>NC_132938.1:6784791-7095833 GCF_034638445.1 Ciconia boyciana | reverse complement strand
TTGGAGTAGCATATTAGGTTACCCTACCAGCATTTTATTTTTTTTGTCCTTGGAAAGAAGCCTGGAAATAGTCAGATGTTGTACACCTCTCTTATTTGCTTTTGTCCCGCTATGTGTGTTATACTGTTTCTTGCTCTGGCTCTAAGCAGTTGTGAGAAGTATAGACAATGACTATACCCGCTCTGCTCCTTCAGACTCTTTATAGAAATACCACTGTTAGCAAAGGCAGGGATTATGGGCATGCCGATACAGGGATTATGGGCATGCCTTGCCTGAATCATGAGAGTTGAATGAGCTTTTCTACACAGCGGTTGAAAGAGAGAGAGAGAGATTGCTCACATATAGCTAGATCAAAGCCACTTTGTCTAAGCAAGATGTGTATGTAAACATTTTCTGCTCTTCTTCAACAGGGGATCCCTCTTATGCTCTTTTGGTAATTGCTATTGCAGAATTCAGGTTGACACTTTGAACAAAACTGAGGCTTGTTTTTCCTTAGTGTGTTGTCGTGTGTGAACTGACTCTTACCTTCAGAAGCCTCTGTGTTCCCTGCAAGGCCTTTCTGTGGCCCAGAGGATTCTGTAGGCTGTAGCTGAAGTGTATACTAAACACTCAAATAACACAAAAATGTCTTTTCCAACTTAAAAGTATTTAGTTAATAAATTAAGTCTTGCAAGGGAAAGAGGGGTGTATTGTACCTAATAGTTTTAAGTAAATTGCCTTACAGTTCTTTCCACCATTTGGCTACTCACAGCTAGCCATTGTTTCAATCTCTGATAGGATCCAGTGCCCTTATGTTTCCTTCAAAAAACCGAAACCACCTATCCAAAATTCTCACCACAAAAATGAAATGGGCTACTGAGCAGGATAGTTTATGTCCTTCCTCCTGCTGTGGCTTACTTTGCCTCCCTCAGGCAGCATCAGCATCTGTGCTGCTTTGAAATGTCAGTTACAGAAACCAGAGTCAAAGCCTCACGAAACTGGAAGGAAACTTTTTCAGGGGGCAATTGTATGTTCTTGGGCAGCTCTGGGGTGGACTAAAGAGGTGGGTAACCTGCCTGAACGCCTGTCTCTGTTGCATGTGTGCTCTTCCACTGGAGTAAATAGAGAAGGTCAGTGGTGCAGCTGCCTTTTTTTGTAGCCTGCCTGTTAGACAAATAATGCTGTCTTGCAGCAAACAAGAGAATGTAGCATTTGTAAAGCTGCCTAAAGTCAAACAGAACATCTGCTTAAATCTATCTCCAGAAGCACAGCAGTATAGTTGCCTCCGGAACACTGGCTAGCAAAACTCAAAACACACCAGAGTCTCGACATATAAAGTGAAGATCTCTGCTACATTGTCAAACTGAGCTACAAATTCAGCTTTCTAATCGAACATGTCTCATCTGTCCTCTGGGAGGCTGGGTTAATGAGCTGCTGTATGTCTTCATGAAAGTTTGAAGCTAACAGACTCCATTTTTTCCCTTTCAGCCAACTTTTTTGGCACTGCTATGCAAGTGGTAAGTACCTCTTCCCTGCAATAAGAATTCCTTTGAGCCCTCCAGCTGTTTCAGAATTGCTGCCTGTGAGTTTTCCAACCTGTCATACAAGGTTTAGCTCTCAATATCTTTCCCTTTTTCACCTGTGTTCATCACCTCCTGTAACTTTCCTCCATCGTTCTGCAGTTCTTTGCTTGATACCTCCTAAATTGGTAACTTGCATGCCTGTGATATGTGCATCTCTTGCTAGAGATGGCTGCATAAGCCCCTGTCTTCTGTGCCCTACCTCCTCCTCCTAGTGACACTGCAGCAGTCAGACAGTCTCCGTAGGTGTCAGTTTACGTTAGAAAGCTCTTGCCCGCTGGGAGAGTTGCACATTTGTCTCAGCTAAAGAAAATGCCTTGTTAGTCACTGCATCCTATTAAAAATGTTTGCTGCCAGCTGATTACTCTTTATACCTTTGTGAAAGTGAGTCTCAGAGGGATGTGTTAAGTGTTATATTTGATAGTTTTAAAATCTAACTGGTTTATTGCAGTGCTGTGATCTTAAGGATATCAAGCTCGCCTATCAGTTAAATAAGGCAATGGAGAAGGGAGACAACTGGAAATTCTTGGACATGGATCGGTTAAATGCCTACTGGTGAGTGAAGTGCAGCTTACATCCAGCGTCTTGTGTATTGTTGTCAGTTTGAATACAAACTAGGACTCGAACATCGCGCAGAAGGATGCTTTGTTGAATATCAGCTGGCTATTGTATGTGCGATTTGGGAATTAGGTCCCTCTTAGGAGCAGTGATAGTTTATAATTCATTTTCTGCTTGTGTCCTTGCCCGAACTGAAATAAAGTGTCTTGGAACATCAGTTTAGCTTAATCCCTATCCAACAACTGTACCAACCCGTTGTGTTTTCTACAATCCTGTCATCCACTTAGGATGGCAGCTTAGGAGGTAGCACCAAAATAGCGTACAGGTCAGACCTAGCTCTCTGCATGATGTTGTAGAGAGAGGTTGCAACGCAGCAGGTGTATTTAGGCACCAAACTCCTGTGTAGTTCCAGCGTTTGACACTGTAATCATGGCATCTGAAACATCTTTACCAATGTCATTAAGTGCTGCAGTCACTGAACGTAATTAAGTACTTGGAGCATACTGATTTGAAGAAAAGCCTACTTAGGCATTGGAACTAGAGATGCTCCCAGTAAATTCATGAAAAATAATTATCATCAAAATAAGATGTCGTTTCAGGGGTGGGATGATTCGTATGATTTTACCTTATTTAGCCTGTAAATAAATCAAGGGAAATGAATGGAAATTAATTTATTGGTGTAGAGACACTTTTCCTATATAGCGCATTGGATCAAGGTCCCAGGCTTGTATTGTGAACTTGCACAAGTAACCAGGTTAATTTAGGTCACTTCTTAAAGTGGTACTTAACCAGAGGTTGCATTTGAGAGAGATTCAGATACCTCAAACCTGGTGTCAGGCAGGGAGATTGCATCTTTTTGAGATTTTAAAATGCAGTGGTCCATTTCTTACTAATTCTGCCCATTACCTAGTGTCAGTGTTAAGTTCTCTCATAAAAAATGCTACTGCTTTTTTAATTGTGTGGAATCTTCCAATCATACAGGGAAATTTCCCTGATTTGCAATACAAATCTGATCAGAACACCACCATTTGCTGGTGCTTCTGTATGGTTTGGTTGATCTAATCATTACTGAATTAGAACATTTTTCCCCTCCTGTAGGTCAAAATTCTTTTCATTGTTGTGTATGATGGAACAAATTGATGTTGTGTTGAAATGGTACAAAGAAATGTCCCCTTCGGTAAGTGTGTATTAGGGTAAGCAAGCTTTAAAGCTTTAGTATGGAGAAAGGGAACATTTACGGTTTACTGAAGTGATTCTCTTCCTTCATCAGCACTTCTATCCAACTCCTAAAAATATATTGGACCTCCTTCAAGCATTGGATGCAGCCAACCACTTGGAAGCGATCCCTTCAGTCTGGGAAGGTTAGTGATAGCCACATGGCTACGTAGGCAGTTTGATGAAAGTCAGGAGCAATGCGAAGTGGGAGGTAGCTGGGAAACTTTCCAGTGCTCAGAATAGCCACAATAAGGTGCTTTGGCATGAGGGACCTTATTCCTTAGTGCAGTGGTGGGCTGTTAGCCCAGACTATCGGAGAGATGGCTGTGCCACAGTTAAATGTCAGTGTCTTGGAAAACTAAATGCTTACCAGAGAGTAATACCTTAACAGCCCAGGTTTAACTCATTTAAATTATTTGCCTGTCCTTTGCCCCTTAGGAAGAGGAGACAAGAATGCATATATAGGCTTTAGCACACAGATCCTACTGTCACGCAGCACTGAGGGGACAGGCAGGTTCTTTCGGGGATCCTTGGCAGAATGATGACAGCACTAATTTATAGTTATAATGAAAGCTTTACTTTCTTAACAGGATTTTATGATTAGCATAGCACAGAATTTATAATCAGAATAGCACAGGATTTCTATAAGCAGAATCCATGTAGTACAATTTTATAAGTAGTGTAGTACAGAATTTTATGGCACCGCTTAGCTTATGGTTTCTAATCACCTGGACCCTCTGCAGATTGGGTCAAATCTTAATACTTGGTTTGCTGTATCAACATAAAAATCATAATCTAGCCTCAAAAAACATGTGAAAGAATACAAGTTGCCACTCAGTCTTCAGTGGAGGTGTCCCTGGCCACCGGGGTCATGGGTTTCACTGTCCAGCAGCAGGCCAGGTCCAGGTTCCCAGTTAGGATTTGTACCTGCTTGATTTTATAGACAGTGCTTTGTGTGCCATTACCTTCCCTGTTCTGTGACGGGGTCATCACCACCACCGGGTTGGCTGCGTGCCTGGGACCTTGAAGGCCATTAATGAGGGGAGTAGTCAGCCTGGCACCCAGGAATCTTCAGGCCAGCAGGGAGGGGAAGAAGAAATCTGTTTGGTTCATGTACTTGGTGCACAGGACCTTCAGGGCCTGATAATGAGGGGAAAGGGAACTAATACGTGACCTGCTCAGTCACAGAGAATGGCTGTTTGCCTTATAAAATGGCGTTAGTTATGCTGGCCATATTACCAGGAGTTGGGAGCAGGGGCTATGGGTCACACCTACTAACTACTGCCTTTCTCTAAACAGATATGAAACAGCTGGGGTTTAATAGGAGACAAGACCTGTTGCAAGAGCTCTTGTCTTTGATGAGCAGGGAGCAGCACCCTGAAGAGGTAAGGAAGCTGTCATGGTGTAACCCCAGTAAACAGCGAAGCACCACACAGCCGCTCACTCACTCCCCCCCGGTGGGATGGTGGAAAGAATCAGAAGAGTAAAAGTGCAAAAACTCGTGGGCTGAGATGAAGACAGTTTAATAGGTAAAGCAAAAGCTGCATGCGCAAGCAAAGCAAAATCAGGAATTCATTCACTCCTTCCCATGGGCAGGCAGATGTTCAGCCACCTCCAGGAAAGCAGGGCTCCATCGCAAGTAACAGTTACTTGGGAAGACAAACGCCATCACTCTGAGCGTTCCCCCCTTCTTTTCCCCCAGCTTTATATGCTGAGCATGACATCAGAAGGATGTAGAATATCCCTTTGGTCATTTGGGGTCAGCTGTCCCAGCCATGTCCCCTCCCAGCTTGTGCACCCCCAGCCTACTCGCTGGTGGGGTGGGGTGAGGAGCAGAAAAGGCCTTGACTCTGTGTAAGCACTGCTCAGCAGTAACTAAAACATCCCCGTATTATCAACGCTGTTTTCAGCACAAATCCAAAACATAGCCCCATACAAGCTACTGTGAAGAAATTTAATTCTATCCCAACCAAAACCAGTACAGAAAGTCAGTGAAAAGAGTAGAGATGTCTCCCCGTTTCTGCGTGCAGCATACAGACTGTATTTAAGTGCTGTATTATTGTCCCTGGCCAGTCTTGGAGGTCCAGTTCCAGTGCATATGCCATTACAAATTTCCAGATCTATGTGAGCTTATCCAGGCCTTCTAAGCTCTTCGGATTGTCTTCAACCTATAGAAGACAAACCTC
Organism: Ciconia boyciana; assembly: GCF_034638445.1. Lineage (NCBI taxonomy): Eukaryota > Metazoa > Chordata > Aves > Ciconiiformes > Ciconiidae > Ciconia > Ciconia boyciana. The sequence goes on along the minus strand of NC_132938.1, from coordinate 7,090,315 downwards.
AAATTAACCTTCAAACCTCAAATTAACACAGAAGAGGATCACTTCCTTACCAGGGTTTGGAAGAGCAATCCAGCCCAGCCAGCTGCATCTCTGGGGAAGCACATGGCAGAATTCAGGGATTTTTGCCAAAGATGTCATTGCAGTAACTGGCTCCTCAAGCCAGTTAAAGGGTTAAAGGCATATGCGTAATGCAGAGGTCTGTAAGTATAGGTGTCCCTGCAAAGCCCTCTTGGAGCTTGCCTAGTGGGGACAATTGTCCTGACAGAAGTGAGAGATTTTTCTGCCAGGAGTAACTGCTGTTAATTCACAAATTTAAATTGCATACGGGACAGACCTGTAGGATCTGTAGGAGGAACTGTACTGAAAAGGATATGTTAATTCTAGAGGTCTGGGGATTAATAGCACAGTCTTTTCACAGATTCAGCTGGCGTTTGCCAAGTGTGCTGAAGACATCAAAGCCGTCTATGAGCAAAGCGTGAGGGAGCAGGCCCTGTTAGAATGGACAGGCAGTGCGCTGGGCCACGTCGCTCTGTTGTTTTCCAGGGCTGGGAGAACCCAGGACGCTTGGTACGTGTGCGGCTGTCATGAGCTCTTGGCTTGCTGACACTGTGACTCAAGGCTTAACCACAAAAATCAAAAGCTAACGACCGATTGCCTTGGAATGCTAGTGCAGGCAAAGGGAGGGGATAAATCCTGCTGGGAATGTGATGAGGTTTTTTCTTAATTTTATTGTTCATTCTTGGCACCGAGTTACAGTTGTCTGTCTTAAAAATGGTTTAGAAGTTAATGTAGCAACTGGCTTAGAGCATTGTACAGCTGCTTATGGCAAGGTAGGGTTTGATTTTCACTTCACTAAGCGTTGCTGATTTCCTACAGCTTCCCATTTTCTAATTTTTAGAATTCTTTCGAGTTCAAACTGCTAAAGAGATTAATTAGAGTTTAATTAAATTTTTAATTAGAATTAACCCTAATTAAAACTCAGAATATTTTTAGAACTCTCCAGTAGCTAGAATTTACTGTCCTACATGCTCTCAACTTGAAGTGCTGGTTAATATATCTAGCCTCCAGTGTAAGGTTCTGAGCTATTTTCTGTTAAATACAGATGTTCTCTTTGCACTGATTCATTTGAAAAAAAGAAGTGGCAAGTACCCTTCTAAAATATGTAATATTTTAAAGTAAAGTTCCCACTAGCTACACTTTTTATTTTTTCTGCACTAATTAAGATATTTTGTGTTAAACTAATCAATGAAGTTAGCTGGTACACATTGCACCTGCAAGAAGACAGCACAGGATCTGTTTCAGGTCTGTGGGGAAGATGGTTTCATGAAATTGAGCTTGCCTGTGTTTCAATGGGGGCTTATCAAAGAGATTTAATTGTTCCTGTTTCGTGGTTTTGTGGGGTTTTTTAATTATTATTTTGTTTTCTTTTGAACAGGAACATGATGGAGCGTTTCCAGCAAATCAATAGGATTCCCACGTGAGTAGTTTTAGGTTCTGACTTCAGGTATTGAGTCTCCCCTTTGGCTGAGATCTTGCATTTCTGTTACAGAATCATAGAATGGTTTGGGTCGGAAGGGACCTCTAAAGGTCATCTAGTCCATCCCCCAATTATAACTGACAGTAGTGGTCCATGTCTTATTGTTACTTCCGAAGCCTGAGTGTGTGTGTCTGTCCCTGTGAGCATGGGTGTTTGTTTATCCAGCTGATGTGTTCCAAGACCTTTCTGTCTCAAAAAATGTTGAAAATGCAAAAGCGGGGGTTAACTGGTTGATTCTTGAGATGTCACTGAATGAAGCTCTGGGACATGGAGAACAGTGCCACTGATAAACTTGGCATTAGAAATCAGTCTAAGCAGGACTCTTTAGAACATCTGATTTCCCATGTGCCCAAAAAAATTCTAATATGCTATTAACCGAGCATAGGTGCTTCAGAGGTGTCTGGGTTTCCAAAGACAAGTTTATCAAGTCAAATCCTAAATCTTATGTGGTACCCTGTTAGGCTACAACAGTCAGTTTTTCTCAGGATTTTGGAGAAAAAATTTGTGTTTGAAGTCGAAAACAACTTCTAAGGAATGCACTTTTGAAAAAACAACCCCAGACAACTGCTTGGTGCTCACAGAAATGAACACCTTGGATCTGATGTTGGAGATGGGAATTTCACTGAGATGCACATGTTCTCTCTGGCTGCCTGCACCAGTGAGGGTGTGTGGACCGTAGGCAGCTGTTAGTGGCCCTCTGTGCTTGCCCTGTTCTGCAGACTGCCGTTAGCGTGGCCCAAGGGAGGCCTCGACGCTGCCGAGCCATGTCAGAGCCCCTGTCTCAATTTGGGGAATAGGGAGAGAGAGGAGAAGAATTCTCCTTCTGAAATCGTGGTGTAGCTGATGGTTTGTGCCACGGGTTATGAATGTGAAGGGAAAGTTGTTTCCCTGCTGTCACCAAATGGATCAGAGGCTCTTCTGGTTGAACTGTCCCCTTCCTTCCCTTCTCTGCCAAGCTCCCTGCGGCACCAGCTGCAAACACTTGTTTCCCAGCCTAAAAGCAATAGAGTTGTCTCCAGCAGCTGTCGCAGGTGACGAAGGAGCAGAGCCAGCATTTCAGCATGAAATGGAGCTGGCAGAGCAGAGCCAGCTGTTAGCGGTTCCCAGTGCCCACAGGCAGCAGAGCAGCCTCTGGCAGCGAGACGCCTGCCTTTGAGTTAACCTGTTGTTATACTGTTCCTTTACCTCTGCCAGCCACATAAAAGAGGGTGAGGGCCTGATTTGGGGATTGTAAAGAGGAGAAGGTTATTTAGGCTGCTGCTAAGGTGGGGTCCTTAACCAGTGAGATGCTGCCCTCTGTTTTCATGCAAGGAGAAGCATTGCTTTCTGCTAGGATAGGAGTTCCCAAGCACACCACATTGGTATGGTGCAAAGGCTGAGGTGAAACTCCTGGCAGGAGCAGAATTGGGCTGGTTGAGTGATCTGAAAATCTGTCACCTCCTCTCCCTCTCTAAAGCACCTGCTGTAAGTTAATGGGGCCCTGTGAACAGTCACTCTTTGCCTTTGCTTTTGCAGTGACCAGGTGATGGAGGAGTTCTTGAACTGTGCTAAACAAACCAATTGCCCAGATGAGGCAATTAAGCTGGTAAAGCTGGCAGCGGCCCTCGGTCTTCCTTCATCTCAAAGGCTTAAAAGCAGAACGGAGAAGGAATTTGAACTCTCTGAAAAGCAGAAGTAAGTTGGAGTACTTTATGTTACTGGTGAAGGAGTATAGTAGACAGGGTGTTGGAAGCGTAATTCCTGCGGAAAGGCTTCTCCACCAAGGCGGCAGAGAACTGGCTTCAGAATGATGTGCCTTTGTGGTGACTCTGGTCGATTCACTGACCCAAAATGGCCCCTCAGTTTTTGATCCCGTGCTGTATCCATCCCACCTAGGAGGGAAGGTGACTGTCCGTGATGGGGTTAGCCTTATCCACCGCTCAGATCTGCTATCACCTTCCTTTCCCAGAATCTTTTCCTAGCTGAGTCTGGCCACCTAAAAGACACTGATTGCAGGCTAGTAAAAGCAGGGAATGGTACAGGGTGGCCCTGCACATATGGTGCACAGGTTCTGAGGCTCATGGTCAATCTTCAGTACATCTCGCTAGCCACTGTGGTTTGTTGCTGAGCCGATGCAGCCAAGCTCAGATGATGGCCTTAGCCTTAAGGACCAGAGTTTGGAGCCAGTCATCTGGTCGAAGGGAATGAATAAATAGAAGTCCACCACCCTTGACAATTGGCCCACCACTTTCTGGGTAACTGAAGTAGTCTGCTTTTCTAAAAGGAGGTGGGTGTACTTCCACCAAATGCTGGGTGGACCTGTCCTTTGAGGATAATAGGCCTCAGACAGCCCATAATGTTTTTTCTGGAGGGGGTTTACCCTGTGTTTTGGATATTTCTTTTCAAGCAAAAGTCACAACAGGTGACTGATTACTGGACTGTTTTACATTTGCAGGAAGACATTGGAGAGTATCAAGTCAGACAGTGACAGCAGTGATAGTGACAGTGACAGCGATAGTGACCGTGAGTAGCTGTCCCTCTTGCCTTCCTCTCGGGAAAACTGGGAGCAACCGTTGCTTTGACACCAGGAGGCTTCTGCGAGGAGTGAAATTACTGAAGGGACGGCTTCTGGGAGGTGCTGCAGCACTGCTAAGCACTCCAGAGCATTCTGATATGGGACCTGCTTGGCAAGAATACGTTGTCCTCGGGAGCAAGCTAGAAGCTGTCCTGTTTAATGTTCTTGGTAACTTCAAACACAGTGTGGGCTACACCAACAGTCTCTTCCACACCACTACCTGCACGAGCTGGCTCCTGCCAGGCAGCTGTGGCCTGCTTAAACAGCTTGGCTGAGGTACTGGAGGGCTGTAGTGAGGGGAGTGCTGCTTCTTGGAGGCTGCTCAGCAGGTACAGGACTTTGACAGCTTGAGCAAGACTTCTCTTGGACCTTCTGCAACATAAACCTGTGCCAGATTTAATTCCTTTCCAGCTAACTTCAATGAACTACTTAAATATGAAGCTTACTCTGTATGTAAACACTGTACGTAATGAATACTTACCACCTGTGGTGTTATTCCTCCTCCTTTTTGATGTTTTGGGACAGGCTTTGGACTGTCAGTGTTAAAAAGCTACAATTTGTACAGCTGGAGACTGCATCTAATAAACAGCTGACATTAAACACGGCTGTATTCTGATAATCCTTGTGCTAAAACTGTTGATTACAAAGCGTTGCTGCTGCTCTGCAAGAGAGTAAGTAAAGTTCATGCAGAATACAGCAATAAAGCTACTGAGGTGACTTGTCTGGGAAGACAGATGACTGCGCTGTTCCATCCTCTACCTTACAGTTAACTGGCCCTCACAGCATTGTGCTGCTGTTCTCAGCTTGTAGAGGAAGCTTGAAGGGGGTTTTTGAGGTAGTTTATCTTGAACAGACAAAGAAGGTCTTGGTCCTGTGAGGATTAAACCATGCCCTAGTGAAAAGTAGTTAACAGACTATTCCCTTTGTGAAAAATAAAGCCTTGATGTGCATGATGCTGCAGGATGAGGAAGAGCACACTGCTGTGGAAAGCAGCTGAAGGATAACTTAGTAATGAGTTTGGGAAACAACAGCTGCTGCAGGTGGGACAAACTACAGCTGAAAGGCTTAAGTCCAGTGTTCCTCACATGACAGGAGTGGATGGGCAGTAAAGCTGTTTGAAGGCAGCGGTTGCTCCAGAAGGCAAACATGCCTGTTCCAGGAACATGTGATGAGTACAAGGGTAGATCAAAGATCCAGGGCTTTCAGAGGTGGTGAAGTGCTCTTTGCTTTATTGTATCAACAATTTAAAGTCTGGCTTCCAGATAGAAATACCTGGTCTTCTTAAACTACAGAAGAGCAGGTCTGACATGAAGAAACATGCAGGGGGAGAAGTCTGCCAGCTACATGCTCTGACACCAGCTTAAGTTATGTCTGCTTCAACCTGTACTCATCCCTGGGTCTTTTTACAGCTGTACAAATCACTGCATAGAGACATTGATCACATCATTGAATCCTTGCTCCTTGAAAGGAGTAAAACAGAGATAAGTTTTACCTTCTTTAGGTCATGGAGAAAGGCTGTTCTTGTACTGCCCAGCTGTATCTGATGTTTAAATAGAAATAGGAGACTGAACAGCAGGAGGAAGTGGTTGAAGTCTTGTTTTATTCAGCTGACAAAGTGGCAAATCATTAATGGTAGGTTACAAACATTATTTTGGTTGGATCACAAGCCCGCTTGGTAAGATGGGGAAACAAAATTCTTACACAAATTGTAGAGAAGCTTCCTGAAGTTGGTTGTCATGATAACTCAAAACCAATACAAATACAACAGGTGGTAAAGTTAAATACAGTGCAAGGAAACAAGACGGTACCCGTGCTTTGATTTAACGCTTCCAGCCCCTGCCAGCAGCTCGGTTTGCAACCCCTGGGACATCATTGGATTTCTTGCCAGCACAAATGACTGCTGAACTGCCTCCGAAACTACAATCCTAGCTCACTGCACTTGAGTTGTTCCTAACCCCACGGCACTGGCATATGCTGTCAAGATATCCACAATTTGTTTTGTTTCTAGGGTCATTCGAGCTTCGGTCAGCCAGTCATGTGCCACTCTCCTGGACTCGCCTCTTAACTGGTTGACAAATTTAGCTGCCAGCTCCAGATCTCCATGTTCAATGCAATATGAAGCGTAAGACAGTAATTTAAACGTGTCGAGGTCGTCAGGGCTGAGCTCAGCAGGTGGCTTCAGCTGTTGAGGGTGAAACACAAGCAGCGACTGTAGGTAAGACAGGAAGTATTGATACAAGCTGTTTCTCGTTTCATCGATCATAGCCACTCTTTTTGCCAGTTTTTGGACTGTGTAGAAACGGGCTCTGAGGGCTTCTTCGCTGTATACTCCCCGTGTCAGGGACTCCTGAGGGAGAGCTGCTGTTAAGGCTTCTGTAAATGCGTTGCCAGAGCAACTGGCTTTGATGGCCTTCACCGCGCTCTCCAGTGGTTCTGTGGGACTATCCCCAGAGGCCGTTTTCATGCAATATTTGAGCGCCTCAACAGAAAGCCACAGCTGATGGGCCTTCCTGGCATCCTCTTCTGCTACCGCGTGACCTGCAAAATAAGTCAAGAAAGGTACTCTCAGTTGGGGGGACACGTACAGGAGGAGTTTTGAACACAAGCAGCAAAAGCCATTCCTCTGAACACCCCGCTTTCAAAAGCGGCTGCCCTCTTGGCATCTGACCTCAAAGCAAGCCTGTTCCACAGCTTAGGGTCAGAACAAGACGGCAGCTTTGGACTCATGCAGCTGGAAGTTGCCGGGTGCTCAGCAGCGTGGCAAACGCAGGCCCACAAGCTATGTGCCTAAGCCTGGGTTTAGGCCCCCCACATCTGGGTAATGGGCCTTTGGGGATTGCAACTTTAATCCTTAAAAAAAAAAAAAACACCACGATTTCAGTGCTCACTCTCGACTGCTTGCTCAATTCCTTTCAGCCTGGCGTAGGCAGTGTTGATATCCAATGTGAAGTTGTCAAGCTGTTCCTGAGTAAGGCGTCGGAATTGCATTTCTTGTTCACTGAGTTTCTCCGATAAGTTCTGAAACAGAGCGAGATACATACATCAGACCAGAAAAAGCTGTTTAATTATATTTACCTTACTTTTAAGATATGTTTCTATAAGTCTGTTGTTCTTGCTAGGAGCAATGCATACAGTACATACAATGTACCAGTACGAAGCCTTATTAGGGTGAATTTAACAGTTACTGCACTTGTAACTGTCAAAAATTTCTCACCTGTAGCAAAAGGTTTTAAGACAAGTTTGAATAAAACCTATGTGTTCAGGCACTTGATATCATCTCTTCAAGATGAGCAGGCTTCCCTCCCCAGCCTGCATTTCAGTCTCCTGGAAGATGGTTCAGGACTCTCGTCCTGTGAAGTGCGTGCTTTGCAAGGGTTCAAATATCCCCCTAATTCTCTTGGAGACTCTTCTCCCTTACCTGCTCAAATTCCACCTTTAGTTCCTGCTCCTGGATCTTAAGAACGTCTCTCAGATGGTCTGTGTGGGCAGCAGCCTGCCTCCGGAGCTGGGTCCTCATTTCACTCTCCATTACCTCTCGGACTTCTTCAACCTGTACACACAAGCAGTTGTTATTACACCGCTATTTTTCAACTGCTCGTCACATGCTATGATTATATCATTCATCAGCGATCACCTAGGGTACATTTTATAGAAGTGGCATTGACAGAGCCCATGTTTCATCTTAAAAAGCTGCCAAGATCCATTTTTATAGCTGAACCTCTTCCTAAAGACGCTAAAGAATAGCTTCACAGCCCACAATGCCTGTAACTGGCGGTTCTACTCACTAGGCACTTAATGCCGTTATCAAAATACTGTATCAAAGATACAGTAATGTGACAAACTAAACACTCCAGTGCTTACAAACCAGCTTCCAAACAAAACAAATTTTACCTTTTCCCTACATGCTGTAATACTGTCCAAGTTAGAGTTTAGTGAAACAAATACCCCTTTTACCTGATCTTGTATAAAACAGCCACTTTAGAGGGCAGGTTAGCACAAGGGGGCATGGTGCAGGTTTGTTTAGGAGCAGGTGAACAGTTTTTTTGGTTTTCTTAAAAAAGGACTGTGACATTTCCATCCTTACATTAAACACACAGATGATAGTTCAAGCAACTTTTTAAAAGAGCTCTAAATTAATACCTGTCACTGCAGTGCTTTGAACTAACAGGCTATAGGTGAAATCTTTAGTATCCCTCAAGTCAATGCAAAATTTTCAACTACTGGCCAGTGTTTAATCTTGTTTTCAGAGGCACACATGTGAAAACAGCAGGAGTATTTGGCAAAACATCTGCCTGCAATATGGCATCTCAAATGATACAACCTCCAGTGTCCAAATTCCTGTTTGTAATTTGCACTTGCTTCATGTCCAAAGCAGCATTAAAATTCTGAGGAGTTTTTTCATAGTCTTTTTGAAAGAATCAAATCCCAAACCACTGGCAGAGTGGAAGGACACGGAGATACCTCCTGGAGGCAGGATGGAGGGGCTACAAAGCCCTACGATGGCCATACTGGGTCAGATCAAACATTTGTTTTGACCCAGTAATCCTATCTCCAAGAGCAGACAGGAACGTGAGAAAGTCGTTCCCTGTTTCGCTGTATGATTTTACCATTCTAACTTCGCAGAAGTTTCCTTGCTCAGCATCTCCTTTCCACGCTTATCCTTGGGGTCGCCCTATCTGAAGTCTCCCATCACTTGGAACATCCCAGTTGCTCTTATGTGTGCTTCCTCTAGCTCTTCTACATCCTTTTTGAGCCAGAGATCCCAACGGGTGCATTACACCACTTTACCTTCTTCTCCTGTTCTATTTCAATCTCGCTTTTGTGATGCTCCAGCGCTTTGGCCACGGCAGCCTCAAATGCTTTTTTATCTTCAAGTTTCTGCTTCTCCAGGGCCGACTCGATGTGCTGCTGCTCCCTCACCCGCTGCTCTGCCAGCTCCTTGTTTAACTGGTCGATGCGACGGTGGGCGTGTGCAATGAGAGAATTTAAGTCGTCTGTGGATAACTGGCCAGCTGGAGAAGACACAGGGCGTTAGGAAGGTCTGCAGGGAAACTGCCACCACAGTGGGTTGCCCACCTCCCACTAGAGCACTCTAAGGCTCCACACGGCTGACCGGCAAGCATGTTTTATGAAAAGTTTCTGAGCACTTCAAGCCCTTGACCTGTGCTAATGCCCACCCAATACCACACCTACAAGCAAGTACTTTCTATCTGGGAGAGAAATTATCTGAGTTTCTTTGAAGTGATTCGCAGCTATTATTTGCACTCCCATACTCAAGTCACACTCAATTAGAGGAGACTGTCGACAACTCTGTCCGTTTATTTCTTTACACCACTGCATATTTCCCCCTGTGACAGCACACACAGCAGCAGGGTATGTAAAACCCCGGTGCCGACCGATACCTCCAGCTGGGTACAAGCTTACAGAAATTTGATCCTGAAAACACTGAAGCCATTGTGAGAGACAGCCGGAATTCACATTCTCTCCTCAACAGTCCCCCAGGGCCAACTGGTCCCAAACAGATTTCTTACCCCAATTTGTACCCTTCAGGTTTGGCTACTCCAAGAGCAGTAGGGGTCACAACTACATCTGTGTCTGCTAAGGAATCTGCTACTTTTCTTCTGGGAGAGGAGGACACAAGCTACACCTGCAGCATTTGTAGACTTGATGACCCGAGAATGGCATAGGCTCTGTAAAATGCTGCAGCTCATTTTGCACTGGCTGCCAGCTAAATCGCCTGTACGGAGAACAGGGGACTACTCGGGAAAGCGTTCCTGCAGGGATCAAAGCAAGTGAAATTCCACAGTCCTTCAGCCATCCTGCTGGCGAGAGCTGGAGAAAGGACTAGCACAGGAGGACTCAATGCAACAGTGCTCGTGTCCAGCAGGGAAGCTGACCAGCACCGCTAAGCTCAGCTGTTGAACTTAACACTGTTACAAACCGAACGGGGTTTTACTGCGCTCCGGTTTTAATAGGTTTCTTTGATCAAGAGGGAAAAAATAAATAATAATCAATCTCAGAATCAAAGAGTTAATCAACACTTCTAAAATCAATCGTGAAGATTAAATTTGGAGAGTCAAGCCAACTTCAATGTAAACAAATCTGGTTTTGGTGACCCAGCTCAGAGCAGCTCTACGTGGCTTTTCAAGCATGCAAAGTACCTAGACGTTTCAGTGGCATCAGCAGGAGCTGGTGCATCCAGCACCTCTCTCAAGCCAGGACTGCTGTGAGGTGGGCCTACTTGAGGAGAAACACCACCACACAGCTCAACAGGAACTAGCCACAGTTCGTTTCTCATTGGAATCTCAGCAGCAGGTATCGACCGGCTTAAATTCACAAAGAAAATTTAAACCTGGCTTTCAGAAGCCAGCGATCACACTGACCTGGGAAGTGCTGCTAGACAAAGAGTTTATGGTTTAAGCTAGATGTGCAAAACTAGTGGAAAGGATCCCAAAGCATACCTCAGCCTGAAATGTTTTAGGAATGCAACATTTCACCCCCTGGTTGATACTGCCTGTAATTTAAAGTGATGGACCACACAAACGTAAAAAAGAACAGAGAAGAGACGACATTCACAAGACCAGAACAGGTTACAGGAACTCACCTAAGTCAGTTATCTCTGTAACAGAAAGAGGAGAGGTTGGAAAAGTTAATGCACATTCACTACAGCAAGTCAGTCATGCAAAAGTGAAACAGAAAACTAAGAGCTTCTTATCTACAGTGACTTAAACATGAGTCCAAGTCTCTAGGAATTTAGGAAGAACAGTATGTCGAGTATAAAAGTCTCTCTACATTACAGGGAAGGTGTAGCCCAAAACATCCCAACCTCTAAAATCACCTTTGGAAACGCACAGATTGGTGTTGAAGTTTAGCCAGAGCAAGGAATACAAGTTTGAAGTAGAAAAGTGCAACAGGACACTGGAAATTTTAGTCTGACATTTCTAGGTTCTTGTTCAGAAGCAGTTGGTTAAGAAACAAATTCCCCAGGGGCACAGCCACAGACCCTAACAGCTCAGTCCCGTATATACTTCAGTAGGTCACAGCAGTATGAAATGGAGTGCATGGAAGCTACCAGGAGATTCCCTTTCCTCCCTCAGAAAGGCAGCAATCACAAAACCCAAGACATTCTACCTTTAGCCCGCACAAGGAAAGGCAGCTCATGAGATTTCAGATCTCGGGCAAAGAACTGCGGTAGTAATAGCATAAACAAAACATAAGGTGCCTATTCACTGCTCGTGTGCAGCATTCTCCATTGTTCACGGTAAGCTACTGTGTCAATTTAATTTAGAAATAACATATACTGGGGTAGGTAGGGTATGAACAATGAATTCTATCTTTCAGTATATCTGTCATGTCAGTGATGATCTACAGACATTCAGGGAGTTCTTTATCACTCTGTAATAACGGTGTATTATAATACCTATAACCACAGAGAGTCAACCAGACAAATACTTGATCAGTGAGCAACACAGATTTGCTCCAAATCTGGAGTGACCTGGCTCTCTTCCTGGAATACCAGGGGAGGGAAGAGATGTTTGAATAACCACATGATATCTATCATACAAGAGCTACATTTTTTGAGGCTTCCGATACAGCATAGGTAGTTTCCAGAAATAAGCCTCTTCGTAACACCTGCTTTAGATTACTTATTTTAATTGTGAACTAATTTTCACTTCAAGCCGACCAAACAATATGGAAAACAGGACGCTGGACAGTCAATTCAGTGGCCGTAGTTACAGAAACTACAAACCAAAGTGACGGGCATGTAACAAACAAGAAGTAACCCTGCAATCAGAGACTTACTTAGCCCCTTCCAGCCAGGCTGTACGTCGGGGGTGATACTGTCAAGCTCTCGCTGAAACTCTTCTCTAGCTGTAGCCACAAGCTCATGATACTGAGCTACTATCTTGGCCTCAGATTGTGCTGCCTGAACCTGTAACAAACAAATGAGATCAGTTTATTTGTCAAGACAAATATTGAAAACAGAGGCATACATAATTTAAAGCCAGGTCCTGAGTTAGAGGCAGGTATCGGTACCCTCCAGCCCAACCAAAGCAAACTCACTTGGGGGAGAAAAAAAACCCACCCTGTGATATCAAACCTCTTGTATACAATAATTATTTGCTGGAACTACCACAAATCCATTTCTCCTCACATGCACACTGTAACTAGACAGCCAGTCTGTAGCCTAGAGAGGACCAAAAGAGTATCTTAATTCAGTTTGCATCTTTGAAGATCTCCAGCTCTTTTTCTCTGCTTTCAGCTACCATATAGGCCTAGTAAGCCTGTCCTGTGACGGCTGCCCCCCTCAGCCAGTTCTGATATTCCCACTATTAGGCTAAATTCTCCACTCAAAACACACCTGACGAATTATCAACTATGCTGCAAAGGGGATAAATTTCACCTTTACATTTCTTCCCCAGTCTTCTGAGCTGTAAAGTGATTTACCCACCAAGTCATTAGCACAGCTTGTTCCTGCTCCTCCCTAACCTCATGGTAAATTCCTCTCGGCATCAAATGCAAAGAATTACAAGTTGCCTACAGAAAGGACAGACACGACTCAAGCTGGCTGGAGACTCTTTCAGGACAGAGTTCAAGTTCTTCTTGCAAAGATCTTGTCATGACTGTTCACTGGTAGGTAATCAGCTCAAAGACTGAGTATAGCTAAAAAAAGACCAGAATTTACACTTCAAAAATATTTAACTTACTACAGAGGACTTGGGAAGGGGAGGCCTGCACAAGCTGCCAGGTAGTCCTTACTCTAATGGCAACTAAAAACAGTCTGTGGAAGCATTACCTTTTTCACGACATTGTCCAAGTCAACTATCATATGATGAAGATTTTCTTCTGCAGCGATAATGTGAGATTTGGCTCCTGCAATCTGAGACTTCTTAGCGTTCTCAATTACACCTTTCGTCTTCTCTAACTCTTCTCTGAAAAGAGAAGAAGCTGTTAATTATAACGCATACAGGTCTTACAGCTTAACCCCAAAGAAAAGTTTACTTTCTGCTGTCTGTATTTACAGGAAAAGCTACCAGATAACTCTACTGGTGCTTCCCATCTACCAGCTCTATGGCTAAGATGCTGTGATTAAAGATTATTTTTTTTTTTTTTCCACAGCCTGAAACCTAAAGATGTCAGTGTGTCTATTCCATGTAAAATGAGAATTATTTATAGTGCAATTAGTACTCAAGACTTAGCTGGAGGGGGCAGATGAAAGAAAATTCACTGAAAGGAGTTCGTATTAGTAAAACTAAGTTAGTATTAGAAGGCAGACATTTCCATCACATAACAGAGCATCAAGGAAACATTTTTAATATAGATGGCTTACTCTTGCAGAAGTATTTTGGACATGGTGACTGGTGGAGATAACTGAGGATGGGAGAAAATTTATAGAGCTCTGTAAAGATAGATTTATTTTTTTTTAATTAAGAAAGAACTGCTTTTCTCTAGCATAATTGGAAATCAAGGAACAAGTGAAAAAGCATTCCTTTTCCAAATCCATTCAAACCAATGGAGGCTTCTAATGACCTCACTAGAATAAGGAACAAGCTTTAAAATAAACAAGTAAATAAATAAAAGCAAAGGCATCCAGTAGAGCAATAGAGAATGAAAGCAAGCGCATCTGGGGTTTGGGTTAGCTTTGTTTTACTCTTTGAAACCTCAGTTACACCTCCTAACTATTTTTAGTCAGCACAGCAACTTCAAAGATAAGAGAAGTTTGTGACTTAAATCGCAACCGTGCAACTTCAAGGATGATGTTGCCCTCTCAGCCTCAGAGGCATCAAAAGGGCTTCCAAATTTGTGTCTGTCCTCATTACAAGGGCACTGTGGAGATACTTGTCTGTCATCTTATTTTTGCTGCTATAATCCCTACGCAATGAGTCTGCACACCAGACTCGCTGCACATCAATGCGGTTCATACAGAACCTTGGGTTACGAGCAGTGCTCCATTTCAGAATTCAAGGTTTTCTTAGACACGCGCTTAAAAGCAACTCTGCTGACAGATAGAACTGCCAAACGATGCTGTAAGGTTTAATTTTTCATTATAACTAAAAGAAGCTAGTGATGTTACTGACTCAATACACAGAGAGTGCAGTCATGGAGTCCTCACAATAGGTTTAACAATGACAAAATTATCCAAAAATAATACAAAAAGGATTATGGATTATTTTTTTTTAAATCTTACTTGAACTTACCAACACTATAGATAAGTATTAAAGACATAAACAAGTTCTTAAAAAGACGAATAAGACTGTTGCAGACTCTGGTACAGTGAGGACCATGTGCACAGGCACCTAAGATGTACACACTACAAATTAAAATATTCATTAGTGTACGCAACTTTTTTGATTTGGCACAAACACGTCAGTTTAATATGAACACAGGTGACTGCATGCTTTCTAGAAACCCATCTCATGTCTGCCGGCCCTTGCACGGGTGATATTAACTTACCACTTGATAAGCCTTAAAAGCAAGCAGCTTACTTGGCTTTCAGAAGGGCATCAGCGGCTTCATCCACAGCTCTCCTCCGATCCTTCAGCGCTTCCTCCAGAGTGCGCCACTGAGATGATTTTTTCTCCCCAGCAGCCTAAGAAGCATAGATGCTTAATTAGGGTCATTGCAATCATGAAATAAAACAGTTATCAAAAATAAATGAAAGCCTGTAAAGACTCAGAAGTTGCTACGCTCATTTCACTCAAACCGAGCAACATATTCTTGTTTTACCAACAGCACAGCTGGAAGCTTTACGAATGATTTTTCCCTTCCAATGTTTTGTTTTGTTTTGTTTGATTCTTAACATTTTGTTCCACCTGAGCAACAGCCATTCGTCCATGCAGAAGAGCCTGTGTGAGGATCACTGTCTGGTGCCACGTTTTGGGGGGAAATCTCTACATGTATTAAAGTACTGCAATACTTTAAAATTGCTTTTAAGCTTAATACTTAAAGTACCATAATACTGTGAAGTTGCTTAATTTTAAAGTTAGCTTAATACTTAAGCTTAAAAGCAAACTCTTAAGATACTTGTTTTTCTAACTACTAGATTAAATCTTGAGTGCTTGTGTAGTTGCCTGTATGCTCCTGTTCATGGATTAACCACTAAATTACACCCTCTGCTCCAAAACTGAATAGGAAGCAGCAGTTCACACAAACCCCAGCATTAGCACACCAGAACCACAAGCCGGTATCGCTCGTACATCCCTTACTCATTTCCAAACAAGAAACAAACAATCCAGCAAGGTTTTGGCAAAGGGAATGGTTCGACCGAATATCAGTGTGGACAGTATTACACTCCAACTATATTTAGGTAAAAAAGGGGCCTGGGAATTAAAATACAATGAATTAAAATACAACGTGAAGATTACTGGTGTATTAACTTGAACTTGTCTACTTGCTAAAGGGGAATAAAGGAGTTGGGAGGGAAAAAGTCAAAAGCAAAACCACTTTATTATTCATTCACACCACATTTCATGAGTGGAAAGATTAGTTAAAACTGTGATAAATGCAAAGACACTGCAAGAAAAGCTTCCTACTTTCTCTTTGTGAGATGAAAAGTTTTGCTAAACGCAATGCAAAAATAATAAGAATTGTCCCCATTTGTCCAGTTTACCTCAGAATCATCCATGGCCTCCTTCAGTATTTGCAAATGGGCATTCACTGCTTGCACAGCAGACTCCTGGGCAGTAATCGCTTGAAGAGTTACACGAGCTGTTGCGCTTAGGGCTCCTTCTAGAGTTGCTGCAAGGGCTGGAAAAAAATTAACTGAATTAAACTACAGGGAAAAGAGCTGTAGAATTAGTGAATTGATACATTACATCCTCTGTGTCTCCTCACATTATTTTCTGTGACCCAAAAGAGTTGGTCAGTTTGGGAACTGCAGGCGACAGAAGAAGAAAGGTTGTCAGAATACACTCCTTATTTAGAGGAGTACTAAGGTGCAAGTCTGCACTTACAGCAATAAGGCTACTCTGGGAAGACCTTTACCATGCTTCTGCAGGGGGGTGCATTTTAACTCAACAGATTTTTTCCATCTTCACTTCTTACAATGGTTAAGAGAAAACAAGTAAATTTTCCCATCTTCCACAAGGAAGATACATTCCAAATGCAGAGTTAGTCTTCCTAGGCAAGGCGGTGGTGGACTCAACTATCTATTCCTATTGGTATAGAGGCATAAATAAGCTATTAATTAGTCAAGCAGGAACCAAATCACAATGGTTAATTACAGTGAGCAACGTCTGCCTTTCTGGAACCAGGCATTTATTTCTAAGTACTGGGGTAAGTAAATCCACCTTTCCGGTAAATACTCCTCTGGATTTTTTCAGTGCAACAAACATCTCAACATCTTCACTTGCAAAAAAGTCCTTGTACAAAGGAGACAACTAATGCTGAGCCTCTTGTTTCTGTTCATGTTGCTCTTCTACACCATGCAAAGCTCTGAGCAGAAGCAAGCAGCAGCAGACCACAACCAGCACGTCTACTCCAAGCCTGTTAAGTCCAGGTTTGTACAGCCTTCTCATGTGCAACAACAGCCCAAGGCTTGGACTTTGGCTGAGGACTGGAGTACTCAGAGGAAAGTCTGAGCCTGGTCGACACATCTGCCAAGACCCCATTTCACGTGCACAGCGGTCGGACAGGTCAGATCAGATGCAGCACACCATGCCAGTGCCTCTTCCACCATCAGCCCTTTCCAAACACTAAGAGAATAATAAAACAAAAAGGCCGCAGCTCCCACAGCAGGCTGAAGCATGTCCAATACATGGTCTCAGTACTCTTAAACTCCCTTTCAAGCCTATTTTCACTGGCTACACCTATGTTAACAGTAAACTTTCACTTACTTTAAATACAGTCTTTGTTCAGCATCCTTGTAGCCAATGCCTCTAGCCTACCCACCCTAAAGACTCCTTCCCTCACCATAGAAGGTCTGCAGAGCCGTTGCAGTCAGCAGTCCTTGCGCTGCCCCAAGTCAAAAGTCATCCTTCGACACCACTCCGTTTCTCCAAGAGGCTGGTCTCCCTCTCGTCCTCATCGACACTGGCTGGAGGATGATATGGAAGCTTTCTAACACTGCAAGCCATCTGCAGCTTGAGCTGGGTTTGCTTTCAGAAGGTAAGCATCAAGGTAGCTGGCTACAGATTGCCTGGACAAGCTAGACAGCAAAACACCATCTAGCAAAAAAAATTTCTTATTTTTCTGGCTTCCCCTGAGGCAAACCAGGGAAGGACCCAAAACTCCCGACTTAATCGTGCTGCAGCCAAACCAAGACCAAACAACAGCCCAGAAGTATTTAAAATCTAACAAACCAAGCGGAGGGCGAGGGGGAAGCAAAACTCATTGTTTTGAGCAAGACACACAAGGAGGACATGAGTTTTGGGACATAGGAAAAGCCAGCCCACCTCTCAGTAGTTAATTACTGAACTGGATTAATAGGTCTGAGTTAGAACCCAGGCAAGGAACTGTCACAGTTCCCAACCTAGAACCTACAGGCAACTCTTCACAGAGCCTTGACATACCATCCCTGAACCACTACTGAAGAAGTCTAGGCAGCAGCTCTGTAGACAAGGACCTGGGAATCCCAGAAGATGGCAACCTGAACACAGGTCAACAGTGTGCTCTGGCAGCAATGAGTCCTGACGTGAACAGGGCTGCATCAAACAGCAGCACATCCCACAGATCAAGCGAAGGAATGATTTCCCTCTGATTGGCACTTACGAGACCACATCTGGAATAGTGTCGCATTTTGAGAGCCTCAGTATAAGAAAGGTACAAACAAACTGGGGAGAGAACAATGGACAGGCACTAAGATGGTTAGGGGATGGGAGCACATGACACCGATGAGAGGCTGAAGGATCTAGGCTTCTTCTAGCCTACAGAAGAGAAGCTGAAGGGGTATCTGAAGTAATGCCTTCCACATCTAACGGGGTATTACAGAAGAGACTGAACCAGACTTCTCAGAGGTGCCCAGAGAAAGGGCAAGAGACAACAGATCTAAGTGCCAACAAGAGAAATTAATTGGATGTATCAAGTTCTCCATCGTAAGCGGTGCTGGCTAAGCTGCTCAGAGAGGTGGAACAATCTTCATTCCTTGGCAAACTTCAAACCTGCAGGGCAGAAGGCCTTGAGCACCCTTCCTGTGGAAGGACCATTATTTATACTTTTAGAGGGTGGTCAAACACTGGAAGAGGCTTCCTAGAGAGGTGGTCGATGCCCCAAGCCTGTCAGTGTTTAAGAGGCATTTGGACAATGCCCGTAACAACATGCTTTAACCTGGTCAGCCCTAAAGTGGTCAGGCAGTTGGACTAGATGATCGCTGTAGGTCCTTTCCAACCGAAATAGTCTATTCTATTCTAACCTGCCCCAACTCTCCAAGCAGAGGGATGGACTAGAGCACAGGGATGGACTAGGGACCTTGGAGGTCCATTCCAACCCAAAATTTTCCATCATTCTTTGGCTATCAGTTACTTCTTAGTGGGTGGAAGAAGCTTCAACACCACTCATTCTGCCAACACAACACAGGGACAACAACAAAGAGGTGCGTAAGCAACTTAGAACTCTAAAGCCAATACAGTCCAACAATTCTTCTGTCATGTACAACACATACAGGAAAACTAACAGTATGGACTTACCTGATATTTTTTCTTGCTCCTCTTTGTCTTGCTGGGCAAGCCGGGCTGCAACTTCTTCTGGTGACCGTTCCTTTATAGCATGGGAATCTTCATGTTCTTTACCTATTCAGAAGTGAAAAAGAGTTAAACTGTTTAAGTGGAGAGTCCAAATTAGTATATGGATTACTTGTAGGGAAGTAACTTTCTTTTCAAAATTGATTTTTATTGTCCATATCACTTTTTAAATCTGACTTCTGCATGCAGCCATGCTGAAACTACCTCGAGCATTTTTATATCCATAATTACAAAGGCCAGTCTCACATCTTCTTAAAATTAAAGATAGTAGCATGGATACCTCACATGCATCTGTAGATTTTACGTTGTCTAGTTACAAAAATACACAAGATTCAGAAGTGAAAGGCAAAGCAAGTAGTAAAATTTAAACTTGGCTCCATAAGTGTTTTTTATGTATCTGTTCTTATGTTTTTTCCAGTTCTCCTTTGGCATGCTTAGAGAGTCCAGCCAAAATAACAAAAGATTAGCAAGAGGGCTATGGTGAATCACAATTATACTCTACTCCCAGCTTAAGGCTACTTAAAATGCCTTAAGAGTGAGCATTGACCTAAGTAATTGTCTCAAGATCAACAGCAAGTCTGCATCTGAACTGAGGAGAGAGCCCAGATCTCTCAGCTCTCAGACTCACGCTGCAACAAAAACCTTCAGGTTACCTTTTAATAATGCTGATGCTAACTCTGAAGAATGTATTTACTTATTACTGCCATACTTTTTATGAAATGTGTTCACACATAAATAAATTAATATTAGTCTCATCTGAAAAAGACTATCATATAGAAGCTAGTGTTTCTTGTTGAGTTAAACAACAAATGCAGTTCTTCACTTGACCCCGGGCAGACAAGCTTTTCTGAACAGCAATCGGAAAGCCACAAAGAGCAGAGGCAAACTGGACTGGACAAGTCCCAGTTCAGCATAAAGGCAGGCTTTCTTCTTGGGTTCACGCCTATACCTGTCCCAGGTATCAATCTGAGCTTCTTAGTATGGTAAAAATCTGTTAACAGATGATGGAAGTTGTTTCTTCTGCAAAGGCAGAAAGAATCATGCCTTTAAAAACTGACAAATACCAACACAGAAGTAAGAATTTATGCACTCAAAGCTACAGGATTTTGTTTTCCTTCATCGTGTTCATATGACCTTTTTCACCTTCTTCAGTCTGTATCCCAGGAGCTGGCACTGACATGGCTACACCTGTTGCAGAGATGATCTGTGCTGCAGCCTTGCCTGCTGTTAAATACAGTTATAGAACAAAACCAGTTAGTATATATGTGCTATAATGTGAGAACAGGGATATAAGACAATTTTTTTCCTCTGTAGAAACATGTTATTTGGACACTGATATTATCATTTCCAGAAAAAGAGAATATCCTGGACAAACAGCAACCAGGTACTACTTACACACACACAGCCATGAGAGATAAATGTAAAAAGATGACACAACTGCTTCTCTCTAAACCAGTTCCATTTGGTCTGGCTTTACAGTAGCTCAGTAATGACCCAGAATTAAGCTTCTTCCGCTTGCAAGAAGAAGAGGAGGTAAATGGCCTCCAGCACCCAAAGTGCTCTTCCTGCTGAGTCTCCTATCTAAACTATGCAGGATAGTCATTGTTTATCTGAGATTCCAAATATTCTATGAAGTAAATAAATTTCCTAAAAAATAGCAAAAAAAAGCTAAAGCCATTTTAGGCAAATTTTCTTATGACTGAAAAGAAAATAGAATTAATTCTAAGAAATTATAACATGCTCATCTTCAACCATTCCAAAGGACTATTTTAATCTACCCTAGCATGTATGATATAGGAGATCATTAGGTCTTTTGCTTCTCTCTACATGACATTCTATAAATTTACCTTCTTTTTCCTCTGAAGGAGCAACAGCTTCTGTTTTGCTCATCTGGGATTTGGTGGTAGGCTGTTTAGACTCTTTCATTACTTCTGCTACAGATGAGATCTTCAGTGGACCTTGCTGTATCTTGAAAAATCAAAAATAAGAAATATCATCAGTTTTCCAAACAGCCTGTGTCTCACCATTTCCATTGTAACGGACATTTCCATGTCCGGACAACTGTATCATAAATCTAAACTTCAAGGTACACATGAAAACAGCAGCAAGGCCATATAATTTCCTGCCTTGATTTTTAATTTGGAAGGAATCTTTACAATTTTCACCTCTCCAAAACTGAAGTTACAGTAGTGGCAGTTTTCACTACAAATATTTATTGAGGTATGCATAAAACGCAAATAATTTCATGCCCCAAATGTTCCAAACACTTCTGAGTGTGTTGAATGCTACAGATAATGCAGAAACTATAAAAATCACATGCACATGAAGGTCTGAAACAACTTCAGAAAGCAGATTTCAATTATTTCCGCTTGGACATTATTTAGTCCATATAGGTATATCTTAAATTAATTCAGTTGACTCTTCTCCTCTTCATTTCAAATCTCTTGAGCATTTATTGTCAAAACAAGTTAGGCCATCAGTCTTCTCTACCCAGCTTCAGTTTTTCAGGTAACTGCTCCAACAGCTGGCTCCCTCAATTGTAATTTTTTTGTCCACCAACACTTATGGGAGTCATCCCTCCCATCCTGCTCAGTTTCTAGGCAATTCCTTTTCAAGTTGTAGTGGAAAAATTATATAATTGTTTTAAAGACACATAACTGCATAATTAAAGATATGTTTTTAAAAAAAGAACAAACAATTATTTTGTCTGGGTATCACTGAACAGAAGATGCTACAGGCATGTGGGGTTGAGAGGCATGGAAGAACCAAAGTTGCACGACTTCACTGATTTCCCTTTGAAAGGATTCAGATGCCAGTGTTTGGGGCAGACGAACACTTACTCAGGCACAGAGTATTGTGAGGTTTTAGGATATTGATCCTTTAATATCCATCACGCAAAGCCACAAGGTAAAAATAAAAGCATTTGAGTTAGAGCCATGACTGGGCAGATGATAACTTTGCCGTCTGACCGGTCTGTTTTGCAAAATTTACTAGTGCCTGGGAGGCATTAAGAGCTTGGATGATCACAAGTCAAGTGGAGCTAAAACCAGAAGAGATACAGTTTTGGTTAACTGATATTCTCCCATTCATTAAGAACAGCCTTCTTAAACTCCAGTTAAAAATATTCTGGGTTTCTTGAAGGCCAAAGGGCTTCTGAAAGCTCAGGACGGCCATGGCCAGAGCAGCTTTTCAGCACACTTGGATAATTGGGAAGCATTTGCTTTCAGATACAGGAACAGAGAAACTTCCAGATTCAATTTCCAGAGTTGTGCTGAAGGCTGTATCAAGTTTTCCCTTCTGCAGGGTCATGTCACTAGGATTTCAAAGTACGGTGCTTATGCATAGCTCTGTACCATTCAAAGTTTTATTGATTTGAAAAGCTGTCAGTTTTCTTTCTGACAGCTGAAAATAAATTCTGAAAATAAATTCATCTTAGAATAAAAGTTGTCTAATCCTGCTACATCACTAACTACACTAAATCTCCAGCCACAGTAAAACAGTTGAACTCCAATGCGTCACCTACCTCTCTCTCCCCCCAATTTACTTGAGTATAAGCAGAAGAGCTATTCAGTTAGGATTCTACTAGATTATTTTACTGTAAAATAACAGCTTTATTTTTAATAACAGACCACAATCACAAGATGATAGTGGCAAATGTACAAGCAGCACCACATAATATCTCAGTACATGATCCTGAAACCTAGCACACAACAAAATTAATCAGAATTTGAAAGCAAAGAGCAGATGCTCTCTTTAAAAAAAGAAAAATGAAAGGGTGAGGGCGAGTGGGAAACACTTACCGGTTTCTTTGGCATCGGTGCGCTATAAGGTGCAGGACCAAGTGCCATCTCAAAGAGTTTATCAGAGTAGGGAACAGCCTTCTCTACGCTCTCCCGGAATTGCGTATCATAGCTAGCATACAGGACGGTTCCACCTACTCCTCCACCCACAAACAGGACACCTGCACCAATGATTTTGCCTACAGAAACACTGGGGGATGTGTGGGGGGAGAAAAGTGAAAGTCATGTAAATTGTATTATATGACAAACATCAAACAGATTATAAATCTTGAGCTTACAGCTGGGGACAACCACGCTGTTCCAGAAGCTTGTCAACAAACCCAGCACCCACTTCAAATCACTTTCAGCACCAGCGAATCCCTGGTACCGTACCGGTTCATGCCTAATGCAAAGATAAGGCGGCAACCCGCAATCTTCCTTCTAAATATTGATCACCTTGATTGGGTTCATTTAAATCTGACTGAATCAAACAAGGAACATACAAAATCATGAGAATAAGAGTTACTCAACAAAAAAAATCCCACCACTAGCAATTTGCTCTCATGTGGAACTAAGGAGCAGATTCCCTCTTGGTCAACGCAACAGAAGAACCAATTCCACCCTCCAAAACCTTCTACATACCCAGACTCTCCCGAGGGGGTAGCATATCCACGGTACAGTCGTAACGGACGGAGTGACGCTCTCCCACACCGGCTATTCTGCAAGGGGTGGAGGAGGCAAGAGTTAAGCAGTGAGCACATTTAAATCTCTCTTCACCTCAACAGCAGTATCAGAGCGGTTTGCTCCATCACCACATCTTGCATGCCCTCCAAAGGAAAGCAGCAGCTGGCATTAGAGCAGTGATGTTGGACTCGGTTTTCCCTAAACAAAGGAAAGACCTTTCTCACGTGCAGCTTGTAGGTTAAGGGCTTTTTAAGCAGTAATTAGGCATTTTGAAAAACAAGGGGAAAAAAAAAACCACCAAAAAACCCCCACCCCAGTTTATTTCTGTATTTATTTTGACTATTTATGTTCCCGACCTCCAGTCTGGGCAGTACAACTGGGTTAGTTCAGATTCTCTTCAACAATCTTGTGCGCTAGAACAGCTCAGCTGTGAGCAGTGCAGAAGACAACAGCTGTTTAAATACTTAAAACTATTAAAAACTATATTTAATACTTAAAACTATTTTTATTTCTGAAGACATACAAGCAGTTCTCCTTGAGCTTCCAAACCAAGACTTCCTCTTTAAAAGAATTAGCAACACATCCACTTTCCAGGTAGACATCGGATTATAATATAAATGAAATTACTATATGAAGAGTGATATTTCATTATATTCTACTTAACAAAACCCACATTGCCCAGGATTTTTATCTTCTTTATATTTTAGCTGAAAATTAATATTAACCAGAAAGACTGGTTAAGCTACTCTAGCCTACAGAAGGAAAAACACTGTTCCCCTCAGGTGTTTTTTTCCCCACATGTGAATTGCTAAGAGAGAAATACAGGACTCGCGGGAAATCAGTGCACAAGGCACAAAAGGAACTTTTCCCACAGCTGAGATATTTGGGGAAACAAGAAAGTTTTTATTTAAAAAAAAAAAAATTGGGAGATGCTTCACTACAACATGCCCCCAGAAGGTAAGTTTCTCTATTTGCTTTTGCATGTGGCAATAAGTAACAAGCACAAGTCTTGTGGTTTAGGTCCCATCCTTGTCCAACAGTGTACAGAGGAAAGACAGGAACACTGAATTCTTATTCTTCCCAGAACAGCAGCCAAAATTTTTTAATTAGTAACAGGAGCATGAGTACAGCAACAGGAAACGTGCTCTTCTTACACCCGAGACCTTCATGAGCCCTAGCTGTGCTCCATGGTTGATTTTCTGGTTTACAATGGATAGAACAGGAGACAAAATAATAAATATATTCTGTAATGTTTTTGATTATTAGACTTGATTGCCCCAGAAGCATACACCGAGGTTTCACCAGTCCTTTCAAATGGAACATCACTAATAAAAGCCACTTAAAGCATTTTGTAATCAACTGCTGGACATGCTTCTGAGTCTCAATAGGTCCCTACTACACCATGAAGCATAGGATGAGCAAAATATTTCAGCGTTATGTGTACAGCTCGACTCGATAAAACGAGGGGGGGAAAAAAAGTTAATTTCTATTGACCTGTTCAACTTCAGTCCCTTCCAACACTCTGGGTTTACATTATTTTACCCAAAACTCATCTGGAAATAAGCCATCACTCCCAAGCCCCTTGCCAGGCTTTCTGAAGATTATCCCACCCTGCGCCACAGCAAGAGGGAGCTTAAGGCAACTCACTCACCCGTCCTTGCTCAGGCTGGACTTGCCTCACTAGGTGACTTGACTCCTCTAGGTGATCCTAGAGGCTGCCACAACTGTAACCCTGGTACCTGGCCAGTTCATCCGTTTTCGTGTTGGCTACAACCCCTACTCACACCTAGGGATGGCAAACAACACCCTGCCCATTTAGTTCTCCCACCTTCAGCAAACACATCAGCTCCTGCACTTCAGAACAGGCTGCGCTTTGGGAGCTAGCAGGGCAGAGGAGAAACCTTGCTTCTCGGCATTCAGCATTTGTGCGTTGTACATCAGGAGGGGGTTTTTTGTGGGATTATTGGTTTTGGTCCAGCTGGGCTGTTCTATGATTATCCAAATCCTCATTTTTATTCATCGTTCATCAAGACGAGAAGAACCGAAGTGCAGGCACTCAGCCTACGCTGTCAGACTCTCGCACTAGCGTACACGTAGCGATGGGAGCAATAACTAAAACCAAAACAAGTCCCCACCAACTCTTTCTTTCAAGATGCTGCAAACAGAAATTCCCACAGCTGGCCAGGGGAACAACCACCGAAAATCTTTAGGTACCAAAGTTTTATGAGCAGAAACCCGAGTCTCATTTTCCTCCCTCACATCCAAATACACTATTACCTCCAAAAATCACTGATTTTTTTAAAAAACTTTTTTTTTTTTAAAGAAGCATTGCTCTCTTTTGGCCATCATAATAATCTTGCTTATATTTGCTATATCACAGTAATGTGGAAATCTACAGGTAGTTTCTAATCTCCCCTTTGCATAATTTCCAGGAGTTTGTCATTTGTTTAGACCCTTGTTATTTATTTCTAATAATGTATCAAAGGATTTGGAAGAAATACATCACACATACATTGCTACGCCCTATAAAAGGCAGAAATAAACCATTTGCTGTTCTGCAGAAGAGAAGACAGAGAAAACCCTTTGGATAAGGCATCAAACAGACAGCACAGATCCCCGTAGCAAGCGCACTGTGGGGCAGCTGTTGCCATTTCTTCCTCCTCTTCCAGCAGTTCTACATGCTATTTGTTTCACCTCACTTCTTAAACACTTATTATTTTACATTCATTATCTACTATTATATCAGCATGAGAATCACTTTGCGGGGCACATCATACCTTCACTCTGGTTAGTATTAAGAGCCGCAGTGAATCCAGCGTTTGAGGTCATCCACATGAGCTCGCCCTAGCAAAGCACTCAGGACAGGAACAGCACAGCATGGCAGAACATTATTAAAAAAATAAAATCTGCCTTGCAGGCTTATACTTCACACCTAATTTCAAATAACCAGACACAGGACACGCCATCCTCTGTGTTCATTCAGCTAAACCTCTCCTAGTCACCAGGCTCAAGCGTCTTGACCCAGAATTTGCACAGAATGAAACCTGCAAGACACATACGGTTTTCTGCAACATGGGATTTGCGTACTTAAACAGAAAGAGCAAACCAGAAACTTTAGAGGAAGTTCATCTTTGTTATGACAGAGGTTAGGTGTAACAAGGATATCTGACCACAGAACTCAAATTAATTTCCCATCATTCAAGACTTCTGCTAAATATGATACCTTTTTACAAAAAGCCCTCTGTTTCTTTTCAAAGAAAACTACAGAAATACTCCAAATAAGGGAAGAAAAGTCTCTCTGCAGCACTGCACATGTAGCTGAAAACATTTATGAAGCTGCTGCGATGAAGACCCACTTCTCTCAAAGCCACAACTTCAATTTACTTGTTAACAAGCTTACTGATCCTCCACGCACAGAGCTCACAGTAAGAGAAGGATAAAATTTTTCCCAGTCTCCACCACGAGCTCTCTACTGGGATTTTCTGTACTTAAACCTTCATGCTGCTCTGGCTTTGGGGAGCAGCAGTTGTTTTTATTTCCCCCATCCAGCCACGCTCTGCTTCCCAGCTCTCTCAGTCTGCTCAAGCAAGTGAGCATCGAGGACCTGTTACCTCACAGTCCTGGCCAGGTCCAGCTCTCCTTAGACAACTGGATTTTTTAACCTGTAAAGGAGTATCTTAACATCACAAAACAGAAGCGGACTTGCCTCACTGTCAGCTTCCATATATGTAAAAAAGGTTTATTTCCATTCTTAAAAACACATTGTTAAAACTTGCCACCGCTAATATTAAAAAAAAAAACAAAACCAAAAACAAACAAACAAAAAACCCCACAAACACACATTTCTTTTTGGGCTGTATCGAAGCAGAACAATTAAGTTTCCCTAGCTGAATAGCAAGGTACCAGCGAGGTGCCATCACTCACAATAATGTCACCGTCAGGCCTGCAGGCAGACACCAAGGCTCTGGCCTGAGCTTTAGCTAACTGAGCCAGGCGAGAGAAACGCCTAAACGTGACATGAGACGCACAGAGTCTCATGTCAAAAAAAGAGGGACGAGAGTGCTGAAGGGGTAGTAAAGACAACAAAATGGAAGACGGATAATAAGATATAAAAACTGTGTAATTGTGGCTGCCTGGGGATCACCGCAGCTGAAGCAGAGAATAAACCAATGCTGCTGCTCCAGCAAGAACGTGTCTGTCGAATGTGCTCCCCCAGGCAGGAGGATGCGGGCAGCGAGGATGCCTTCCCTTATTAGCAAGGCAACAGGCAGCACAGACAGACGGAGCATCCTGGTGTCAATGCACTAGTGCCCCTTCCAGGCTTGACAGGATCAGCATCTGCCTGACAACCTCTTAACAGCCAGGGGGTCTTACTTCCATGACAGGAGTTTTCACTTCTTGTGAAAAATTACCCAGTATCATCTCAGATCAGGTTGGCACGTCTTGATTAGAGTCCACAATTCTGCACCTCTTGCAAAACAAGCAGTATAATTAAAACATTTGTTTCTTAATTCCAGTTTCTGGCTCTTTTGTCACCCAAAAAGAACCAAGTTTTAGTTGCTGAAAGTCCATGGGACCGGCAACTGCTTTCACATGTATATACTACGGTACGCCACAAAGCTTCCCCCACAATATGAATAAAAAGAATCAAAATGCATAAAAAACTGTTTCACTGCATACACTTTTCCTGTCCAAATTAAATCTTTGTTGTATTCGGTCTCATCAGGAAATAGGAGTAGGGATGAAGGAAGGAAAAAAAAGGTTATTTTTTTGAAGTAAGGAAACAAACAGGAAGGGTACGGACAACAAACTCCAGAGCACCGTGGCACCTCTGTGTTTGCACAGGTCTTCCACCGAACATTTATAGACTGAAGGCACGCTTCCCAGCTGCAACGCACAACTCTGCCTTTTCCAGTGCTGTACAGTCATTCTCGACACGTTCTTTTAAAGACCGACTACATGCAAATAGCCTTAAGTGATAACCATCTGCAAAAGCCTGTTTTCTGTCTTCTCAACTCCCAGCTAAAACCTTCCACAGGCCTGCAAACCCAGAGCCTTATTTTAGCGCGCATCAGATGACCTGGCCCCGAGAACTCTCCGGCCTTATAAAGCAGCAGAGGAAATGCCAGCTGCCGCGGTGGGAAAGGTTGCAAGCTTTAAGGTGGTTACCTTCCAACTGCAGAGCCGGGAGGGCTGAATGCACAGCTTGTCCTTTGCTGAACTGTGTGAGTAGAAAGTAATGAACACTGGAACGTAGAATAGGATATAAAAGTGATCTAATCAGATTATTTTTTATTACTGTTAAGCAGACACCTGAAATACAAGTTGGGGCCTTAGTAGAGGAGTCACCCTCACCTATAAACCCTTGTGGCTTCTTAAAGTTGGCCGACTGCTTTAAAAAGGCTCCGTAGCATATTATCATCCTAATCTACTTATGAGGAAGGGCAAAGGCCCAGAAAACACACCCAACAGGCACCTTCCCCCCCCGGCATCGCGAGTTCTCTCCTCTCCGTGTCTGACCATGAGGACTGCAGGATCCCCGCTGCGGCCACTCGGTACCACAGGCCCCTCACACCCGAAAGCTGACGCTACTCGTCACCCTGAGCACCGGGACCCCCGTTATTAACGACACGGCCAGGCGATCGGACCCACTGTGGTCAAAACGGGGAAGGGCTGTGAGGTACCGGGGCCGCAGGCCGGGGCGGCCCAGGGGAGGCCGCGGCGGGGAAGGCAAGGTCACGTCCTTCCCCGCCAGTGAGCGGGCCCGGCCGCCCCGCCACCGAGGAGGCGACCGGCCGCGAGCCGCCGCCGAGCCCTGCCGCCCCTCCGGGCTGCGGCCGCTGCTCGCCGGCGCTGTCCCGAAGCCGGGAGCGGCGGGAGAGGCGGCGGCAGGCCCGGCGTCGGCAGTGACCGCCGAGGAGACTACAGCCCCCAGCATGCAGCGCGGCACGCCACGGCAGCCCCGCCCCGCCCCATCCCGCCCGCCCTATTTCTCCCGGGGCCGCCACCCGGTAGGAGACCCGCAGCGGACTACAAGGACCGGCGTGCCTTGCGGGCGGCGGCCCCCTCCGCCCCGCGCGGGCCTGGCGCGCTGCACGCCGGGACTCGTAGTACAGCTGACCTACTAGCGCCCAGCCCACGCCCGCCCAGGCGCCCTGTTGGCGCTCGCGGCCGCCCCTCAAGAGCCGAGCAGCCAATCGCGGCCCGCGCGTGCGGAGTCATTCAGAGAAGACCGAGCCGCGCTTAGAGGACGCGCCGCGCCCATACCCCCCCCGCCCCGCGCTGCCTCCGCTCGGCCCCGCCGGCGGGCCCAGCCCCGCCCGGTCCCTGCGAGGCGGGCTGCCGGGCCGCACCGGCCGGAGGGCAAGCGGCAGCGAGGACGGCTCGCGGGGCTCCCCCAGGGCCGCCCACCGCTCGCCGCCCTGCTCACCTGCGCGGCCGCAGCGACCCCCGCTCGGTGGCACGCCCGCAGCATGGCCTCGGAGCCGGCGGCGGCCGGGGGCAGGCTGCAGGAAGGCGCCGTGCGCGGTAACTCCCAGCGCCGCCTGCCTCCGCCCCCCCCGCCGCGAGTAAAGCGCGGCGCGCATGCGCAGCAGCTGCACGGGCTTCCGCTCTGCCAGGGGCGTGGCCGCTCCCAGCGGAGAGCGATGGGCAGCGCGTCCAATCAGAGGGGACGGGACGGGCCGTATGCAAATGTGGCCTCCCACCGGCGGCGGCGGCGGCGGCGTGTCCCTGACGCGGGACGGCGCCGGTGGCGCATGCGCGAGAGAGGGGTCTCGGGGCGGCCCCGGTGGGGCCGTGTGGGGTCCTGTGGGGCAGGCAGCGGTTATCGCCGGTCCCGCGGCGGGGGATGAGGCGGGCCCGGCCCGCCGCGCCCCGTGTAGCGAGGGCGGTTTGAAGCTGCTGCAGGCAGCGCCCCGCTAGGTGGGGCACGACACCGCCCCGCCCCCGGCGCAGCGTGACCTTCGCCGGCTGCCGTAGCCGGGGCGCGGGGTCATGGCGGCGGCGGCGGCGGCGGCGGCGGCGGCGCGCGGGGCTGTGGCGGGTCGGTAGCGCGCGGCGGCTGAGGGGAGGCGGGCGGCCATGTCGGGCCGGGGATGAGGGGGCTGCCTGCGAAATGGCGGCGCGGGGCGGTGTTTCGGGGTGTCTTCTGAGCGCCTGGCTCTCCGCAGGGATCCTGGGGCGCTGGGCCCCGTGGGCTGCCCGCAGCCCCGGCGCGGGACGCGCTCTCTCCGGCCTCTCCGCCCGGTGCGTCAGGCAAGCGCGGGCACCAGCAGCGGCCCCGCTGTGGAAACCGCGGCTGCCCTCGGCGAGCCTGCCCGGGGGAGGCACCCCCTCGGTCCTAAGCAGGTACAGTCTGCGCCGTTCTTTCTGGCAGGAGAGCTTAAAAGGCATTTACAAAAAGTCTGAGCAACTTCTTGGACTGCTTTTTACTCTAGCTAACGCGTCTCTGTTTTAGCCCAAAACCTCCCACTTCTGTTAAGCATAATGCGTGAGGCAGGATGTAAAATGGAATAGACTTTGCAGATATAGGCTTTACAAAAAGCCTTGTTATAATCGGCACAGTTTCTCTTGCTGGTCACTGATGTTCTACAGGTAATTCCTGAATGCCAGTGACAGTTGAACGTTTGCTTTTGAGTGTTTAACCACTTCTATTAGATTAAAAAGCTGTTGTGTATGGAATAATAACTTTGAGATTAATTGCAACTAGAGTGCAGTACTGCAGTTAGTGTTCATACATGCACACTCATTAAGTGGTGTGCTGTAATTAGATGAGTTCTTGTTAATCTACTTCAGACAAGTCACAGCCGCTTCTGATTTCTCTTTCTGTGAAAAAGCCAGTGATTACTTTTAGAAAAAGATATTTCATTCCTGTTCTATTTTTTCCCTATTTTGGGGGTGGGGTTTTTTTTAGTGTCACATCTCTACTTCCAAGTATACTTCAACAGCCAGCGAGGACTCTCACTTACTGTAGCTTGCGGAATGGAAAGAGGAAAACCGTGAAGGCTGTCATCGATAGGTTTCTCCGGCTGCACAATGGCCTTTGGGTTAGGAGAAAAGTAAGACTTCTTTGTTTTTTGTAATAAAAGCACGTTTACAATCAGCGGGCTAATTGTTTTCATTCCGTTAGAGGGCAGTAGCTAGGATGGAAGTTAAAAAAACCTCCAGAGACTCCCATCTTCCTGAAAGTCGGGGATTTGTACTGGTTTGCTTATCAGTATTGCTGTATATATGTATTTGCAGGGACCCACTTAAAAGTCTTGTGTGTATTTTCTTCTGACAGTCTGGTTATAAGAAGAAACTGTGGAAGAAGTCAGCCGCCCAGAAGAAGCGTTTGAGAGAGATGGTGTTGTGCACTAGAACACAATGTAAACTCCTTGATAAAATGACCACTTCTTTCTGGAAAAGACGAAATTGGTATGTTGATGATCCCTACCAGAAGTATCACGATCGCACGAATCTTCGTGTGTAGAAATCTTGGTTTCATTTTTGCATCTCTCTAGGAAAGAGGTGGCAGTACATATGGTATGGTCTTAATTTTAGAACATGAATCTGTGATACCTGTTACTTTTCTAAATAAACATATGCATGTCATCTGATGAGAATTATGGGTATCAATGCCCAAAATAAAGGAATATTCAAGATTATCTTGAGCTGCAATTTCTGTTTTACTTAGCAGAGGTCAAGCTGGTCACCTACATGTTCTGACGTCTGTTGGTTTCCTGTGATTGTGTGTAACGTGGGTGAATACAGTGTAAACATCACTAAAAGTGAATAATTCAACATATTTAATCTTAAAATTTTTAAAAGAAACATGTTTAAATAATGCGGGATATATTTTGCTGTGTCCATACTTATTGGTAGCTCACTGAATAGAGTTTCCTTGGGGAAGGGCAGAAAGGAGAGCAGGGTCCATTTCAGTATTGTTGCCTGTCACGGTACCAGATAAACCATTGCCGAGTCTCCATGCTAGAGAACATAGAAAAAAACAGTGTTTCATGGCTACATGCAGTTTTTATAACTGATGTAAAAATGTATTAGCCACCGAATTTCATTACAGGACTCACATTTTGTATCCTGTGTTGGTTTTTGAGTAGTAGAATATATTCTTTGGGTCCTATACTACATCCTCAAGCAGTCAGTTCTGAGTATTTTCTTGTTTTTATTCTTTCTTTAAGCCTATTTGTACCTCACTGCATATCTCTGATCACATATGTATATATGGAACAAAACCAAGGATTTATTACAGGGTCCTTTTGGAGCGTACAATGCAGTTCATCTCTGGTTTCACTAAGGGCTAGATCGGAGGTTTTCTCTACAAAGGTGATACTCCAGCAAGTGTATGAAAAGCAGTTCCTTCAAGCAGTAGCTTTGAAAAGTTCACTAAGAACTAAGCCATTGCTAAGCAGATAGTCCCTGGTTATCAGCTCCAGAGCCACCTGTATAGCGAGAGGTGGTTTGCTGTACAAGGCTGTAGCGTTTCAATGAATTCACTAGTTACTCGGAGTGTTCAGTAGCTGTATTTTTTTTCCAGTTCATAATACAGAAAGAAGTTGTGAAGGACATGCAGCACTTAGTGAATACATCTATATACAGTCAGCCAGAATTGAGATAAAAATAATACAGTGATCAAAGTAGTTATTCTGGCCTGCCAGATACATTGAACAGACTAAAGGTGTTTTCTTCTTCTTTTTTTTCTTTTTTTTTTTTTAAAGAAAAGATTAAGACTTTATTCAGGATGTGTATCAAGCAGTATAACAAAACCAGCAAAACATCAACCTTTGGAATACTGTTGTAATGGCCATCCTTGTGAGGCATTAAGTGTACCATTTCATCACAGATCTTTTCTACCGATCACAGGAAAGAAATCACATGAAGGGCACAATTATGATCCTTAAATAGTTTGTCTAAACGCAAATCCCAATGTAGTGTTCTCTGCTATTGCAAATATGGTGCTAGGTGCAAAACGGGTACCCGAAACAAACAGCAAAAAGGAGACTGTGATTAAGGAGCATTTGGTCACAAGTACAAAGGTTTCATCACTATGTGAGAACGCTTCAGAGAGCAGTCAGAGGCAGCAGGTTGTTTACGTGAGGCTAGGGAGCATCGTATCTCTCCAAGCAGCTTTCTCCCCTCTCATTAGGAATAAATAAGCTGATTCTCCTTTCCTTCTGTGCTGGGTTTGCATTGACACAATTTAGATTGGCGTGGGATTAATTCCAAGGTGACAGTGATACACATGAAGTCTGTCTTGTCAATATTTGACGTGATCCTGATTCAGCAATCGGCGACCGCTGTAACTGCGCTGACGCTGGCCCCTATGATGAGAAAGGAGGCACGGAGGGCTGCGCTGACCTGCTCTACCACGAGAAAGGAGGCACGGAGGGCTGCACTGACCTGCTCAAGCTTATTCTCTTCATAATGGAGGTAAATTTATGGTAAACGGGTGAGGTAATTCACAGGCCCTTTTACCATGGACCATCTTCAGCTGCAGTTTCCTTCCCCTCAGCCTGAATTTTACTTGCTCAAAATAATGCATGTTTCACCTGAGCCTTGTGCCGGTTAAAGGCTGTATTTTCTAGGGCTGGCCTGTTCCTTTCAGGGTGACACTCTCTAGGCCATCTCTGAGAAGTCGGGAGGTGCCCGGCTGCCCTACAGAACTGATTGTAGAGGCCAGCTGCCTGAAAGGCCCCTACAACCGGGCTTTTCTTACTTAAGCCAGATCCGTGGCTGTTTTAAACCATCGGCTGAAAGATGGCTTGCTTTTAGGAGGAGTAATCTGCAAGCGGTTATCCGGCTTGCGCGCTCCGAGCCCGAGCTGGGAGGAAGCTGGGAACTGCTCCCCATCAAGACATGCCCAAGAAGCCACCACCCATGTGTCCTCTCTTCGCTCAAGTCCTGCAAACTCTCGTTTGCCAGGAGGGGTCAGCACCAGCGCAGGAAGGCGACTCGCTGAATCGGGCTTGTTCCTTGGCAGAGGCTCAGGAGGAAAATTGCAACGAAAGACTTCATGTCTGCTCTTTTTTCTAAATGAATGCAAGTAGCCAAAGAGTGAAATGACAGACTTGGGCCACACCTGTAAACAACCTGTGTGTGGAAGATGAGGAATCAAAAGCAAATGACTGTTCTCTTCTGTATGCGGAACACTACAGCACTAAGCGTACGTGGTTAGGCGTTCGCATTTCTCGTCTATCTCTACACAAATATACAGCTCCGTTGATAAATTAATACATTTTTGCCAGAGATATGAAAAGGTTTATTTTTCTCATTTATACAGTGAATGTTTTGAGAGATATAAGGCAACTCCCTTGTCAACAATTTCACCTCAGCGCTTAAGAAATGCTAAACAGTCAAGTTTACAGTAAAACAGCAGATTAGACGCACATTTAATAATTTTAGTGAGAATCAATGTTAATACAGCATGTCTGAGAATAGAATTTATCAGATGTTATGTAGCTCTATGTTGTTGGGGTTTTTTGGCATAATTGAGTGCAAACTTGTCAGCTTCTTTTTTATCTTGTGGCAGCCCATTGCATAGCAGGAAAACACAGCTTGCTTGCAACAGGATTTTATTTTCTGCTAACACTGCAGGCAGTTTTTCTGTTTCTTTTTAATTTTTGCCAACAGAAATCTAATAAACTCTAAAGCTGCTTAAAAATAAAACACACACGCTTAGCTCCTCAAAGCTTTTGCTGAGTATCTTCCAAGGACTGACTCTTCTGTAACTGCTATTTAGACAGGTTTGTTGGGTTTTTTTCAGTTTACTTTCTGAAGACTTTTTCCTTCTTACACATTGCAAAATATGATTGAATTAGCACATATAAAGGAAATAAAATTCTCAGGTAACGAGGCCAAATACTGTGGCAGACACAGGAAACACCTGCTTGCTTTTTCCACTTCCTATCCAGGTCAGATAAACATTTGTGTGTGCGCATAATTTATTTCTCTCTTCCCCACGTATGTAGGAAGCTCTGGGGGAAGCCTCAGGGATCCATCAGACAGGGACAGCTGGGGTATTGATGCATACCCAGCAGAGAAAAGGTTTCAAAGGCCACTTCAGATTTATCTCTGAGCCCGATACACTCCAGCCGGCTGTCGGCATCCTGGACTGCTGCGCCTGAACTAGATTAACTAGTACTGTTCATCAACAAGCCCGTGTACTGATCCATTAGTGACGGCACGTTCT
This sequence comes from Ciconia boyciana, assembly GCF_034638445.1. NCBI lineage: Eukaryota > Metazoa > Chordata > Aves > Ciconiiformes > Ciconiidae > Ciconia > Ciconia boyciana. The sequence goes on along the minus strand of NC_132938.1, from coordinate 7,054,896 downwards.
ACGTAATGCTAAATGTTTTTCTAGTCTATGTGACAGGTCCAAGAGCAAACACAAAGGGCCACGTAATTAACTTATGTGTGAATCTCACATGCTCAACACTTACAAGAGACACCAACTTGAAGCACAAATACACAAACCCTACCACGTCTTCCTCTTCTTTTATATTTCTCATTTATATATGGATACAAATACACCACTCCATCTGGTTCTTGTGGTTCTAACCAAACTCCATGCTACAGGCGAAACTCCAGGCTTCAAAAAGCAGCTCAGACCCAGTGCCCTGCTCTGCTCGTGCAAGTAAAACAGCAGCACCTCACCAGGAAAGCAGAGGGCTGGGACTGACACTGTTGCAGGCAGGGGAGAAAGGTGAGTTTTCCGCTGGAAGCACGTCACTAAAGTGATTCGAACTTCTGTCACTGCAGCTAGTACAAGCCTGGCTTGCTCACACTTTAAAACTGGCAGTAGAACATCAGCCACAAGCGATACAATCTAGCTCTTCTAGCTGCCATCGTTTTCCACACAATACTCTCCTGGGTCAGGCTGATCAAAATTAAGACTCCCCCTTCATTACATCGTTGAAACCATTTATTTTCTCTTGCACGCCTCTTCCTCGTCCTCTGTAAGTGGTTCTGTCTCTATGGTTTTTAGAATACACGTGATTTACTTGCAGAAAAAGAAACAGAGTTGCAGCTCAGCTTTCTCTAATGAATCTTGGACATTTTGTACAGTCAAAGTACTTTGACATTTGTTACAACATTCACAGTCTTGAGGAGGAAGGGAGGAAAGAGAAATCCATGGCTTCTGCAAATCCACTTCATTAATGATAAAGCCATAAATAAATACACTGTCAATGTATCATCATGAGTAACTGATTATTTTTGTTTCCGCTGTGCATTCACAGAGCTAGAGCTATGCAGACACAAACGAGGATTGTAAATGTACAGCCTTACAGGATTAGCGTGAGTGGGCAAACACTCTGCAAACGAAACAAGGACTCTTAACCTGCAGGTGTCTGCCAGACTACCCACGTCACGGACAAACGCGAGAAGCATGTAACAGAAGGATACAGAGAGAGGAAAGGCCGTGTCTACAATGCTGTACATCAAAGCACATCCATCCCACTGCTGTTTCCTACATTATTAACGAGTAGCTCTTTAAGGCAGAAGAGAGACATTCTGTGGATCTTGGTGCTATTGGCTCATTGCACTCACATTGTTTCAGTGGCAGAGGACGAGGTACTTTTCTTCCTGAAGCGAGGTCTAAGGGTCCTAGGCGGTGCCTGCAGAAAAGCAAGAGAAAACTTCAGTGGCATAATAAGAAATGTTTTTTCTTTCCTTAAAACTCACCCGTCTTTGTGGCACCTCTGTGACAATGATCCCATTCCAGGCATGAAGTAATGGAGAAGCAGATCTTGGCCCTGAAGATCATTAATGAAGGACCAGCTGAAGACTCACTCCTTTAAGAAACCTGTTGTAGCCCCTTCACCCAGGTTACACCAACACTTTCCACTCTGGTGCTTGGTTTGAGGTGTAGCTAAAGGTTGCTAATGACATAACAGTCGAAGGAGGCAGGACAAATTGGTGCCATTTACAGCAGCTCTTGGATCAAGAGAGCAAACTGGTGGCAGAAAGCCAGCTCTGGTATCTCCCAGCCCACCCTGCACTGTTCAGCCCAGCCACAGCCCCTCTGAGGGTACACCTCATTGGGGCATTACAAAGCTGAAGGGGTCCCCAAGGTGAAACACACTGGGTCTGTAATTCTCACAAGGTAGAGCTCTTTTAAAGGATCAGCCCCTTGCTTGGGAGACAGGCCAGACACAATCCATTGAAATTCTTTTAGAAGCCAACTATTGCAATTCTGCCTTGCAGTCAGCTGATGCAGAGAGCTTTAAAAAGGAGCCCTGAATGCCCAGGAGACAGACCAACTCCATGAAATTGGTTTACTGTGATTAACCCCGTTCTCCAGACTGAGACAGAAATTAGTTAGACTAGCAAACAAAAAAAAACCCCAAACCTAATCTGCACTGCATACTCAGAAGAGCTTTGGCATAGCATTGTGTCTTGCAAGCTTCACAAGAAGAAATGGTTACCAGATGTTGTGGAGGAGCACAAATACTCAGTGTGGAGGCCTGTCATAGCATCATGGAACACTGCAAGGCCTGGTAGGCTCTTCTACTCCATTTACATAAATATCCAAAGCTTTATTTTCTTTAACAGCATCAGCCTATTTACCTGTAAGACTACAACAGGGTCTTACCATCCATAAGTGAGGACTTTGTCATTTCTATTTTACAGGACTTTCCAACGCAAGATCATGCTGTGTTTCCACATTCCTGTGATGCAGCAAGGTATAAATATTCATACAGATAAGGAACTGCAGTGCAGCAAGGTTTTGTTTAGACTCCATCTAAATCTCTCTCTCTTCCAGCTTGCCCATAAACCAAGGTAGTTTTTTGCAGAGATGGGAGTAATCCAACACCCCACCCCATCTTCCAAGCCTGAAATTTTACCCCAAGTCCCCACTGTGAATTCCCAAAAGCACAACAGAGCTGGATGCGATGGCTGCATCCAGAAAGGCACAGCTGGAGGAGAAAAGCTGAGGAAGAAAGCTGCTGTGTATGGCAGGCAGGGATCCCACACCACACCAGACTCCATAGCTGCTGGCTCCTGTAAACCAGGAGCTCCAGGACACAGCCTGACAACCACAGCAGTATGTCCTGCAGCTTGGGAGAAGGCTGCTCTTTGGGAAGTCAGATGGCTCTTAGACTAACGCAGCCATTAACTGCACAGTAAAGACTCTTAAATCAGGAATGAATAGCTCTGCCTCCTCTGGGAGGCCGCTTGACAGCTCTGAGAGTAGCTACAGAGGCTGTGTCACAGCTGCACCTTTCCACAGTAAGAACAGAGCCACCCAGCTTTTGGTGAGATCCCCCAGAGCTAGGACAACCCACCAGAAGATCACACAACTGCTTACCAAACCACACTGCTCCAGCTGCCTCATACTGAGCCAAGGGGAGGGTGGAGATCTCCCAGCTTGGATCTGAGAGCTGCTGGCTGTGGCTCCATCCCCCCTGCCCAGATCTGGAAGGAGTCTTTGCCTACAGCATCTCCCATGGAGGTTTTATTTCTTCCACAACAAAATGTTGCTAAAATTGCTTTTGGCAAACCACAGTGCGAGATCTGCGTCTCCTTTAGTTCTTTTGTTTCCATGAAGCAACTTAAAGCATGCTTGTTAATACAGTGCCTGATTCAAAAACCTATCGAAGTCATGAAGGAAGAACTGCCGCTGGTGTCGGTGGGGTTTGGCTAGGTGCAAACTCAAATTAGAGGGACTGGGCTCTGAACTGTGAGGGCTCTGGCTGTGGGTGCTGGCTGTTCTCACCATAACTATCCTGCCTTGGGGGTGAGAATATATTTTCCTCTACAGACATGAAAAATCAACTAGCAGTTGATATCCAAATCCTCTTGTCCAAATACCTCCACATTAGCACATGGTTTAGAGCTAGATAAAAGTTTTGCGATTGAGATCCAACTCTGAAGCCCCGTATAACTATTACCTCCACAGGCACTAATTCAGACTTCTTTCAGGAAATCCACACATGCAGAAAAGTGAACGAACCCATAGAAAGACCCAGTCCTGAAAGACCAGAAATGTATTGTTTGGACTCAGTGTTTTTAGACCAAAGAGAGATATTCATTCCGTTGAAGATTCAAGGAATGTCACAGAAGGAGGAGCCTTGACAATATGGAAGTACCTCAAGGGGTTGATCCTTCTTTTTGGGCCTTTTGTTCATGGATGCACAATCCAATGAATCGTTCTCTTCATCATCTGAGAACACAGAGCCTTTTGTTTCACAGTTTGCCTCAGGTGGCTTTTCATACTTATTGTCCACACCTATTTAACACGGCCATTTACAGTCTAAACGTGAAGACAAAGGATGACGAAATCAGAGATGGTTTGATTCACACTGCCAAATGCCACATCACTGCAAAGCCATGCATCTTCCAGGGATTAATAGACAGAAGGTTCACACATCACACTCTAGTAATAGCAGCTGTGGGGTTAGAAATCAAAAGGCTCGTTTATGAAGCCATTATAAGCTCTATTTGGATTACTGTACATAGAATTGAGACTACATTCACAGCCTCTGATGTTCTGGAGGTTGACTCTAGAAAGAGATTTTTTTTTCTGGCTTAGGGGTAAATAAAATAGCTGATTTCTTGAATCGCTGATTCCATCCATCGTTCCTGCATCTACTGCTTCCAGAAGGAGTGTCCTCTAGAAGACACCAAATGAGTGTTGAAGCCCTGTGGACAGTATGGAGAGAGCTGCCTGGGATGCAGAAATATGAAGCAGACTTGAAGCTGAGAGAGCTCAAGCCAAGCACCCAGTCTGAGATCCACTGATGTTAACCAAAAGCTTCAACAGGCATTGAATGGACCCTCAGCAAGTGGGTGTGTTGCTGCAAGACCAGAGTGGGGGAAAGTCTCTCTTCTGTCACTCTGGAGTAAATCTTATGGAGCATTAACTCCACTGATGGATTTGAAGGCAGATTATGGCCCCATGACTACGGACCACTAACGCCTGCTTGGTGGTTCTTAACCTTGTAACTTATGGCAAGATCTTTGTGGGACTGGTCATGTTGCACAACACAATCCATTTGCTGCCTTAAATCCAGACAGTGAAGCAGGATGGTATTTTTAATGGCCAGTCCAAAGCAAGAGATACAGCAAAGGACACCCAGAGTGACCAAGCTTTCTGCATCTCCACAGAGTTTCTTATCAGCAGGGCTGGAGCTTTCTGTGTTTGACTGATAGTTAGGCTTTTTTCATTCTGAAATATGTCAGGAGTGGAAGTGTTTGCTGTTTAGATGGCATTAACCACAATTACTGGCCCTATACTTAGACTGTTGCATAAACATACATAGAAATAATGCTCTGTGCTTCTTGTCTCAGCCTGACTGTAAGACTCTGCTGGGCCAAAGACTAAATACTAAATACTAAAACCAAAAAGGATTTTTAAACGTCTAATACTTATTAATCCATTTAGATCCTTAAAGCACAAAAGAACTGAATTCTCCAACAGCTCTTTCAGCAGATAATGGAGAGACAAAAGGGAAGTGATTTGGCTACAGCAACACCACAAGTCACGAGCAGGTCACTGGGGCTCTCTCCAGTGCCAAATTCAAGTCAGCAGCTAAACGCTCTCAGCCCCTGCGTTCAACCCACAGGATGCGGCTGCTGCTTGAGAGAGCGGTGCACACCATCCTCTGGCCACTAACCCTGTGTTCCTACCCCTTTATCACCATTTGCATGGGCAGGCTGGAAGACGCCATCACAGGTTTCCAGGAAGAGCCAAAAGTTGACTTTTTCCCAGCTGTACTGAAAATGCTGATAGTCACGTTGCAGAGAGGCCCAGGACAATGCTGAATTGTTTTTTTTCTGTATATGACTGTGGTGTTAAGAATACACTGTGGGGAGAATTAAATGTTCTCTAGTCCACATGGCAAATGTCAGGAACATTTTATTTTAATTACTATTTTATCCTTCCACTTGGGAAGTGAGATATTCAGGAGGAGTCTAGCCTAGGTCATCTTGGATGTGGGAGTTGGTCTTTGTGCCTCTCTAAGCCAATGAAAAACAGAGTCAAGTTTGGTTTTAATGCTGTTTGTTCAGAGCTTGAGCAAAGCCTGAACGAAACATGACCAAATCTGCAGCCTGGAGGCTACGTACTGCCCCCAACACCAATCCATATGGCTGCTCCCAGCCGGCCTCTTCCCCAGAGGTCCCTCAGATGTGGACTGCAGGCTGGCCCAACAACACACCCCCAGCCACATGCTGCTGCGAGGAAACAATGGCTTTGCCCAGGAAAAAGAGGACTTCAAAGGGGGCAGGACAGAGGGATGTTGGAGAACCAGAATTAGAGTGTTCAGTGACCGGACTGTGGAGACGCTGGTTGCTGAAGCTGAGAGCATACAGGATTAGGCAAACATGCCCTGCTCCTTTTCTCCTACAGCCAGCCACTCCGCTGCAAAAGGAGACAGAAGGAACTGTCAGCCCTGATAGCACTCCCAGGAATCCCATGCTTTTCTAGCATACGTTGCTTTCTCCGATATTATTCTCTCTCTCGAATTGGGTGCTGCGTGAAAAAGATATCCAGGCAGCTCTGCCACCTGCATCGCCCGTCTCCATGACAGGCACAGCACAGGCCCAGCCTCCTGCAGGCTCTTCCGTTCTCCCCATCAGCCTGAGCGTCATATCCATGTCCTGGAGCTGCTTCCACGAAGATCAAGAGGAGAGCTCAGCCTCCAAGCAGGCACATACTGCTTTGACCCCTGCAGCAGAGAGGTCTGTGAAGTCCACTGGAAGTTGGGCTGAGGCCTTCTTCTCCCCTGCTCCATCTCATTGTGAATGAGGCACTGGAAACCAGCCAGATGAGAACCAGTTTTGCTTCAGCCTCACTGAACTGGAAAAGGGAAGAAGTGGGTCTATCCCAGGCCTTTCCATGACATTTCTGACCACTGACAAAAGCATACCTTGAATACAGAAGGACATTTTTTTAAGACCTGGAACAAGAAGGGAGGATTCCCTGCCCATCCTGCCTTCGGAAGGACATCTGTATTGTGGGCAACCCCAACTTTGTATTGATCTGGGGTGCCAGACTTTGTCCCATGTTTGTGGAAGCATTACGGTGTTATGGGACTGGAGGCAACTCATCTCTGAAGGGCTGCTTCTGTGTGAGTGCCAAATCTGAAGTTGGTTTTTTTGTGAATAGAGTGATGACAGGATAAAAAACTAATCTCCCTACACCAAGAGAGTGAGTCCTCTGCAGGAGAAAATGTGAAGCAGGGGATTAACCAGAATAATAAGCACACATGTGAGGAATTAGTGAGAAAGGAGATGGAGGCTTAAAGTGAATGGATGGGTGCCGGGACACCAAGGTTTGTTTCTGGAGAAGGTGAAAACTGAGGAGCAAAACATGTTGTCAGGGCTGGCGCAGGCTTCTTGAGGACAGCACTTGGCCTCGGGTGACCTCCTGTGTGTTTCTAAGAGCCGCCTTTAGGATCTGAGGCTGTGGGGCCGCAGGCCACTATCAGATGTCCCCCAAGTGGCAGAGCCAGCAGCATGTGCTGCTCCAGGGAAGCAGCTGACAGCCCCAGGGACCCTGTCACAGCCAGGAGGTGGCTGCGTAAAAGCATGGACCATGTGCCAGACATCTCCCCTGGCTCTCTCATCTTTAGGAGACTCTCACTTCCCATCTCAGAGCAGGCTGTGTTTCGGGTGTCTCCACCTCGTACATTTATGGCTCCACACCTTTGCATGGAGGGGCAGAATTGCTGCAGAAATGGGAAATCAGCTAGTGTGCCAGGGCTAAAGCTGCTGCTGCCTCTTGTAAATGTCTTTTCAGTATCCAGACGAGATTATACTCCTCTCTTCACTAAGGCAAGACAGAATCTGACTGTAAACAGCATAAGGAAAGGGACCCCTTAATTCCAGTTCCTATCATCCTATCCTAATTCCTTCCAAGGGAACTGATACAACCAACACATTGTGTGGGAAGCCCTGAAGCTGGGCATATTTCAAGTTAAAGTAGACAGGGTTGGGATCTAAGCTATTAAATGCACCACAGGGAACAACCCAGCACAGACAAGGGAATGTAGGGCCAGATCGTCGTCATCTTTAATCTGTGTGATTCTACATAGGCTAAAAAATCTCACTTGCAAAACTCATTCTACAGCAACAACTGGGATTCAGTAGCAGGCTGTTTTTTCAGCAATTGCTTTGATTCAGGCTCTGATCTATGCTGCTGTTTAAATCCAGAGTAACTCCTATGGATTTTCATGAGTACAACAGAGGTCAGGGCCTGACCCACTCTAATTACAGAGGAGCAAAGGACTTTGATCTAGATCCTCTGAAAAATTTGGACATTTAAATACAGTTACAGTGGGAATCAGGCACCCCAATACCTTTGAGAGAAGCTGGACCCCCCTTATTTTCCCAGGCAATACTTCTTTCTCCTGTCACTGTAATTCTTCGGGAGCAATGGGGAAAACCACAGTCACAGACTACACGAACCAGGAGCAAGGTATTGTATTATTGTAATGGAAGACAAAGTCACTCCAGAGCTAAGCCTTTCCAGGGGATAATTCATATAAGGAGGTTTGCACACCACTTAGTAAGAGCAAGAGAGCAGATATTTATTATACGATGGCGATCAGCTTCTTTTCCCTGCAACAAAGACAAATTTGCCATCATTTCCAAAAGACACTGACACAAGTCATGTACTTCCCCAACAGTTTTCATTGCCAAACCAAGAAGGTAGGAGCAGCCAACTCCACCAGCACACACTGCCCAGGAGCCACAAAACAGAGGCAGACATCCCTTCCAAAGCTGAAGTCAAGTACAACCAAAGCAAACAAGTCTAATCACATCAACAAAGTCATCCGTTAATGAAAACACATCCCACAAATGATTAAGTTGTTAAGTGCTAGTCTATTCCAAACACCTCAGAAGAAAACTCATGCAATCTGTAACACTTACATCAGAGTCCCATAATATTTACATAGAGAAAAGGAAAGAATAAACTGTTAGGGGAAAACATTTGGGTGTAGAGGGGGAAGGAACATTGTTTCAGAGCACAGAAATCTTCATCTTCGCTTTCATAATATGTGTGGTTCAACTGGAGTTTATTAAATGACAATGAATGTTTTAAATTTCTGTTGCTAAAATGCAAATGGACTTAAAGAACCTACTGATTTTCTATGAAAATTTTTCCTCCCCTGAAATAACCAAAATAACTATGAAAGTATTTTTAAATACCCAGAGAAACTTCCAAATTGCCATTCAGAGGTAGCGTTGCAAAGTGATGCAAATCATCCCTATAAAAATTTGATTCAACATTTAGTAATGGGAAGTTTTAAGGAACAAAATGCCTAGAGCAACGGAAAGTTCTTGCTTGTTCTTTAAGCTCAGTGAGAGAAAGGTTAAAAAAAAATAATCTGTAAACCCCAGCACAAGAGCTAGAAGCAAAACTGGCTAAGAACAAAAATGAAACCACCTACACCATTTAATTAAATTAGTTCAGAGCTATATGAACAGCCCCCTTGTTGCAAAGTCAATTAGTTTTTTAAGAGTACTTTCCACTGTAATAATCTCATGTGCAATTTGTAGCGTACCACAAAGTAGGCATTGGATACATCTAATATACCAATAAGGTGATTTGTTTAAAACACAATTAAGTGAATGTCCCATTGAGGTCCTTGCTGAGCTGTACTGCTGATTGTGTGTGATCTGTCACCTTGTCTTCAGGGTGACAATCACATGTAGGAACAGATCCAACATTATTTTACTGGAAAAACTCCAGGGGCTGGCTTTATGCTGCAACACCTTGTTGATGGCTGACTGAACATGTTGGCTAGGCTGACCGTCAGTCACTGCTGAGCTGTAGTTTTTAAGGCATACATTACTGTATCAGTCACCGCTATGGAGCACAACCCTGTGGTGCACACTCAAAAAACAGTCGCATTCATCACTAATGTCCTTGCACATTTCTTACATTGCCTGAGGCTCCTGATCAGCATTTTAGTATTAAATGCCCCCTCAAATACATGCAGCCATGACAGTTCTCCTGATATACAGCTGATTCTTCAATATCTGCTAGATATATTTATTCTCTGCAAGGATTAAAATTGTTCCTCCCTCTCAACCATGCCACAGGGCTGTGCAACAGCACCTAAGAGACGTTAGTTGAGAGAATACCACTGAACATAGTATTTGTTACTTCTTAAATGCCAGTTCCAAGCAAGCTTGTTTAATATTGACCAGCGTTTAAGCATTTACCAGGCACTGCCAAAAGACAAACAGATATCCCTGGAGATTTTCACTCTGTCCTTCCTGAAGGGGAAAAAGAGCTCTTACGTAATTGTACCGTTGCTCTTTAATGCTGCAGCCTGACTTTGCACAGGCCATGAACATAGAAGCGATAAATCAGAAACTTGTGTAAAGACCTGGAAGGAGTTCTGCCAGCAAAGGCCTGCCACTGAACAAGAGCAAGAAGAGCTGACACAGAAGCTGTCAAGAAGACATGCTGGAGTATATCTACTGGAACACACTTGTATTTAGTGAAGCTGCCCAGAGCAAAGGAAGATGAATATCCTGAATTGTGTCAATGCTTTGTCATGTGCAGACCGTGAGGCTGGCTGGAGTGAGGCAACTAGGCAGGAAAGAGCTCTTCTGTGAAGCAAACATCTTCAGCGGCAGAGGAGCCCATCACCGCTGACAGTGACAGATTTGCTCCTGTACAGGGTGAGCTCACGCTGCACTCAGCCTGGTCTTCAGTCTCCGCATAAATGCACACTCCCATCGCACCTGCAAGCCATATACTCATGAAACCACCATGTTTTGGCCCAAAATATTTTTATCTTGTCCGGTGCTTCTCTCAGGATATCATCTAGGGATTGGGATGGACAGACTTTTGCTCCCACCAGCCTGTGCTCTCCTAAGAGCTGTGGGGGTTTCTATGAGTCAGCCAGCGAGAGAAACAATTGCGTTTCATCTGCAAGAGCATTAAGGCAACTGCTCCTGCCAAAAAGGCTGCATCATGGCTCTAAACCAGCCTTCAGCATTCCTGCTTGAGGTAAGGCTGACTATCTGTCCATTTAGATTATACACTCTTTGGAGATGAGTACTGTTAACAATTGTACTCTGAAACTGGCTACACAAAAGTTTGCACCAAGGAAAGATGAGTGCCAATAGTTTAGGACAACTTAGTCCTAGCTAAACAAACTTAGCTTCTTTCTTCCCCCTGCTTTTTGTGGCGTTGAGAAAGCGTGTTCACATTACGTAGTCAGCTCTTTAAGCTACCAAAGCTGCACTTACAAAGGAGCATTTTAAACGGCAGGCCGTTGTCGGAGAGTGCATTAATGCATCTATTGCCTTGGCGACAGAGAAAGGGCAGCCTGTGGAAACAGAATGAACCCTCTATGAGATAGAGCCTCAGCATATCCCTATTGACATGGTCCAAGGGACTAGGTTATGTCAGGAGAAAAAAAAAAGTAAAACAAGCCAATCTGAAAGACAGGGCATGCAATTTAAACCAGATCAACATGACTTTGGGCCCAATTTGTAAACATATTGGACTGATTACTGCTATAGTGTCATTAAATGACTCTTCAAAGATTAACTCATGACTATTAAGCACTTAAGGATTCAGTGATTCTTTTTATAAATAACACTTTGAAGTCAAATCCATACAATCAGTTTAGGCTAACATTAGAAGGGTGCTGATAAAATGCACTGTGAATACAAGTGTTTCATGACTGCTTAAACAGATACCACCTTAAACAGGCTTCATTCTCCTGCACAGTGGCACACTCACCCCAAATGTGCTAGTGCAAAGAACTGGAAAAGGACAACAGGGAGGGTGACAAACCAAATATGAGAGTCGGTTTGCCACCTAAGCAGTGTGCAAGGAGACAGTGTCAGCCTGGGATCACCAGCCTCCAAACATTAATGCTGCACAGGGCTGCATGGCACATCAGGTGCAAGGCAGTGGGAATGCACACCCCAGTACTCTGGAAGTGACAGGAGCCAGCAGCGATGGCTGCAGCACGGTGGCAGCACTGTGATCCTTCAATCCCTCTGCTGCCATCCCCAGGTTGATTACAGCGTGCAAAATAAACAAAAAGCACATGAGATGAGAAGTGAAGGAGTTACAAAGGTCTTTCGCTTCCACCAGCATGAGACACTGACAGTCTGGATTTCTTCTTTCTCCCTAGTCAAGCTGCTTGGCAGCCCCATCCTCTGGCATGCATGCCCAAATCAGAGGCCTCCCCCTCCTTTCATCTGCCACTGGGACAAAATGCAGAAGTGATACAGCTCAGCTCTTAGCAACCGAGCTAACTGGCTCAGCACTGTAAAGACCACCGGTAGCTAAACCGTTCACTACACTCCTGAGTTTGTAACCACAAGCAACACTGGGGACACTGGGACATTTTTCAAAAATAGCTCTAGCACAGACTGAAGCAGGGTGAAATCTCAACCCTATTTCATCATACCAGGGTCTGCTACTGGGCTTTGTTAGTTACCCTGCTCATCCCAAACACAAGTGTCCTCTCCACGAACAGAGAAATACGTGCCGATCCTTAGGGAACAGAGCAAAGCAGGGCTGGGACTGAAGAAGGTTTGCTCTTGCTGGTTTCCCTGCAGTTTTATGCTAGCGCTGGGGGATACGGGGCAGGAGTTACACTGGTGCAGCAAGAACAGTGGTACATCCTCTAGAATGGAAAGGAGTGAAGTTTTTCTCCAGAGAAACACTCCCCAGCCTCCAGTCACACAGGTCAGTAAGGTGAGAAGCACCACAATACTTGCCATCAGCACACACAGAGCTCACAAACTCACTCGCAGCCTGGCCTTCCCCAGGTTTGTTCCCCTGGTGTTAGGAAACCCAGTGAGTACGAGCAGCAGGAGCAAGCCAGGCTGGGGAACGCAGTCATGCCCAAAAGGGACGCGTGGGTATCGGGGCTCAGGAAATCCAGCACTCACCTCTGAGGAGTCGGCATACTGAGCAACACGTGCACACTGAAAGAGGAGCTGAGCGTTAGGAACTCATCAGGCTAAGTTACCTCTCAGAAAACACTTGGTATCATCCTGGGGTGGACTTCACAGCCCCCATGTGCATTAAGGGACGATCGTCTCTATTCAGCAGCACGGAGCACAGACTCCGGAATGTGCCTGACCCCAGGCTACGTGCCTAATGGGTGTTAAAGCTGGGATTACGTACAGCTCCCTGGCTCTGTTCTCAGATCACTGAACAGAAATAACTCCTGACTAGAGGGGCCTGGGAGCGTGGATAAGCAATAGGTAACACAGTGCAAAAGGCTGTATGATAATAAACACAGGGTGCAATACTGGGACTTGTATTGCTACATGCCTGGATTTTTTTCAGTAGATTTAGACTTCTACAAGCACTGGTACAGCCATTCATGCAGCTTCTGAAGGAAAACTATCCACAGATCCCTGATCTTCCTAAATCAGGAACGTGCTGAGGAGTCCTGCAGGAATTATATTTTGGTGGAATTGCTGTAAGAATGAAAGCAACCAAGGGAATTGCATTGCACCCTTCAGTGCAAATGCAGGTGATTCACAGCTGTTCATAAAAGCGTGACCTTTACAGCTTCATCTTGGGAATAGCTTTTGTTCCAGGAAACAGCCTAGAAATAATTTCCAGTTTGAGCCTTCCAATTTAATCCTCACAGTGGCTTCAATGACTCCAGGTATAAAAAGGTTTTGGAGAAAAAAAAGGTTTGAGCTCTGTATGATTTCTTTGGTCAGTAAGATTATCATTTATTATTATTTGGGCAGTTTCGATACTGCACTGTAGATACTGCAAGTTCTTCCATAGTTTCACAGTCATTTTAAACCAGCATAAACCAGTACTGCTGCTGAAAGCAGATGTCCCATTGCCCCTCACGCTCTGGCCTCCACCTTCCTTGTCCTATTGCTGATGTCTGTGCCACTGCTCTCTACTGGCTTCAGGATCTGACCCAGGTCAAGAGCAACCTAGAAGCAAGGAACAGCATTTAACTTGAAACAGCTCCCTGGCTGGGGTCAGCATACGTAAATAAGATTTAAACGTGTCCAAGGGAAAGGACGGTATGGGACAGAAGCAAGCAGCTGGGTCATACCCTTTCAACGGGAGTGATGCCTCACATTGGCTGGATGCTGCTGTGAAACTATGGCCTTTGTATAAAAGAGATGAGTCTCAACCAACCTCAAGAGATCTGCTGTGGGTTTAGCCTCTGATTTTACACAGAAGGTAGCTGATTAATTTTATGAAGGTTTATTCTCTTGAGACCTCATACAACATATACATATGGGTTGTTCTCACACATCTTTCTGGAGTTTTTCTGGTTGGTGGCGACTGAGCTATTCAGACATATCCTGAATGCTGATATTCCCCACCTTTGTTCTGTCCTGCAAAGCCTTCAGCGCTTAAGTGCAATACCAAGAAACAGACTTGACTCTCTCGGGCACAGAGGATGGGAGAGTATCAGAAAGCATACTGCACATTTCTGCTTTGAAATCATTCCAGCTGAGAATGATCTCTTCCTGGGTTAAGCTTCAGCAGAAAGGGCACTTGGTCTGGGTAATACAGAGGGTGGCTCCGTAATATGTGATCCTCTGGCCCAGGCAGCGTCAGCTCTGGACACTGAGCGTCCCGTGATGCAATGCAAATCTCCTGCTGCTGAAATATATCCCACTGACTCACCCAAAAGCAAGGCTGGCCTCCAGTGCCCAGCCCACACTGGAGGTTTCCACTGACATCAGCAACCGTGAGACATGTTTGCATCAGCTATGGGATTGAGCTATGTGACACAGTGGCCAATATCCCACTGCTCAAGTCACACGTGTCACTCACCAGCCATCGCAAGGGAACAAGTTTTATCTGTGGTGTCCAGGATACTTTTAAGGTAATACTGTAAGGTGAAGAAGTGCAAAAGCCCCCCACTGTTAAAGACACATCTGTATGTGGATTGTTACTGGACATTTCCCAGAACAACAGGATTGCCTTGAAAAATATTTGGAAACGTTGTTCTGCAGCTTCCAGTTTTCCATAATGATGAGTAACCATATGACATTTACAGTTCCCAAAAGAAAGGGGCAGTTCTGCCTGTGGAAGAAGCACAGGTTGGAACATGCATCGAAGCTAAAATATCACAGGCTATCATCAGGGTGCCAGGACACTAAATCAAGAAAGCAAAAGATCAGATGAAGAGGACAGGTGGTGGGCCTGCTACATGGAAGAAGGGCAATCATCGTATTTCCTCGGTGTGTGTCAAATGAAGGTGTGCACGTGCTTCTCAGGAGCAGTGGCGATGCCTCGCGTGATGTGCTGTGGGGGGGGGTCGGCAGCCACACACAAATCACGGCAAAAGCAGCCTTTGCCCCTTTGTGTCATCTGCGTGTGGCTTTTGACTGGGTGTGAGGAGGAGGTGAAGGGTCTTTCTGTGGGATGGGTGTGAATAGACCTGGAGCCCGCTATACACTGAGCAGTCCCACTCCTGAGGAAAGCCATCTGCACGAGCGGGACTGCTCAACGTATAGCGGGCACCATTGAAAGGCAGCAAAGACAGAAAAAGGTAGAGGGAAAAAAAAAGGCAGCAAAAGGTAGAGGAAAAGAGGGAGTAATTCCCCTTGTCTCCAAGGCAGCTCTTGCATATTCTATTTCTTGGCCTCATAAGACACTCTTCAGCAGGCAAAAATAAACCTTTGCTGTGTCTGCATGTGGCCATTACTAACTAAATGCCAAGCTCTTCAGATGGTGCTTTGTGTCAAGAGGGGATTCAGAGAGTCACAAATCCATCTAACCAGCACCAGTCACATTATAAAAATAACAACAATGGAAATGAAACAAGCTGAGTGGTTATTTAATGTAGCCCAAGTACAGCGTGGTCCTGCAGCCAGCTTTTGGCCACAGCCAAAGCCCACCAGTGTCAGGAGAGTCTTTTCACAGGTTTCAGTGGGCTTAAGAAACATGCCCAAGAGATGTGAAGCCAGCACCTGAACCACTCCTGGTGCTCACAGGAGGAGTGGGGGGTTTCATACTGACAAACCTGAGTTTCAGCAGTCTCATCTGTGCAGGGAAGACAACAGACCTCTCTCTCATCCCCCTGTCTTTCCAAATCACTTTCTTTCAGGTATCATATCTGCTCTTAAACACAGTCACACAACAGGATTGGAACTGAGCCACACCAAGTTCCACACCACATCTGGCTGTGTTTTTATCGCTCAGGGAATGGGACCCATCTAAACTCCTGTAACCTCAACCTGACAAGCCACCTCTTGTCTTTGCCTCACTGTTGTAAGCGAGGGTGTGCTTCCATGCACCATTCATTCAGTAGCAAAGCTGGCTTGAGGAGCTTCCAGTTCCTGGCCTCTTGATCTCAAAACATATCTCCCCGAAGGTCTCCCAAAACAGTTATTTCGGAGGCTCCCAGTAAGGCGGATCAGCAAATCAGTCTGAGTTAAAAATAATCCCTCAAAAATAGTACAAGAAAGTATTTTTAATCTGTATCAAACTCGGGATTTCTTCCCGAGTCCACAGCTCTTTACTACTGGACAACTTGAGTGACCGTAGCTAGACTGTTCCATCACCTGAGGGTAGCACTTGACATCTCGTTATCATAAGGCTGCTATTCTCTCTTTGACGCAGCTGTCTCTCCTGTTGAGAAAATTAAAAGCCTGGCTAGATGCAAAACTAATTCTTCAGTCTTTGTACATCCCTGACAGCCGTATGAGAAAAATAAAGGGAGCTATAAAAGCACTCCCATAGGCAATCTGTGAATGTACTCCTTCATCAAAGACTGCAACCCCCGTAGGACTAACTGATGCTCACACACACTCCCAGGCACAGGGATGCCAGTCCCGAAGCAAAAAGGGTTACAACTGCTACAGCAGTGCTTGGCTTTTCCACTTGTAAGGTTGGCTGTGGCCTAGCAATGCCCCCTTCCTCAGGCAAACCCCACGTGCAGCAGCACTCCTCAACACATCCAGTCAAAATAATGCTTCAGGTTCCTGTCCCTGCCACAATTACTGATCATCTGTAAATTCAGGCAGTGACTTTGAGAGCTGCACTTGCAGAGGACTGTAATAGGTTGGTATGGATGGAGGATGTAGGGAAATGGGTGGGAGTGGAAGCACCTGAATGAACAAATGGCAGAAGAAGGGCTATACGAGTAGCGCCCAGATCAGCAAGTCATCAAGATCCCAGCACACCCACATGTAGCTTCTCAGATGCCTGGACTGCGAAACAAAGGACAGAATAAAAGAAGGGAAAACATAAAAAGGGACATTTCAGATGTCCAGAAACTTCTCAGGGGTAGTAGCAAGGTAGAGCGCTGTTACTACAAACAGAAAGCTTCTTGCAAAACAGGGATCAATCCACAGATAGGACTTTTCCACAGGTATTTTACATGTTATAATCACTGAAGTAAGGTGTACAGGAAAGCCACATAAGAAATCTTATAAGGTTTCTTAACCTTAAAATACACAAGTATCTTCTACCACATATGGCTTTCAGGAGCTGGGCATGGGAAGTACAATTTGTTCTGTTTTACAGACACACTGAGGAACAAAGGTACGCTCCAGGTCATACCAGTATTTTGCAATAAAGTGGGGTGTGAATTCACGTGTCCTAACTCACAGCCTTGCCTCCTAACCACCACACCGCTTCTTCTGCAGACACCGGACCCGTTCCTTCAAGTGTTCCCTAAAGGTCTCCATAAAGCAGGATTTCTACTCAGACCAAAGGTACAATGTTTGCAGCCCCAGCCAGGCTCTCTATTAATGTTCTTAAAGTTGCTTTGTGTACCCCAGCTACTGCTGTCAGGCTTTCTAACAGCTGGTTAGAAAGACCTTTTACAAGAAAGGTGAGGTCTTCAGCTGAGTCATCCTCATGTTAAACAGATAGTCCAGGGTATTTTTGCTGACTCCCTCTGATGTCAGACTAAGTCCCATTATCTCTAAAGCAGGAATATAAAGAGAAGTCTAATGTTTCTGTGAGACAGTGGGGATTGCTGACACGGACATTTGTGTTATCTAAGGGCTTTGGGACAGGAAAAAGAGCTGTGTGTCAGCTGTTCTGTAGTGACTGCTCATGCACATACTCATATATGTATATATTACCTGTATACATAGCATACTAATAGGCAGTAGCAAATTCTGTCTGCCCCTTGCTTACGTGCAACACTCCAACTAAACAAGTATGGAAGGTGGAGTGATGGGACCATGTCTGCGCCTGGTGTGCCTAGAACAGTGTCGTCTCACCCCGAATATGGCCCTCAGGATGTGACACAGTCTGGCTGATAGATCACACTCTTCCATACACACACAATATAGTTATGACTCTGATCAATTAGCCCCTCTAAATATTCTGAATACATATATAATGGTGCCCACACAAAACAGCACAAGGACTGGAGAGACCAGGACCACTTCTTTCACTTAATCTGATTAAAAGGGAGAGCAGAACTGTGGCCACAGTCTTCCACACAGCATGATGCCACCACTTGTGAGTGAAATCACCCTCTGGAGGTGCCTCTCTGTATTGTCTGCAGGTGTAGAAGGGGCCTACAAGCAGGCTCCTAGATTAGGGACCTCAATGAAATCACTAAGTGAGATGGGATAGATAAAGGTCTTGGAATATTTTGCAAATTTGTGTTGTTTTCATTAAAAGAAGATTTTAAAACAAAATCTCAAATTACTCGTATCCAAAAATTTGTGATAAACACTAGGCTCAGTTTGAAAAGTTTATGAACAATTCAATTTTCCAGAGATTCATTTTGAGAGATCCTTGTACAGTATTGATATGATACACAATCAAAATCAAAAACTTTTGTGTGTTAAGACAGGGGTTTGTAGCCAGGTGAGCTAAGTTTGCTGCCTTAAGAACAAAACTACAAAGGCTGCTCTACACAACATGGAATTAAGATAACTAAATTATGCTTTATTTGTGCCATTTGTTATTTAAAATGTTATTGAAATTATATGTGAATTTTTTTTTTTGAGTAAAAGTTGTATATTCTGCATGTGAACACTTTACTTTCAGATTGATTACTTCAAGAGAAGTGTATATAAGACCTTACATAAACATCAGAATAAAACCACTGTGCGCCAACATTAGCTATTTCAGCTTACCTGTAAAGAGAATTTATTCAACAGATGACGTTAAAAAAAAAATAAACAGAGAAGTCTGTGAGCTATAATTCTCAGAATTTGTAAAGGGCTTGAAGGCTACTCTTTAAGAGAAGGATGAGACAAGACGTTTCTAATACATTCCAAAACTAAAGCAAACTAGAAGGGGTAGTAATCTACACAGGCTTGAAACACAGTGAATGTTTGCACAGACCTCAACACACACAAGCTGAAACTGCTAAATTTCAAATTTGCCAGCATATGTTTCACAAGCTACCAAGTGCAACTTGCCTGCAACCTTCTGTGGCTTCTCATCACAGCAGTCAAGTTGCATGATCTTTGGTGGTGTTCAGGAATCCCAGAAGCCATCTGGAACCCCCCACTTGGGATAACCCTCCATGTCTCAATTTTTGAGATTTGATCTGCAAAGCTATCTCCAATTAAATGTTTTAGATCTGGGCTCACAAAGATTTCTTTAACCAAGCTTGAAATAAATTTTTGTAACTAAATCCTCAGGAATGGATCTTATTCCCACCATGATGTTTCTTCCCTTTGTTCATTCAGAATTTGAAAACAAACCATTGCCCTTCACCTATGCCCTTCTCCATCACTTATGGAGATACTTGTTTTCCATAACAGTGCTTATGCAGACATCCTTCATATCATAAACAGCTGTCAGATCTTGGTCTCTGCTTCTAAGAGTGCTTTATATGGGTTTTATTTCTCGGTAGGCTTCATCAGTGATAAAGTTCTGGAATTACAACTGTCAAGTATTGTAACAGCTACTGTACAGTTTAGAAGAAGCACAAGCGGGCCTAATTCAAACCAGATATCCATTAGAACTTGCATTTATGTTTAGATAACATAAGAAAGAGAGAGGCTGTATCGCCATATGGGGGCTTTGATGATAATAATGAACCTTGCCCACTACTGTGCATTATTATCCCCCCCTTTTTGCACTTCCATTAGCCCCTCTCATTGGAAACCCACCACAGCTTGCAGCTCCCAGCCCAGAGCCTAACTTTTCAGCTCAAGTTGCAAGGACTGATGCTGGCTCTGTTGCATGCTCAAGTCCAGTCCTTGGTACGAGCCAGGAATAGTAACCATCAAACGATGACACTGTTTTCTCTCTTAAGTGCCAAGAGACTCAACAGCGTGTCTGTGTCCTGTGAATTCTGGTATGTGCTGTCTGCAATGTCTGTTTCTATATATTCCTGCCAACTGCATGACTTCATTCAGCTGCATGATATTCCAGACAACACAACACTGAAAATAACACTAGCACTTACCTGAGCTGCCAGTGCCTTCTGATGCACTTCTGGATGTTTTTGGCTGGCTCTGTTTGCTACTTGTTCGTACAGTGACCGAAGGAGGAACAGTGCTGCTGCTGTCTCCACGAATCGTCGAGAGATCCTGCATGCTAAAGCTCCTTAGTCTCTCAGACAGGGCCCCCTGTCCCTAGTTAAACAAGCAAGCAAATAACACACATAAAAGTTAGATTCCACAGTGCATTTTGAGCCTTTCTCCTCCCTAGCTCATTGAAATCCATCAGAACAATAGGAAGGGAAAAAATTGCCTGGTCCAGTAACCTAGAGAGGACAAAAATGAGTAGTTAGAAGCGTCATTTCCCTCTCTTTGCTCTTCCTTTTGGAGTGGTTCTATGCACAAAGTAATTCAAACTTTTGATAGCAAGCATCTCTGATTCTTCAATGCAGTCATTTGAGCTCAGAGCAGTGTTGGCCACATCTAAAGGAGCAGGATGTTGTATCTTCCTAGTAGGTACTTTTCTTCACTAGGATCTGAGTCAAATACGTGCTTGGTTTCAGAAACACAATTAAATAGTCTGCATCAAAATAACTCCCTTTTAAAGTTAATAATCTATGATAATATTCACCCAGCCATTCTCAGTCATACACAGAATTTCCAGAGCACACACAGAAAATCTGAAATTTTGAAGTAATAAAAAGTTATTGTTAAATGCAAAGAAATATTCCAGTGCTTTTTTTCATGCAGCTTAAGGAAGAAATAAACTAACACAACATTTCTCTTTCTTTTTAGACTAGCTCTCAATCAGGCAACAAACGTATTCCTTGGTGAAAGGAATGTAGCTGTTCTTTGTAAAGGATGGGTTGGTTAAAAGACACCTTTCATTAAAACTACATCCCATCAAAAAGTTGACTACAAGTATACCTCCTTCTGAATTCTGTAATCCTCATACTACACAACTGCCATAAAGTAGGAATGACAGAAAATACAATCAATACAGAACCTATCTATCCTTCTCTGTTGGCTACATTAAGTGGCATTCAGAACATAAATAGCATAACTGATAAAAAGTACCTTTAGGTTTTAACATTTTGTTGGGGGGGGGGGGGAGTCTGAAAGATAGCATATAGTCTTGAAAAAAATACTTAAATAAATATACAGAGCCTGATTCTAAAAGTATTTCTGCTAGTGTAAAAATTTAATAGAGGCTTTGACTGAGGTGAAATCAGAAAGATGACAAACAACAGTAAATATTTCCCTGTTTAACAAAACAGAGAAGGCACATCGTAGCAATTCACACACCACCTTCATTTAGACTTGTTTTTGACAAAGCAGTACATAAGTGGAAGCATAGCCTGAACACTGCCAAAGGCTCTAGGTTGGGGCTGGACCAGAATACATCACTGCTCCCTTCTGGCCTGCAGATTTGAGTATCCTGCCCACAAAACCAGGCTGCAGGTGAGGGACCAGTGGAGAGTACACTCTGGTGCCAGCCTGGCACAGAGAAGGGACTCATCCTGACCATCTACGATCAAAGGCAAGACTGGACCCATTCATTGCTAAAGCAGTTAGGCAACACTGCCTGTCCCCTAGTGCACTGGCATTGATACATTGGGAAGGCAATGCATCAATTTACCTACAAGTACTGATTTACCAACATCACTTCAGAAATTTCACATGTAGAGTATTGGAAATACCAGTGCCTGTACCCCATACAAATTCATTAGCACCTTACTTTTAGGGACTGTAAGCAGACAAGGCATCAGGTGCTTATAACTACAGTCACTGTGACAGCTTGCACTTTCTGCATTCAAGAAAACTGCTAGATCAGTAATCTCCCAAGTTTTCAGCTTGAAGCTTTTCATACAAGAAAAATCCTTTAAGGGTTCAAACTTCCTTCTCAACTCCATAGCGTATCAACTTAACCACAGGCAGGCTATACATCCAGGACTACAGCACTTTTCTGCATTGGCAAGAAGCAAACAGCACATGATGATAATTTCTTCAATGCTGTCCCAAAGCACCATCAGTAGAAATATGCATCATCTAAGAAAAATAAAATTGAACTGTCCTTTGTAGGGTAGAGTCACCTGGTGGAGCTAGCCAGGAAGCTGTACTAGGATTTTTCTCTTTATTTTACTGAATCTTTGGTTTCTTAAGATCTCTCTATGTATACCATGTTTGGCAGCATCTTGCATTTAGGTTTTCTGCAGGCTATTAGAGAGAAGTTTCCGCACACCCACCATGCTCTTCCTGCAGACTTACTTTGCTCTTTCTCATTAGCCTGTTCTACTTTTTAATGCATTTTAAATGGATGGGGCTTTTTTGCTGGTGTACGGAGACATTTTATTTTGCTTATTTTATATGCTTGGCAGTGGAGTCCATAGAGCTGATGTTTTGTTAAAATCTCACCTCTGCCATCTCATTCTCCAACACACCACAAGAGCTGATGCCTGAATTTTGGCTACTTTCCTGCCAGTGGCTGAGCCACTCCTGGGACATGTTCTCACTCCAACAGGCATCTCAAGTTTTTCTTCTTAGGCCAGTCTAAGGTACATCTACTCTGCAGTCTACGAATGCAACTGTCACTGGGCTGGTACACTGAAATTTTCTTGCATGGCTGGTTAGCTGGGTGTTGTCTCATCCGCCTAGAGCTCAGTGCACTGCAGTTCTGGATCGGTTTTGTAGCTTGCACTGAATTCCTGCACTGCCACCCTATTCTCAATAATGGGTTTAAAGCTAACAGAAGACACCCTACCCTGCAGTTTGACTACAACAGACAGATCTCTAGCGAGAGCAAGGTGAGAGCAATCAGATCACTAAATAATATTTTGCTGTTGCAGAGTGACCAGACCAGCAAAGCCAGAGGGTTAGCAACTGATGAGCTGCTGTAACGTGAGTGCTGTATTCCTCCTGCATCACCAGCTCAAGTGGCAGCAGTGCTCAAGCTTTTAACCTCCTCCCAGCCGCTCTGCTCAGCCAGCTAACTCAAATACTATTTCATTCCAGCGAGCGATTTATGCATGTGGACATGAGTCAGATTAGAGATGAGATTCATGCGTCAGACCAACCTGGCAGGGAAGATGACACTAAGGCACCTTTTTGCATTGAAAATGAGGAAGATATGTTAATATTCTTGCATTGCAAGTTGTGATGTAGCGGCATATAATGATCAAAGGCCCCAGAGACAGCTTTGAAACAACAAGGGCCTGATATGTGCCTGTCATCTGTGGGTCCGTTACATTAGCATATAATATGTACAACCACAGCCTTAAACACACAGTCACAGCAGCTGTGCTAAGCAACTTTGACTTTCTCCAAGAAAAAAAAAAAAAAAATTGTCTTTTCTTGATTTTTGCTTTAATTTTTAAAATTTAATTTAACCTCAGTTTATAACAGCAAAGTTAAATGTTGTCCATCACACAGATAATAGTAAAATATTACTGTTCCTACCATTCCATGAAACAGCTTGTCCAAATCTCAGAAATGGCAGGGAGAGCAAAGGCTCAGGCTGAGTGAGGACAGTGAACACGTGTGAAAGCCTGCTGACTTCCCTTCCATTTATTTTCTTTCAAATTTTTCCACCTTCGGTCTTTGTAAGGATAGACTTGATTTAATTGCTCCTAGGGCACAATGTAACACATGCAATTCTTTCCCAGTTGCCACATTTCTACCTGACCCCAAACAGGAACATGACAAAAATTATGATTACAACAGAGTCAGGATGGTTTCAGAGTAAAATGGAAAGTGTTGTTACCAACCTTAATTTCCCTGACAGATAAGCAGCTGCTGTATATGAAATCACAAACATTTGAAAAGCTAGCACTCTGAGAGTTTGCACTGCTGTAGTTATATGTTTTAGCAATAAAAAGTTTATCCAGCTGTAACGCTTATTATTCCACAATAAGACTTATCATTTATTAAACAAAAGAAAAATAGCTTTATTTCACAACAGAATAGATTTAGCACAGCACACTACTTGGGCCGTGTTTGGTTAAAACAATCATGTGGAAGATGAAGAGCAGCTGTTTTGGGGATTTTTGTTTACCATCTTGGCCGTGATCATACAGATGCTCTTCCAACTGCTACAGACATGGAAGATGTCCTAGAAATTTCAGCACACCATGTGTCTGCACAGAGAGAAGATCCAGGTCCTGTAGCTATGTCTACGCTGCAGGCCAGAGACATGTTTGCAGCATGTCCACACGGATTTGGGCTAGTTTTATCCCAGAGAGCGTGACAGCAGTAATATCATGACAGTCACTATGATAACAACATTTCACTGTGTCAACAGCAAAACAGAATGGTGGTATTATATAATGTTTTGAAAATGGGGACTGGAAGGGCTGTGGGACTACAGATGACACCACCTACAGATGACACCGCTTCTCTCTCTCCCCTCATTGAACACCAACTGCCCTGTCAGGACGATTGTGCTGGCAGTGTGGGACCTGTATTTTGGGGACTTAATCCCCTGGAAGAGAACACAAGCATGAAGTGGTGCTGGAAGACTAAGCCTTACTCTCTCTGGGCACATGACTGCCTGCCTCAACTTCTACCTCATTCAGCTTCTCCTAGGACACAGACTGTCCCTGTAAGCTTACTTCTGATCCAGTAGACAGTGATTTTGCTAGATGGTGAGGTTTTGGTGGCAATAAATGGGAGAAGGTGTCTCTCTGTTCCCTGCTCTCTATAGTGTATGTGCTCCCAAATTCATCTGATCTTCTTGTCCCAGGGAAAGTTCACCCCCTAGGTGAAGGTACGGCACAAGCTGAAAGCGGACCTCTTCAGGCTTTCTTCGGCTCTTCTCCCAGGACGCACGAAACTTGCTAGGTCCACACATGGGACAGTTCTCTCTTTACAGGGGCAGAGAAGGGCCAGGCTGGGGCAGGGCTTGGTGCTACTGAATAGGACAAAAGACAAATACTAAAAAGGACATGGCAATATCACCCCCCAGTAACTGCATCACCTTATCAACCTTGGTATCAACCTTATTTAGATTCATGACACTACCAATGGTATTAGGGCATCGTCCCTCAAGACATGGACATTTAAGCTGCAGAAACTAATCTGTGACTCTAAGGGCAGTTAAAGCTCCCATCCATGTGGCATAGTAATTAATCTAAAACTAATTTAGGTACATCTGCTTCAGTCAAAATTGCAACTGTAGTATAGGCATACCTTACTTCCCCACATCCCCACATCTAGCACACTCTCTCCTTATTTTTGCTTTAAAGAGTGGGACAAAACAGTATCAAAATACTGAGCTTTCTTTCAAAGCCCCCTAACCTGCATGCTACCTTCCTCTAAATGTTGCAGACATCATCATCTCCAGAAACAAACATTAACCTTTGTGGGCCCAGAGCACAAACACCAATGCAACCAATATTTGCTTGGAAGGATCAGAAATCTTGATCCTTTCCAAAACCTGAAGTCATTATTGTGTCAGGCACTCTAAAAGGCACTCCATCAGAAATAGCTGGAATTGTCTTCATTACTTGGCCTCTCTATAATTAATCTCTGCATTCACATTTGAAGTAAAACTTTTTAGAGGGAGATGGATTTAGGAGTCTGGAAAAACTGGGTTTACATCTATCGAAATTGTTCATTAAAAATACTCAACATATGTAGATAACTTTACATAGGCTCTAGGTAAATAAAATTAGGCACATAATTTAAAAATCTGCAATTTATATAACAAAGTCAACAACAAATAACAGTGCCTAGATTTCATCATACCTTCAGTCTGACAATCTGAAAGAATTCTGTAGACATTATTTAGGCTTCAAAACACTTCTAATACCTACAAACTCCATTTTGACGGTGTGGAAACTATAACACAGCATGAAGTGACACAAATCAGGAACCAAAAAACGTCAAGTCATAAAAGAGAAGCTTTTCATATAGTCAGGGTTAATACCAGATAGCACCTTCTGGCCTTTTGCATCTTAGGATCAGTAGTTAATGGACAGGCAAGGGAACACTAAGTCACGCTCATCACGTTTCCAGCACAATGCTAAACCTGTTAATGTTCTCTTCTCTTTTTGCTGTAACTTTGGTTAGTAGATCTCTTCCATGCTAGCAGACATGTCTGCATGCATGTTACAGCCTCTATCCTGCAGATATTCACTACAAGGTGTAGTGCATGTTCCTAGGATGTCAGTTATCGCTACGGTGTCAGCAGGACTTCCCCAACCACACCTATCAGAAAATGCTTGCAGAGATGTGTCTTCATTTCTGAGCCAAGTCCCGGCCTCACTAGCTCCGCTGCAACCCCAGTTGGGATCATAGCAGTGGGAGAGAGGCTCCCTTTATCCATTAGTGAGAAAACAACAGCAAACACAGCAGCTTGGCCAATGCAGTAGAAACAACCTGAGTTAGATGGGTTTTCCTCATACAAAGCTCCCTGCCTGGCTGCTGGAGTCTCTCTGATTGCCAGCAGAGGACTTGGAAGGCATTTTGCTGATGAGATCAAAGACAGGCTTTTAAAGCTCAGCACGCAAGGATCTATCTACCCACTGGAAGTGGAGCAGACAGCATCCGGCCTCAGACCAATCTCAGCTGAAAACAGTTCAAACTAGTCTAATGGGGAGGCAGGTGTTAGTTAGAAGTTAGTATAAGAACTCAGCAGATTACCTGCCCTTTTTTCTGGTCCAAATACAAGTGTAAATGAAGTAGCTGAGACACCTAGCAAGGGAAAAAAGAGAGCCATTGTGGCAACACACATAAAAGCTTTGAGAATAAGATCTATTTGAAGCACAAGTAATTGAGGCGAGACATGAGCGTGACACTGGGGCACCATGTGCAGGGACTCACATACACATAAAACGCAGGGACACCCACCTGTGGACTACACCTTTGAACGTAGGTTCTCCCTTCCTCAGCTTTCCCAGAGAGATGGAGAAACCACTCCATAACCCCAGCTGCCAGGGTGTTACCTAGCAAGTGTGTTTAAAGAGTAAAGCAAATTATAAACACAACGGGCTGCCACTCCACTCCTTGCACTTGATCAATGCTTCCCACTGGAGAAACCCCCAGTGTCTGGACACCTCTGTAATCCAGACTTAAGATCATTAAGAAGAGAGTGCATTTATGACTAATTTAGGCACAGGATTAGGTGAAGGACACGTGGCAGTCATTTTAGTCCTGGTGACGGACAGGTCTTCTGACAAATAGGGTAAGGCTAGGGAATTACTCATGGCAATGAGTGGGAGTTTGCACACAGAAGCGTTATCATGTCTGGCTGCAGGCAGGCCCCGCTGAGAGCAAAATGATTGGCTTTATGGTCTGAGCACAGGCCCGAGTGAAGGAGGAAACTGCTTCTGCCACCATATGAACACAAATATCCTACAAGCAATATCCTGTGGCCAAGGCCTGTGTGCTGTGCCTAGCATGGAACAGCTACCCAGTTTGGAGATGTCAGACAGTACTAAAGACTCAAAGGGAAACCAGCTGACATTGATGTTGATGGTGGAAACTTAATTTCATCCACCCTTTTTGTTTGTGCAGTTCATTTCCTCTCCTGGGAACTGTTTGTTATTGTCTTTCCCAGCCTGGCCTCTCTGTATAAATTTATTGTTTGGTTCTGCTGTCCTGTGCATTCACTGGCTATTGTCTGCTTCTTGGAGACACCAACAAAAGAGCCAACAAGAGAGATAAACCGGAAACAGCTACCTGGATTGTATCTCAAACAGCATTGGGGTTTTATTGATTTGGGAAAAAGAGATTCTCAGAGACTTAAGAATGAAAGATACATCATACCATGACAGGAGCAGTTCATGGAATATATATATATGTCTCAAGAAAGCCATTCGCTGTTCCTCTTTATTGGTGTAACATAGCTCAGCCATGACATCTTTGATTTTGGATCCCAAATGGAGAACCTTTAAAGGAAGCTACTTTCAAAAGCAGCATGCTCAGCCCTTCTGAGGTAACACTAATGGATCCTCAAAGGTTTCTCAAACTGCGTACTCACTTCTGCAGCTCTTGCCCATGTTACAGACCAGGGCACACAATGTGGCCATTACAGAGACAGTACTAAGCAGACTGGACAGAACTGTTTGCTGATACGTTTGATAAGCAAAGAAACAATCTTCCTCCAAGCAGTGGGATCTCATCATTACAAAGAGGCTTTATCCAGCATCTTAAAGGGAAGGATTCTCCCCACCACCTGCCTCCCTCTTTCCCAACTCAAGTAAGAGTGCGGTTCTCCACTGTCATGCCACAAAAGGCAGCATCTCTCTCCCACACAAGTTTTTGCTCCAAACTTTCACAGTAAATAGGTCTCAATTCTCATGGAAAATTAGGGATCTAAATATTGACTTTCAGGCAGTTGCACTTGCTATACCAGCCAGATACTAGAAATGAATGAAAAGATGCTGTTTGACTAGAGAGGACAAAATCTAAATCATCACCAGCATTTCCCTTCCAGTGCCCTGGTTTAAAAACGAGCAAATGCACTGGGAAACTTCCCAATACATTTATTGGGCTAAGGGACCCTAAAGTAGCAGAGCTGTGACCCTCCAGGGAGTGGTGAGCCCAAAGGTGGGAATGGAAGTGATGATGCTGGACCAGACAGGTGGTTGCAAGCTGAAGCAGTTTGGGAACTGCTGACGCTGCACTCCTGAGCGTTAAAGAGGTGGATGCGCATACTGAAACCCTCCCGCCTTCCTCTGCATGCCTGGTCCTTTTAACCGATAAACCAGAGTGATTGCTAGCTCTGGCAGCACCACAAGCCATATTTCCCCACGCATGAAAGGATCCTGGACTGTTTCTCAGACTTATTAGGCACAAATGGGCTTTTCATCGACACCAGTCATGCGTGCCTGCTCCCTCCACCTCATTTATCATCTTCTGCCAAGGCACTGCGCCCACTGCCAGCAGCACGCTGTGCCCCACTCCCCTTCCTAAAGGCGAGCTGTACCAAGGGGCACACAACGGGACACAGCACCAGCTGCTGTGCAGACAGTCCCTGCCCTACACACGGGAGGGTAGAAGAAGAGCAGAGAAAGGTACATTATCAGAAACCTCTGGGTTACGATGATCTGTTGGCTGTGGGATGTCTTCTGCAGCTCTCCTTTGAAGAGCAGAGTTGAGGCTGCAGCTTTGGCATGGTTAAGCGGTTGGGAGCAGGACTTGTCTTGGGGGGAAAAAAGAAGACATTGGCCTGTTTGGCAGAATTGGTTTGTTCAGGGTGAGGAATAAGGATATATGCAAACAGGATCTGGAAAACCCAGGAGCTTGAAGGAGAAGGTCAGAGAGTTGGGGGAGAGTCTAAAACTGGTGATGGGAGGGTTGTAGAGACAGAAGGCAATGGCAGGGCTGGGCTGGGTCTTGGGAAGAGAAGTAGGGAGTAGAAGGGTTGGGCACTGGGGATAGGGCAAGGCAGAAGGTGGTAGGAGGCTCAGGGTGACAGGCAGAGGATGTGCAAGTGCTGGGAGCATGGTGACAGCAAGGGAGTACATGAGAGTGTGCTGGAGGAGGCTGGTGCTGCCTCCAAGCTGTTGGTACCTCTCCTCACTGCAGCCATATGTGTCCCAGCCGCTTACGTTAGAAAACTGACTGGTACCAATGAAAAGCGCACTTATGCCCAGGCCTCCATCTGATGGCTCCACTGCCCGGCCAAGGCCCTGCACCTTCCCCGCTACTTGGGCTGTAACAGCCTTGCTGGTGCTCCCCTTCTGCTGTGACCCAAAAGCAGGCTCCTTTTCTGCTTCTCCTCTCCTCCCCCGAGGTGAGCTGGAAAGAAGGTGGTGGTCAGTGCTCAGAGCCCTTCGGGAGCGGAAATGGCTGAACTAGTTGGAACTAACTGAAAACACGCAAAGAGCAACAGGATTTACTACCCAGTCATCTAATCCTGCCACTTAGGACAGACCCACTTGAAATCACAGCATGTGGCAGAATGACCAAGCAATGAGGACAGGATTACAGAGCCCCAGATGAGATTATGTGCCTTGGTGGGGACGCCAGCTGCTGGGGGCACAGAAAAGATTTGTGTTGAGCACCTAGCAGGGGTAATAAGACCAGATATCCAATGCTCTGTCTGCTTAGAGAGTATCAAAAATAGACTCTCCGGAGAGAGAGAGAAAACACTCAAGCGAGCCAGCTGGGCAGACTCAGGGTACTTGGGACACTGACAGCTCCTCAGCCCGTAAAATGAATTGGCACAGGTTTCTGCCAGTGTTAGCACAACTGTGGCTTCAAAACAAAACAGAGCAGGGGAAGGGAGCAGGAGGAAGGGGAAGGGAGAAAAGCCTGCAGTTGGCTAACTAAAATGTTAGGCTATTTAAGATAGAAAGGGGAAAGGGCCAGGGGATCAGAGATAAGGAAGGTGTGGCTGTGCACAGCTTGCAGCATCTTAGCCTGTGGTAAATATATAAGTAGCAGCCTGTCCCACACAAACGCCAATCAGAGCACCAGCAGCATCGTGCTGCACATAAAAAGAATGAAGAGATGGGCCTTGCCCAAAGATCTTATCACAAAAGACAAAAGATCATGATGGATCCTGTGGGAGCACAAGAAGATCAGTTACCACAGCTCAGAGAAAGAGGCAAGGGACAGGGCTATGCACAGCGGGAGACATGTTTCCAAGTACAGGAGCCTTTAGATGTAGATTTAATTTACTGAAAACAGGTCTGTACAGAGTACACTTTCAGCCCAGCAGCTCACTGTGTATTTGCCACCAGAAGCTGCTGATTTGCGAAGTCTGAGGGTACATTTCTTAATACAAAAGCATCTTTTCCTCACCCACTAATCCAAGTGAAGCAGGAAATAAGAGAGATCCTCACATTCACTTGCTGGTAAAAGCCACGTTTTCCATGGGAGCTGCAGGAGCTCAGTGCTTCTGAATATATGGTCATCTCTATAGGATCCAATTTTAACACAATCCGTTAAAGGCTGAAACCCAATGAACCTGGTCAGGGCTCAGTTTCCCATCTACACTCAACACAGGCTAGCTGGATACCCTTGAACCTTGGCATTGGGAAAACCAGGATAAGCCTTAGAAATAATATTCTCTTTCCTCCCTCCCTGGAAACTTCCCCCTAAGGACAGCACTGCAGTCTTGTCTGGCACCTGTCAGCTCAAAGTGTTTTCCAGATAATTAGTCATTTAAACTTATCTCACACAGTATAATCTAGCTCTGTTAAACCTCCTTCTCAAGTGAGCAAGTAAGGGCGTTGCCATACATTTAACAGCAGATGAAAACCAGAGCAACAAAAGGTGTTATCACCTGTACCTGCTTGTATCGCTCCTCTCTTGGAAACGGCTCCCTTCACGGCAGCAGGGACAGCTAAATGGAGACACGTCCACACCCGACCCATCACACTTCACATCCTGAATACCTGAGGAACCCCATCTCAGCACTTCTGTACTGCAACACATCAGGCTGTAAATAACAGCCATTCAACTCTCCCTGCCCGAAAGACAACAAATTCCATCTAAGAAGGGCAAGGGACAGAAGCTGCTTTAACCATTCCTGACTATTGCACCATGAAGAGTGTAAATGTATTAAGGGTGTGGTCCCATGAGCAGCAGAGGTCATCTGTCTGCTTCCCATGAACAGGAAGGGAAGATCTTGCTTTCCTTTCCTCCAGCCATGCTCCTCACAATGCAGTTCTGTCCCTTCCCTTGTGCTGGCTCAGGCACTTGAGACACATTTGTGGGCTCAAAAAACAGTATTCCCTTTCTTTCTCTTTCTGGATTAGCTTTTTGATAGATTAAACTGAGGAGGTCCAAAGAGCTGGTTAACCCACTGGGAGCAGGAGCGTTACCACATTTTGGAGGAGGAGAGCTGTCAGATCAGGCTCACCCTGTCTCTTGGATCTGCACCCTGAGGCACACAGAAGCAAGCAACTTTCTGGAGGCCACATGCTGAAGTGGTGAAGGAAGCCAGGAGTCCTATTTTTCCTCACATATTCAGAGTAATCTAAATGTCAAGGTTGAAGCAAAGACATGAACAGTCCTTGCTTTGTTATAAAAATGAGTCAATGGATTAATCAATCCAATAACAACCTCTCAATCTTATCAACAGATCATTTTCCACCTCCCCAAAGTACTGTGCAGGAAAGGCTCTTCTGGTCCATTTACAGGTTGCAATATCTTAACTGTTTTCTCTCAAGTTAGGCTGGCAGATGTGCCATACAGCAATACCACACAAGTCACAGAGTTGCTTTCTTCAAGCACTGAATGGGGAGCTTCATTAACTCATGCAAAACAATGGCTTCCTTGTACCCTGGAGACTCTTCTCCCTTCTACCCAGCTTCCTACTGCCACTGGAGCCACATTACAAGGCAGTGAGATTCTTAAGAAAAACACCAGAAAAAGACACTGTTGCAGTCCTGAGATGAACAGGTTGGCACTGTGGGTCTGGGCTGCTGCTGAGCTTCTCATATTCAGGAGCTACCCAAACAGGAGTCAGAGTTTCTTCGGGATTCACACACAGTTTCTCACTCTGTCCTAAAAACAGCTCTAGCACAGAGAGTCTGCAGCACCTTGTAGGAAGGGGCTCAGAGCAAAGGCAGTGCTGCAAAACAGGCATTCCCAGAACCTATTTATGTCCATGGTGCGACTTCTTCAGGCTTACATAGCAGCAGCAGAAGTGTTAAGTGTCATGGAGGCATCACACAAATGTTGTTTCACTGGGCATATTAATACACAGCTTTGCCTTAGCTCCACGTTTATCCCAGGCTTCAGTTCAGGTTTGGATTAGCCAGCAGTCCCTGGGTTAGCAGAGCCTCCCCACTGAAGAGCAACAGTTCAGGAGGAGAACTGAGCCAGGCCTGACAGCCACAGTCTGCACAATGCTTGGCAGGGAAAAGGGAAGCAATTTTTGGCTTTTCTTTGCAACAGGATATAGCTTTTGCATGTCTTTGCAATTCTACATGTGCATGCCATATCCCAGGGGCTCCCCACTTCTATAATACCTTGCATTCAACGTGCTTTATAGAGTTTATGGTATTTGGCCTCCCTAGGATGTATTATGCATTTTTACAGAAGGTAAGGCCAAGATATACTAAAATGATGTGCCTGAGGTCGTACGAAAAGCACCTGACAGAGGAAAATAATTTCCTTCAACTCCCATTCACACACACCAGTACCCACCTTGCCCGTATGTTTCTACTATCCTTTTGCAAGAGGGCATTGTATCTGACTGCATGAAAGCCATATCTTTTATACAAGTCTTGCCCCCAAAACACAAGGGTATAGTCACTGTGCACATCTACCCTAAGCCATGATAATCCATGGCTAGAGAGCAGGACCACAAAATGCAGTTATCAAGTCCTTGTGGCTTTTACGAAAGTAAAGAACAGAGACAACAGCTATTTCCTGGTTCTGGCTCTACGCCAGGAACAGAGTACAGGATACACCTCTTCAGACGAGACCACTCATCCAACATCTACTCGTTCTCCAAAAGCAACTAATGCCACTTCCCATTCACTCCTACATAAACATTTCTCCAGAGAATTATACACAAGGAATGTTATGTGCAAGCTTTGCAGACGAACTTTTAGCCTTCACGAACTTCAGATCACATCTGCTTTCTGTCGGTACCCAAATTACAGGTCACTACATCCTGCAGACTTCTCAAAAATTCAGCACAAAAATTGACAAAATGGGCCACAGATGGCCTTTCCCTTCACTGCAGAAGGTGCCAACCAAAAAAAATATTTCCCTGTCAGGGTGTTAACTGTGTTCACCTAATGTCAGCATGCTTCATGGGAAGCATGCTCCTATTTTGACAGTGAAAATGAAAAGCACAGGCTGTGATGAACAGCATTGCTAACATTGTCACCTGGGTACTGAATGCTATGGAAAATATAAAATTCAACAGAGGCCTGAGGCAGACCCTAGTCTTAATCCTGCATTTTCAACCTCCTATAGGTTCACAAGGCACCACGCATACTGTCATCATCCCAAGAGGCAGCTGTGTGGCTGGTGAATGGGAGATTGGGAGGCATGATCAAAATCAGTGAGCAAATCCCTACCCTCACCGTCTCTCCCCCTCCACATTGTGGCTGCTGGTGGTGATGGATGGAGATGAGATGCTAATGAGTCACCATCCTGACCCACACCTTTACCTTTGAAGCCGCCATGACGGCTGCCGTGGCTGCGACGTTCAGCCCCCGCTTCCCAAAGTGCACAAGGGCATCGTAGCTCCGGTCTTTTGCCTGGACGAGGCAGTCATCGATCTCCTGTCACAGCAGACAAAACAAAAAAAAAAAGCACAAGAAGGACAAGTTCAGAGTGCTCCCAGCCTCAAACTCTTGGAAGGGCCAGGTCATCTTTTATGGAGGCAGATATCCTCCATTTCCTCCACCTTGGCTGAAGAGAAGTTCACAGCCAACGTTTGCAAATAGGAGAGGTTTGCAGGGAGCAGTAACCCCCTTTGCAGGCTTTGGGAACTCTTTATTCTGCGAATGGAAGATTGGGACCCAAAGCTGGGATACACTTGCACAGTGCAACCACCACCAATAGGTCCTGGAAGCAAGACAGACACATTCACCTGGGCAGAATGGACCAGGGTGTGTCAGGAGCCATTTGCAATCCTTGGACTCTAAAGACAAATTGGATTGCCCCATAGTTAAAAAGAATCATATTATGACACTGGGCAGCTGCAGCTGTACTGCCCTGGGTCCAAGACTGGTGGTCTCAGAAGTATCTGAGATATCTCTGCACATCACTGCAGTGTGCGGCTTCAACATGCCCATGGAATTGGTAGGCCCAGAGCTTCTGGACTTCGATGCTGCTCAATATACAGTGAAATGGTTATGAAAGTTCCTGCCCTCACCCTCCCTCCCTCAAGACACAGGGATCTGGATGATAATGGATGACAATGATTTCTAGTACTTAGCTACTGGATGTGCTGGGTTAGTAGGGACTGGAGGCTGCAAGAAGCTGCTGGCTGTTTAGTGAGTCCCTCCCTATTCCTAGTAGATAAGAGGTGGCAATCCAAAATGCACAAGCACTACTTGTGAGAAGCATAAGCAGAAGTTCCCAGGAAGCAGAGAGACAGGAGACTGATCCCCACTGTCCTTCTTGGACAGGACTGAGATACAACTGTTCATGCACTGCCTGTGGCTAAACAGATCTTTCACTTCCATAGTTGACAATGTGGGAAACAGGCATTCACTTCTTTGTAGTTTGCATGTTGGTGTGTGACTGATAGCTATTCTTGGCCCATGTATCCACATGAGCCAAGTGGATCTGCCTGACAATGTCCCATTCACAGCCACAGGAATCTCCTAGGCAGGCAAATGATCCAAGATGTAATGTGTGTGTGTCCCCATCGTCCCGTCCCTCCCCCCCAAAATTAGCATCATTAATTTGAGCAAGACATTTCTCAACCCAGGACCTCAACATGCTACATGCCTTACTTCAACATGCTATACATCTCCCAGCTAGGCAAGTGCTTGCTATGCCCCTTTCAGACAGGCTTGGCTATTTGTCTCATTGCTGCACAATGTTTTAGGCAGAGCTGGGAACAAAGTTAAGGAGCCCTGGCTGCCAGACCCTGTTTCTCTAATCTTTATATCCAGCCACAACACAGCACTCAGCTATATTCAGCCAGTATGTGCAAAGCAGCTCAGGAGGTATTTTTATCCCCTTCCCTCCCAACTTCTCAAGTGCACAAAGATTAGTTAATATGTGTGAGTGCGCTGAACAGATGCCAGTATTCAAGAATACAACAACCACAAACACCAACCAAAAAGAGA
Source organism: Ciconia boyciana (assembly GCF_034638445.1). Lineage (NCBI taxonomy): Eukaryota > Metazoa > Chordata > Aves > Ciconiiformes > Ciconiidae > Ciconia > Ciconia boyciana. The sequence continues at coordinate 7,019,225 of NC_132938.1, read as the reverse complement.
TGATCAAATGACAGAGGAAGAGAATCGGCAACTCCCAGTCCTTCAATGAAAATGAGTGATACAAAGACTAGAGTAAACATATTGTAGATCTGCTCCACCCAGAGAGGACCTGGGCACCTGTGGTTACCTTTTCTTTTGAAGACAGTGTTGGGTGAACAAATTTCCTGTACAGGAGGCTGGAGCCTTTTGTGTATGGAGACAGCAGCCAAGCTACAAAAGCTATTTTGAGTTCATAGTAGAATGGAAACCTAGAAGAAAAAAGAACTGTTAATGTCTGCTCCCAATTTAACCACTGCCCTTAATTAGAGATGCTCAGCACAGGAAGGGACTGGCCAGTCTAGCTTAGGGCAGCTTTTGCTTACCAAAGAATCCAAAGACCAAAACACATTCATTCACCTTCACACACATCTCAACTAGGCATGTGGGTAAATCATTACTCAGGTATCAGGGCCATTATTTAATGGCCTGGAAGAGACTCTGCTGTGTGATAAGAGGAGCTTTCTACATGCAAAAAGCACAGATGCTGCCTTCATAGCATCCCCAATCATTAGGAGGGAGCAAAGAGCAAACCAGCAAATCAGTATTTCATTGATATATTTAGGCACCTTTCATCTCTCTGCCTTTCTGCTTTTAAGACAACACTTATCTGACTCAAATTGAAACACAAGAACCTTCGTTGTCCAAGCAACACGCAACGTAAAGGTGCAGATCCATACTGTGGCTTTCAGGTAGCACTGCAAAATATGCAGGACGCTAACTAATAACAGGACATGCTTTAGCTGTAACAAGTCAGGAACTTCTTGAGATTAGATTATCCAGACTCTTTTCTGGAGGACAAAGTCTAGAGCTCAAGGCTGGCCAGCTAGAGGCATCCTCATGCAGGCAGGCACATTGCTGTCAGCAGTGTGATGAACCAACGCTACCCTTTGTAGGCAGGGGCAAGCGAGAGCAGCACAGAGACCCTGTGATAGCTGTGCACCAGCCCAGCTGGACCCAGACAGACTCCTGCTGTGCTAGCACAGCACTGTCACCGAGCCAGCTGGGTCATACAGCATCCAGGTCTGACCCGATGGGCCTCTGCAATGCTTTACTCCGAGCATGGATTTGCCAGGTTGGTCTTCCACCTCACTGAGGATCTCTACAGCATACTTGATTTCACAGGCTGGACAAGCCCTCTGTCATTCCTCCCGAGAGACCCACATAATACATCCTCAAAAAAAAACAAAGCTCCAGATGAACACAGTGGAGGTAGATCTGCATGCAAATTAGATAGAGACACAATAACGTCTTTTATCTCCTTTTCAACAGATCTGACATCTTGCCAAGTACCCCCGATTCCCCGTGTCTGGAGAACTCACTAGAGGCGTGCAGTGCTACACAGGAACAGGCTTTAGGTGAGGGCCATGCACTACAGTTAAATTTTCATCCAGAAGTCTACTGATCTCACTGGTTTCCACAAGAAAGGCCTTACTAAAAAGGGCAACCAAGCAACAAACATTTCCAAACTTGAGCATCCAAATTTAAGGAACTGAATCTGATAATTGGGCATTTATGTGCTCTCATCCTGACAGAGGTCACCAGGAATTCTTCCACTGGCACCAGAGAGCCCCCATCAGTATGGGCTGTCACTATCCTCCATCAAACTGTAAACCCAGCTTAACCAGGAACGGGCCTGGCAAAACATCCCAGGAACAACAATCCAGGCAGCAACCTACAAACAAAGTCCCGTGCTGCAGGGTTGTTTCTGCCTGATCCCTACAGTCTGTGTATTTACTGTAGGACACAGCTAGCTAAGTCTAGAACTATGCCTGTAGTTAAAGCTACTGTTGTTTACGTGATGATCTCTGCAAGCATCCAACTCAGCAATCAGCTGTACCTCTCTCTGACAGGCAAGGGACTGAGACTGCTGTAATGATTTCTCACTAATGAGATATCACTGAGCAGTTCCACCTTCTTTCTTGCTTTTCCTATGACAGCACCGAGAAAGGAAGCATGCCTCCTCCAGACAAAACACCTCTATGCACCTGAAGCTGCTAACCCCATGTTCAGGAGGCAGCGCACCTCTGTTACCCCTTTTTTCCCCCTCGTAAACATTTCCATTTTCTTTCCATCTCATGACAAAGACCATCTCCCATCTGGTGCTCACCAGCAAAGAAAGATATCCGTGAATGTCTCTGCTGTCGTGAAGAGCGCGAATATGATCCAGTACATCATCCATTTGACCTGGTAAACAAAAACAGTAGCTGGTTCATTTTTCTTGAAGGGCCTCAAACTATCTCTTACAGGCACAAGTGCACAGAATAACTCTCACAGAAAAAAAGGTTCTTTCCCCCTGCCCCGTGTGTTAACAATTACTATGGACTTGAAGATGCCGGAGCTTCCCCCACCTCAGCACATAACACACGTCATATTTCCACACAAGCCATGGGGAAGGAAGATTGTGGCCTTTGGGACTGGTCTCATGAAAAGAAGCAGTCTGACTCTGTGCCTACAGAAGAAGCTCCACTGGCCAGCGGAGGACCACAGCCCTATCACAGGGCATTAAATATCTCACTTGGCTCACCTTAATAGCACAGGTTAATACTAGGGTGTTGGCCAGACTGCAAATAAGACAAAATGTAATTACTTACATAATACCCACAGGCAGGGGAAACTAGCCAGGAAGAAATAAAGAGGTAACTGCCCATCCCATCATCGAGGGCTCTGGAGCACAATCAACTCACCGCAGCTTATTGAATTAGTGTGCATCACTTGAGTGGGGGTGCCTCCTCACATCCACACCCTGAGCCCGTTGCATGACAAAGGCAAGTGCATTAGCTTAAATCCCTTACCTGGGGCTTAGGTGAGAGCATTTTACCTCACACTGGTAGTGAAAGCATGTGCTGTGCTGTCACTGTGTTCAACTGTGGTAACTCCGCTGTGGGGGACTGCTTGGTGGGTGATTTATGGATGGTCTCCTTTGTGGTGATAGCGACAGACACAGAAAGAGTCTTTGGGGACCGTGACTTGGTCAGGCAAACTGTAGTATCTCGAGTAATTCAGGAATCTGGGGATTTTTGTCACTAAGCGCTAAATGGCATTTAAAAGCACAGCTAAACTATTCTGATGTATGCAGTATTGGTCCTTCTTGGGCTGGAAAGAAACAATGTATTTGTCACACGCCATCAGCACTTCCAGTGATTTTATCAAGTGATGTGGTGCTCCTCTTCTGCGGCACTGTCACCACAGAGATGATGTAAGGAATAATTTCCAAGTACAGGAGGTGAGAGAGAAACCTTTTATTCTCCCTCAATATTTTTTTTCCATTGTAAAATTGTAGAACTTAAAGCTCAAACAGCTTTAAGAATCTGTGTCTCCAAAGGAAAGGAGATGGTAAGACAAAAGTTGTTAATTTAACTGAAAATTGTTGTCTAATTAGCTATATTTGAAAATGGAGATTCCTAAGCAGCTTTGCTGGAATGTTAGAAAGCTTAAGGAAATAAAAATCCATGAAAATCCATGAACTGGACCGTGTTACCTAAGGCTGGGATAATTGCAACAGAATAAGGGAAGGGTGGAAAGAAGGCAGAAGGATACCTACACCAGGTGCTGCTCTGGGGAAGGGAGGATGGAGGTGGCAATAAATCTGGATGTCACCAGCTCTGAAATGGCTTGCTCCATCTTCTCCCCGATGCAGTGGGGACAGTACCTGTAGTCTCTCTCCATCTCCCTGCAGATACTGAAATTATTCCCTGAACACCTGTCACCCAGCTATATAACTGCTCCCCTGGGATTTATATGTATATTTATATGTATATTTATATTTAGTGTTACAGCAGTAGAATGGCACTGCCAAATGCCTGAGAGCATTGTCTTCCCAGGGCAGCTTCTGCCAGACTTTTTACATAACTGTGACTCCCTCAAAGCCTCACTGCCAGCACAGTTCTGTCAGTTAGACATTACTGCCAGCAAAACTGTTAAACACAAACCCAGACCTGGTGTGGATGGGCTTGGATCAGCCTAAAACACCATTTATCAAAATGACTATTACCAAGCAGAATAAAAATAAACTACAGTGACATCAGTTTTAACTAATAAATGAAGGTTTGTACTGTGTTAGTGTAAATTCCTATTAAAAAAAAAATTAAAAAAATCAGACCCTAATGGGCATATTGCCACAACCGGTGTGTGCAACTGAAAAACAATTGTAAGTGCAGACCAGGTCTTAGATCAGCTATTCCCACGTTTGGGTCACGACTCCATGTGTCTGATGCGAGTTCCTCTTTTGCAATTGAATTTCCAACAGGAATTGGACTCTTCAACAAAATATTTTCCAGAAAAGGACTATGGAAGTGTTAAGTATCAGTGGCAGACACTGCTTGGGGATGCTAGCGCACGTCTTCAGCATTTCCAGGCAAAGGGTGTACAAACCTTGAGAAGCACAGCTGTGCAAGGGCTGCAGGGACATTTTGCCTTAAGTATCTGATGTGTTCTGTAACACTTATGGTTCTCAAAATATCTGAAACCATTATCTGAAGGAGGGGACTGATAGAAAGGAAAAATCTCAGCAGCCACAGTGAGTCCCAGTTTGAGCTTGCACTAAGGACTTAATGGGACAGCCATCTATGCTGTTACCCAGAGGAGAAAATGGGCTTGTCATCCCTGGGATCTTGAGAGGATTGAAGAATCAAGATCTGCAGGCTGAGCCAGGTTCAGTGAAGTTAACAGAGCTCAGGTTGTGAGCAAATCTTACAGGACCCCAACAGCATCCAAGTGGTTTTGAATCTCCCACATTTCACCTTCCATGACAGCCCCATATGCCTTTAGAAACTGGGGCCCAGGGAACATTTTTCAGCAAAAGATTGCCGGACCTGCCTGTAAATAGGTTGCTCCACAAGGAAGGATGTTTCTATCTGATGATTCAGTGATATGTGCTTCGAGTTGCCTCCTCTGATCCTTGTTTTGAATGAGCAGCTAAAGCTTCAAGGCTTTTTGAAAAGGCTTTGATTTATTCTGCTCTTCAGAAACAAAGGAAAACACGCAAAGCTCTAGATGCCAAACACCTTTTATATAAGCCGTATATAGCTCACACCACCAGAGAAATAGCATACATTTGTCAAAGAACACATCAACTCTGCAGAGGAGCCAGAAGCACAAACCCAAGTGTCCTTATTTGAGACTTGTGCCTAGCAGTCAGCCAGTCCACCTTCAGGCCAGTCTTCCTCTTGCACTGGTTTACAAGCTTTCCCAGAATACAGGCAACACCTTTACAATGTGGTGAGGAGGAATCTTAGAAAATAAACCCTGCAGCACAGCCACAAACATCATTACTCACATATTCTTTGATGTCCTTTGATTTCACGGCTTTGTAAGAATAATATGCAGGGTAAAGAGTGCCAAATATGAGCCTGGAAAAAAACAAACAAACAACAAATGGATTAAATTGATTTCCTGTCACAGAGAAAGATTTTTTTTCCCCTGTCTGTTAAATGTGTTTCTTGCACTAGCAAAAAGTGTTAGGATTTCATTTAAGCTTGAGTGCACTAAGTACAGTACAGAAGTGATTTTGCATCACTGAATTCAGAGAAACTATTGCCAGTGACATGAATGAAGAGCAGAGATTCAGGTTGACTTTCCTTTTGCAATGGTTTCTGTAGCTGTACCTTATGAGTTATGCACAAAACAAACCAACCAAACAAAAACCAAAAAAAGGCCACTGCACTTTTAAAAGGAAATTAAAAACCTGATTTCAAAATAATCTACTGTGACACCAGGAATATAGGAGTATTGCTTTCAGAGGCAGGACAAAATGAGCATCATTTGTCTAAAATCACTTCCACCTCTATTCAATACTCTGAAAAGCTAGCGGAGGATAAAACAGCATCCAAGTTCTACTGGCACAAGGGTTTGAATGCTGGGGCCTCATCCGACATTAAATCTGCTAAAGGGAAGAGCCCTGCACTGTTTGGTAAAGTCAATTTGGGCTCATCAAAGGAGGAGGAATTTGCCCACCAAGATATGCCAACAGGATCAGGCCTAAAAATCCCAGCTCTACTGTTCTTTCAGACAGTTTCCTTTCATTTTCAAGTCTGAAAGGGATGCTGTCAGCTTCAAGATTTCATGTAAGAAAGAAATAAGGATCTGTAAATTAAAAATAGCACTACTGCGAAAAAAACCTTGAGAATTTTTTATACTAACTCCTCTCTGCATCACTGCCTAGCTGCTTATTCACGTCGATTATTCTGGACATAAGCATAGGCTTGTCAAAACCACTTTGCCCTGCCCAGGTTTCAGTCAGTTTTATTCAATGCAGCAGGATGATGCTGCAAAGTCTGAATTTAATAGATTGCAGGGGAATGTTTATTGGCTTGCAACTACCCTTCTTTCCACTGGAGCTTTTGCTTTAAATTCATACAGCTGTTTCTGCTGCTCTTGGGAATGGAAATGATCAATGTTTCAGTCCCTAGTTGTGGAGCCACATGGACCCGCAGTCGTCTTTTCCATCCTGCCAGTAGCAATTGTGTGCTGTGGGACTCATAATTACAGTTGAGTCCATTATGTGCATAAGATATTAAAAATTAACACTCTGGGATATGATGTACCATCGCACTTCCCGTAGTTCAAGAAGGTATTTGTGAAAGAATGGGGTGAGCCAGCACACATCTTGATTTCCAAAGCAGTGACCAAAAACAATTTGCCTGCTATTCATCGTGCTTACTGTAGCATAGCTTAGCAAAACCTGAAGCACAATGCAGACTTCAGAAAAGCAGCTACTGAGTGAGGAGATTCAGTACTTTACAGAGGCTTCACACTGGCTTCAAAAAGCTTTGCTGGAAACAGACAGCTCCGAACCTATTTCACCCACAGGGGCTGTGCTATATGCAGGGATTAGATAGAAATGCTCAGAAAGATTCTGGGAAACCAAACACATTTTTGTCCCTTGCAATATCTTAACAAACAGCAACACTGGTTAAAGCAAGGAGGAACACACAGACAATAGCTTGATCCTGTTCTCACTGAAGCTAATAACAAATATTCCCTCTGTGTTCAACAGTAGCAGGACCTAATCCAAAGAAGGTAGAGCTCACAAAAGGAAGAAAGCTCCACAATATTCAGAAACTAACAGCTGAGCACATGAATAACATTTTTGTCTCTACTTATAAGACTTATCTTATAAGAGTTATCTTAGTAAAGATAAGACTTATAAGACTTATCTTAGTAAATACCTACTTATAATATTTTTGTCTCTACTTATATTATATTTGTCTCTACTTTGTCTCTACTTGGCCCGGGCTGGCTGCTATCTCACGCTTTTATTTCCTGCAAATAATCACTGAATGATTGATATTCATTTCCTCAGTTTGTGCTGGTAACAGAAAGTAACTGGATCCTGAAGCAGCAAACAGTTTACAGGATCACTAGAAAAGAATTAGTTGCAGACAATAAACACTTGTAAAAAAATTCCTGTAAGGGAAAGAAACTGTGCAATACTTTTGCATATGCAGAGCAAGGGACAGTTAATAAGGTGATGTGCTCTCCCTAAATTGGAGATTGAGAGTTTCACTGATTTGCCTTGTAGTGTGTTGTGTGCATATATGGACATTTATTATTGCTATGGTTTACCAGACTGAAAACTCTTTTAAGGAATGTTGGATCCCAGTCTTGTCACTGCTGTGGCTTAGAGTTACTTAGCCTTTGCATACACCCTACAAATGGAAGACAAAAGATGTTCAGGCATTTCTGTAAAGCATATTCAGGGTTCTGGAGACAAATACCTGCACATAGGCATATTCCAAAAAGTCTCTTGAAGTTACTGTCTTCACTGGGCTTTAGATCAGGCTTGAGTACAATTGATTTAATTCAAACATGCACGTCAATCCTCTATCTCTTCCCTCAGTTTCTCTCCCCTGCTGAAGACAATACTTCTCTCTTACCCCTCATCCAAGCTTCCTGCGTAATTAAAGTTATCGTTTACTCCTGCCTTCCTTCATCCCCATGCTCAGACTGTTGCCAAATCACTCCTTCTGCACACTATACACAAAACCAAGGCTGATTCTTTGTCCCTCTGCCCAAGCCACTACGTCACTTGTCTAAGTCTCCTTTTCCAGCCTCCTTTGTGTGGTTTCTACCCCACCTGGATGCACTAATATCTAAACCTCTCTCCCCCCGCCTCCGTATCCCCCCGCCCTTGCCTACCAAGCTGACTCTTTGTTTTCTGTGCCTGAAAAATGTTGCTCCTAACTACTGTTGGTTTGGTCTTTTATCACATCCCACCTGAGTCCCTTCTCTCCATTAATGACTGAAGTGCCACCACCTTTTCACTCTGCTGTTCCTTGTATGTCTTCTCCCACACCCTGGAGCTCCTGTGCTCCTTGATCCTCCATTGCATATCAGCCCATCGCCTCTAAAACAAGCTGTTCCCTGACAGCCCACAGTTTGAGAGGCAGCAGCCCAAGCCACACAAATTCCAACCATGTCATTCCCCAGTTCCTCCTCATCTCTCTAATCTTCTTCTGCAACACTCCAGTTCTACCTGATGTTCTCTGAACCACACCACAGGACTTTCAGCTTTCCTCACACATTCCCAAAATTGCAGCACAGACCCTCAGTTCCCTCCCACAACTGCCAGCTGACCTGGGAACCACATGTGATATGACTCCTTCTATGGTACATGCACTGACTGCCTGACTGGTGCCTGCCAGCTGGCAAGCCAAATTAATGACCTACCTATGGGGTTAACACTGCAGCTTTTACCTTGTGGCGGACACTGCTATGAGACAATCTCCTATCCAGCAGCTAATTCTTATGAATAATGTAGAAACTTAATAGTTGAGACCTCTCTGACCCATCTATTTTGGCCAAAATAACTTTGCAGATCCAAGAGTAAGCAGTAGTGGAAAAAACAGACTGCTTAAGCCTCATTTCCTTAGGAAACCAGGCTACAGATACAGTCAACCCACTCCCCACCCATTTCCATCTTCCAAAGCTCCTCTGAATGAGCTATGTACCCTGGAAAGCCTTGGCTCTTTTACCCTCTGTGCAAAAGCAGAAGCAGACATCCTTATCAGCAAACCAGGGACTTCCAGAGCTTGATTGTAGTAGTTGCTACGTTTAAAGCTACAGAGATGTGTTCCTACAGGCTGGGCTAAAACAAACACATACCCTCAGGGTATAGGGAAAGGCAAGGAAGTAGTGACATTCATCAGCGAGTTAAGAAAAGCTCACTTGCAGCACTAAACAAATAACCGCAACAGTCTAACAATTCTTACACTGCTCCATGCTGGAGGTCTACATCAATTACAATCGCCTTGAAAAAGGACAAAACAGCAGCTGTAAAGAAATCACTGAAGAGTCAACTAATTGTGCAACAGGAGGCAAAAATCTAAGTAAAAGGTTAGTCTTCCTAAAGAATAGGATAAGGATTAATGCTGAAAATCTTACAATCCTATTAGGCACATCAGCAGCAGCAATCCCCAGTCCGGACCGCTACATGTGCTTCTAGTCATTCTTTGTCAAAAGGGACACGGTGGAGACGGAAGGGGAAAGGAGAAGGGCAACGAAGGTGTGTGGAAGCGCACTGGGGAAGATCCATAAGAACGACTGTAAATGCTGCAATTGTTTCTTTTGCAGCAAGGACAAATAACAGGTTATTTGCTCCTACTGATGCAGGGTAAAGGGATGTTAAACTGAATCAAGAGAACAAAGTCAAAAAGGAGGGGAGAAACCCTCCCTATCACCAGGAGTTAATTTGTGGAACTTAAAAACTGTATTTATTTATATCATTACATTACATAGGATTTGGGGTTTGGTTTTGGTTTTCATTATTCAAGTTTACCATTAAATGAGACAGGAAAGGATGAAGCTTCCCATATTGTGAGGTTTCCTGATTCTCAGGGGAATATTAAAGCAATTTAACTGGTAGCTCCTCTTTAGCAATCTCTGTCATATTCCAGGGGAGCAGCTGCACCACCACCACACCTCCTTCTGTCTCCACTTACCAGTACAGCCACAGCCAGCCCTGGCTATAATATCCTTCTATTCCTTCTCCGAATCTGCTAGCGCAGTGATCTGACCATCACAGAGCACAGGCTAACCCAGATGTGGCAATATACCTAATAGCATCTAGGTTATAGCCTGGGGATCAGCATCAGAGCGGGCACCAGGACCTGGGAGGGCCCCTCATAACGTCTTGAGTTCTGATGATTTGGCGATGCTATTTTCCTCATGAGGGACCTGGTCCTACAGCCGTTTACCTGTAAAATTAACTCTCACATTTCGTACAGCAGCCACTGAAACAAATGGAAAGACTTTCAGAGATTCTCAGGATTACTGGCCAGGACTCAGGTTACCTCCAGAAATGCCTGCATATCCATTCTCTTGAGTATTTTTAATCACACAGGTGTTTTCTGGATGGTAACCTACTGTTACAAATAGACCAGCATGGTGCCGTCCACATCCCAAGCCATCCAAGTTTTGCTCATCTAGTTACCATGCCACCAGCAGTGTTTGGGCTGCCCAAACATTTAGAACACTGTACTACTACAACACAAATAGAACAGCCCTTATTTTGCCCATAAATAACTAGCGTTTCCATATCATTCTCACACAGCAGCCAAGATGGCAAACTTTTCCTCAAACACAGGGATGGACACAGTTAGGAATTTGCCGTGGTTAAACCCCAGCTGGCAACTAAGCACCACACAGCCGCTCACTCACTCCCCCCCAGTGGGATGGGGGAGAGAATCAGAAGAGTAAAAGTGAGAAAACTCATGGGTTGAGATAAAGACACTTAAATAGGTAAAGCAAAAGCTGCACACGCAAGCAAAGCAAAGCAAGGAATTCATTCACTCCTTCCCATCGGCAGGCAGGTGTTCAGCCACCTCCAGGAAAGCAGGGCTCCATCACGCATAACGGTTACTTGGGAAGACAAATGCCATCACTCTGAACATCCCCCCTCCGTCTTCTTCCCCTGATTTATATGCTGAGCATGACGTCCTACGGTATGGAATATCCCTTTGGTCAGCTGGGGTCAGCTGTCCCAGCCGTGTCCCCTCCCAGCTTCTTGTGCACCCCCAGCCTCCTCGCTGGTGGGGTGGGGTGAGAGGCAGAAAAGACCTTGACTCTGTGTAAGCGTTACTCAGCAGTAACTAAAACATCACTGTATTATCAACACTGTTTTCAGCACAAATCCAAAACATAGCCCCATACTAGCTGCTATGAAGAAAATTAACTCTATCCCAGCCAAAACCAGCACAGAATCACTGAAATATTTCCTACTTCCTCAACATGTTCACTGGCTAGTGCATGCTTCTTACGCATGGAGCAGCAGCTGAGCTGTCACCACGTCAGCACTCCTTGCTGAAACTGCCAAGAAGGGTGCCAATAGGTTTGCATTCCTTATTATCAGTCCTAATTAACGTTCACACAGTGCCACAGATTAAAAATAAACAGTACTGTCTTTGCACCAAAGGTTCCCAGTTTAAATCCAACAGCTGTGGATGTGAAAGTAAGCAGCGCATAAGGTCAGGGAAAGGGTTAATGCAAGCCCCTTGACAGGCCAAATGCCTGATATCCAAGAAGGGACTGGGGTGGAGGAAGCACCAGCTGCAGAGGAGGCTCCAGGCTGGTATTCCCTGGGAGATGGCTCCTGCAGATTCTTTGTCAGCATTTTGCAGCAGAATAGGTCCTGCACAGTGACTACAGGGCAGCCGGAACTTGCCTGTTCACCCTCAGGGTGACAGCTGACGTTATCCCCACCCTGGGCCCCAGGAGATGTGGATAACCCAGCCATGCCAGCCTGACACCCCGATACACACCAAGAATACCAAAGGCGCACCGTGCCTCAGTGACAAAAAAATCCCCTGAGGATAGCACTGGGCCCTGACACCCCTGAGACAGATCAGGCTCACTTCAAACTCCATTTGCAACTTGAATCAAACATCCTCGTGCAGCTGGTTCAGTGCTGCCGAGGACAACCATGCAGTTGTGCCCATGTCACTCGGCCAGTCGTGCACCGCCTCCACGGGTATTAACAAGGTGTAAAGCTCCACTTGAACAGTCACCCAGCACATCCTGCTTAGCTCTGGCCGCTGAGACCTTGTCCTCATGAGCACTTCTGAAGCATCATGCACACCCACAGCACTGAGGAAACAGAGGGCAGGCCCAGGAGAACTCAGCATCTAACACAAAGATGCTCCGCTTTCCGTCCAGATCCACCTCTGACTTCTCAGCCAGGCTACTACAGAAGCAAACTGCAAACTTCATCTTGGTTAGTGTAACCTAATGGCTGGTGAAACCTAATCGCTCCTCTTGGTGTAACTGCGGGGTAAAGGGATGCCCAACTGTCCTTCCAGCAGAAATAGCAAGAGCAAGGGCTGTCCTTGATGCTTCTAATTTAAGCAGTCTTGACAGCAGCACATACTCCTCTCCAGTTGACACCACCTTTTTTTTTCTCCCCTCAGCCAGGGCACTCCTCACATGGGAGTTGGAAGAAGGCCAGGCACAAACAGGTGAAGAGACATGGCGAGGGGGACGGGTGGAGGAAGTGGCCTTGGCCAGCCTGGAGCTATCACACAACTATTACGTTTACTCATGTTGAGATCCTACATCCAGACTTGTCTAAAGAAGGCAAACATGATTTCCTTTTCCCCACTTCTTGTTATAGGCAGAAGATAGAAATGCTAAAATAACACTACTACTGATGGAGAGACCTTGTAAAATACTGGGGTCATTAACGTAACGCACCTGATGACTACTAAAACCACCAGCAGTGACGGGTCTCACAGGGTTGATATTTACACTGACACCCTTGAGTATCATATTTAAAGCCCAACCAAGATTAAGCAGGTACTTCACCCTTCCCAAGTTTATTGTTCAAGGCTGTCTTCAAACTCAGGCAGAATTGCATCAGTTTACACACAAGCTAACACTTCAAAGTTTTCTTTACAGTCCTTCAGAACAGAAAAGGCCTGTGTAGCTGCTATAAAAATACCCCATGGCTCTGCAGCTATTTTAGGAAGCAAATTTATTGCAGGTAGATGGCTTACTAAGCTGGTCTGTTCTACTTCATGCTGTGTTCAGTGGAGCTGCCTGGCCCAGTGGAGATGGGTTGCTGATGAGCAAGGGGACTTTGCTTGCTCTCGAGGCAATGCTTTAAAGGGAGGGTCTACATGGAGAGTGTGTAGGGCTGGTGTGGGGCCCCAACCCATCGGTGAGAAGCTGCGGGTTGATAGGAACGCTGCGCCTGGCACACGCCACGGGACTCTGAGCAGCTGCCTGCAAGAGATAGTGTTTCGTGGGCCTCATCAGAGGCATTTGCCCTGTCGCAACTCCTCCCCTCTCTGCGCTTCAGCTCAGCAGGACCGCAAGAGAAAGCAGGAGAAAGCAGTCCACGGCACTGAGCTTTCTCCAGCGCTGGCACAGCCCATCGCGTCATTCGGACCCTTTTGGGGGAGAATAAATAATTCATCAAAGTGTGGTACTGAGGGGAATAAAATCTGTGCCTTTTAGAGAAGAAAATATTCTCTGCTATGTGACCGGGTCAGATCTTCACCCAGCTTCACTGCTCCAAAAAGGCAGGGCTTAGCATCTGCGTGCCCCTGATGTTTTCCCTATCCAGTACTGACCGTATAGTTCCTGCTTTGAGAGCCCTGTCTTTTTCCAAGCCAAATAAATGGCAATTTGAAAACTAAATGGTATGTTTTAGATGGGAAGGGCTGCTCTTCCTGATTCTGGAGAGGGGGATATTTATGTGGAAAAAGGCTTTTTTAGAAGCACTGACATTATATTCTAGAGATGACAGATGGTTTAAAATCTGTATTGTGAGTTAGCCTACAGATTTATGGTAGGCTCATGATACAAAAAGGAACAGAAAGAGACATATAACCTAACCAAACTAATTTCTAGGCTAAAAAAGGTATAAAAAATGGATTGCATATCAACAAAGCAGGTCTGCATTAGTGTTATATAAAACCACAAAGATCATGCTGCAAGTATTGTTTTGGAGTTATTTTAACTGATGCTACATGAATCAACTTTTAGGAAGCATAAACACCTACAGGAATCTCAATTTAGAGCATAATCCTACACTCTGTGTATCCTAAAACTCAGTTCAGGTCATGGAAGTCAAACCATAAGTGCTACCACTGTCTGAGGAGATGGTGAGAAACACAAAAGTTCCTGTTTGTCTATCCCTCACTGAAAGACAGCTTTAGACTTCCAGTGTTGTACTCATGGGACAGAAAACAGGAATACAAAATTAAATGAAAGTATAACTCATCCAAATCAATTGCAACACGGGATCTCCTTAGAGTAACATTACTTCAGCTTCCCAGGGACAGAATATTACTAGAAGTGCTTAACTAAATGCAAGGAATATTTTAGCTCACTGACATAATTTAAAAACCAAACCAAAAGACCTCTTTGGCCCAAATATTCAGCTAAAGCCATGAAAAATGTTGACTTCCCATGGAATCACCGTCAGTCCCGGGTTACCAATGGTTCAATCCACTGACACAAATCGTGCAGTCCCAAGGCTGCTCCGAGCAGCAGCGGGTCTCAGAGACCTCCACAAGCTCTTGGAGGAGGACAGAAACCCCAGTTAGGTCTCTACATTAGCCAAGGAGAACAGTTTCATATAGGAACAGGTATCAGGTACGGTCATGGCCACCTTGGTGCAAAACAGCTTGCAGAGAAAATCTTACTATTGTCTAGACATTTCTATAAATATGCTAGCAAATTAACAATAAACAGCATAACTGCTTCCATCAGTAACTGACCTTAACTTCTTACATGTTTGATGACTCTACAACATTAACCCAAAAAACTAGAAGACCAAACAAGTGGAGGGACCAGCCACATTGAAAACACGTGGGACCCAAGTCAGTCATAAGCTCTATGTTCCAGAACTGGTATTTAATTCCTAGTCAAGTGAAAAAAAAACAAACAAACAAAAACCAACCTCACCTTTAAAGCATCTCTTCTCCTTTTGATAGCATATTTCAAAGAAGGATTTCAAAGTGCAGTATTAATATTAGTGACCTGAGTATCGAAGTCAATTGCACTTCCATTGATTTCTGATTATTTCTATTTCATTAGTGTTTTATCTTTAATTTAAATGATAAGGACAGTGAGACCCACTTGAAATTATACAGGAAGCTCATGTCAGAGACATGAGCAGTACCCAGTTTTCAACTCCAGTTTTAAAGCAAGAGTGTAGGAAAACTAAGGCAAGATGATTCTACAGGTAATTTCAGAATATTCAGACCATCTTAGTGCTTTCGTTAGTACGGGTATCAGAATGCCACATGCTATATATAACAGCTGCGACATTGCAGGCAGTTCACGGGCAATGCAAACCACATTTCTCTTTATGGCCCACAGACACAGATTGGTATTTCTTCTGGGTACTATAACAACACTTTAGGGAGGGGCTGGGCACCTGCTTTTTTTACTAGGACCTGCATAATTTTTTTAAAAAAGGCAAGAAAGGAAATGAGACAGTATCATACAGCTTGAAAAAAGACAGACTTCTAGTCTTTTCTCATATGCATTTGACAAGGATTTCTAGTGTGAATTTAATAGAGTTCTTTCCTCCAGGGTCTTTTCTCATTTCATTAATCCTTCTTAATCCCTCCATTTTATACAGCTAATAACAGCATCTTAATGAAATGCATGGTACAACTGAGATAAACAAGGAGGGAGAGATCTCCAGCTGGAGCTAAACTGATACAGACCAGCCTCCAGTCTAACCTAGACGTAAAGGAGAGGAAATCAGAAGGAAGCAAGCCTCTTTACTGAAGCCATGGATCACTAATGAATAATCAGAGCTCCTGGCTACATCTCTGAATTCAGCTTCAGCTACCAGTAAAATTATTTGTCTCTAATTAAAATAAATTAGAAGAAAAATGACCATTTAGTGGATAATCCTAAATCACAGTGTTAGGATAAGCGATAAAAAACAGCAGGCAGCGGAGCCTAAATAATACCCTGAAGTTCTCCTGAAGAACATCAGGGACAGCCAGCGCTTTGCCTTCTGTGCCAAGAAGCCTCATCACTACGGTTCACTGGAGAGTAAGAGAACTTCCTCCAGGGTTGACTTCAGAGGAACCAAACTCAACCAGCACCTAAGGAGCAGCACCGATCCTCTGCCAGATGTAAATCTTCAGCCTATTTTTTCCCGTATCAACAAAAAGCATCTTAGATATTAAAAAAGCCAATCAACACTAAACCAAACCATTGTAAACACCTTTCTTCCCCACACTCTCCCATCTAAGAAGAGAAAGAGCAAAACCTATGTGACAGATATCATATGTGTGCTACTGGGAACTGTTCGAGTGAAAGAATGGTGAATGTAATATAAGAAATAGAAATGCGTCCTTAAGACTAGAGTCACAGAGTAATTTAGCTAGGAAGAGATCTCTACAAGTCTTTAATCCAAAACAGGACCAACTTCGAGTTTACATCAGGTTGCTCCAGGCCCTGTCTGGTCAAATTTTCAGTATCTCCATCTCCAGACTCTTGTTCCAGTGTTTGCTTACCCTCGCTTTGAAGAATTTTTTCTTTATATCTAACCAGAAATTCCTTTGCTGCAACTTGTGTCCATTGCCTCTCACCTTTTTGCTGTGCGCCTCCACAAAAAGCCTGGCTCTATTTTCTCCATAACAACCCATCATGTTTTTGAAGACAGCAATAAGATCTCCCCTTCACCATCTCTCGTTCAAGCTGAACAAACTCAGCTCGCTCACCTCTCCTGGTGCACCATGTGCTCCAGCCCCCTTCCACTGGACTCACTGCACTTTGCCGGTGCCCTCCTTATACTAGGGAGACCCAAATGGGAGACACTACTTCAGCCAGACACTGTCTCACACTTGCCAAATAGAGGGGAACAATCACTTTTTTAAACCTGATGGCTAACCCTCTTGCTAAACCAATCCTGTATCGAGATCAGGAGAACAGCAGCACTGCACCCTTCCTATCATCAGAGGTACAGAAGAGCCGGAGACCTACTCCCTGAATGAGGAGACTTTTCCTTGCTGCTTGGAGAACCTTCTTGCTCAGCCACACCACACCCTTTCCTTTGCACGTGGTGCCCACCCCAAGGAGCTAAGCTGGGGTCATGGTATGACAATAATAGATGTTACGGTACAGCAGGACTCTGAAAACGCTCCTTTTAGCCTACTCCAAATGAGCTGTTGCAGTAGTACAAACCTCACTTAGCTACCTGTAAAACAAAACCTGACTGCCAAGGAAAGTATGTGAAGAACAGTACCACCTTGTCTTAGCTGCAGGACTTAACATGGACCAAGTTGCCGTTACCATAAGAGCTTTAAAAAAAGGGGTAACAGACATGAAATGAATATTTACAAACACTTATTGCTTTAATTCTCTTGCTGAGCCATTTTTGGTGAGCTAGAAGAAGAACAGCTAGATTTCCCTTATCTCTACAGCCACGTATTCAGTGTAAGCCTTTGTGTCATTAACTGTGCAGCGTCGCTGCGAAATGTAATGGTTTTATGGTAATGCTGTTGCATGAGCTATTCTTACATAAAGCCACTAGTAGGGAGGTCATTATCAGCTTATTTACTTCTATGCCAAACACCATAGCCCACGGTAAGTATCTGGAGATAAAATGACGCATCCTTTTTTTTGCTGGAGCTGGGAAGCTCACAGAGAAAGCAAATTACCCACACACATGGCTAATAGTCATGCTATGATCATTTTTAAAAGGATCAGAGGCTGCAACATCCAGCAAAGCCTTGATTGAGGTAAAACTTATTTAAAGGGCTTCCTTAAATGACAATCTCCACCACAGTGCCTAAATTCATCCTTTAGCAGTTGGAGAATTATATTTTCAGGTTAAATGAAGAAAGATTAAATGAAACTGATTCTAAGGAGAGTTATATTCAGCACTTTCAAAGGGTTCACCTGTGTTAGTAACAGGACAAATACACACCCCAGGATTCAGGAAGCCTTAATTTCTCTGACCTACTAATTCTAAGAGGCTTTTCAGGACTATAACTGAGTGCATAGCAGGACCCTAGCCACAGAAATATCAGCATCTCTGTAAGTCTTACCATCCTCAATTAGTTCTCGCCATGCCTTTGGGAAACAGTTAAGTTCTCGTAGCCCCATTTTACAGATTGGTTTCTCATAGACCCAGCTGAGTAATCCTCTGGTTGGACATTCATCATGCAGTGTTGACATGCAAAAGCTGCATCTGTTGTGCCTTTAACTTGCTCAGGTTGGGCAGGATATTGTCACTGTTTCTGGCTTGGAGCATACCAGCATACAGTGTGGGTGTACTAATAAACTCTCAGGAGGAGATGCAGTTGCATAGCCTCTAAAATTCATGCCATTCCCTCAGTAACACTTGCATGTTGCCCAGAACCACAGCCCAAGTTAAACACTTCTGACTTGCAATTCACTTTGCAGGTGTATGTGACAGATAGAACTCATGCAGTTTGCACTGGCTTCTAAAATATCTTTGTTCTTTGCTCAACAAACAGTATATATGTACAAATGTACACATCGGAACAGAAATATTGGAATTTAGACATGTTTCCTCAGCACTCTGGGATGTTTCTTAAAACGCAAGGCTTCTCTTCTGAACTTTGGAATCTCTTCACATCTCTAACTTTCCTACATCATGATTCATCCCACAACTGAATATTCTTCTGCTACAAAAAGACAATTCTTTCCCTGCTCCTCCCAAATCATTTTATCTAATTAAGTACCTCCAGGTTTTGTATTTCTTGACCAACATCTGATTTCTTTGTTTAATTTCTGGTGTTTTCCTATCTTACCATAGCTTCTCCCTAAAGCTTAACAGGTTAAACACTTGCCTATTACACCAAGGACTCTAGATCTCAGTCCCTGGAGTGTTTTAGTAAGTGAACTTTGGGTCTTCAACTAAAGATAAGACAGAGGAAGGGGTTTCTTTTAGCTTCCACCAATTTTCATAGCACTACTACTATTCATCTGCATTACAGTTTTTAACAACCAGCTATTACCTAAAGCGCAGGAGAGACTTAAGAGCAAGGACAGGTATCTATTGAAGCATCTCACAGTAAAGCACTTCATACTGAGAGCTCCACGACACCAACTGGAAATCACAGATTTTGGATAGAGAGATTCCTAGGGTAAAAATCTTTAAAGGAGCCTGAGATAACAGGCAGTTTTCAGAGACGACAAATATCTACAGGTTCCATTGACGGTGCTGGAAATGAAATGGTTTTCACCACTGGAAATCAGCAGCTTGGTCACAGCCCAGGCAGAGCCAATGTGAGATCTGGAAACAGAAGTCACCATTTCCAGGCTATGCTTCTGTGCTAGCCTTTATCACCTCCACCATTACACTTAGATGATCTCACTCTGTGAGCACAGCTTAGTACTGCAGTACTGCCAATTCTCCTCACATTTGTTCATTTAATCTCATCAGGTGATTTCTTGGAAGTGATTACAGGAACATCTCAGTTCAAAATAAATTCTCAGGCTTAATGGTTTCTCAGAAAAGAACACATAAACAATCTTGCAGGTTCAGAGTACAAATCAAAGGATCTGATGCACAGAGAGATATATATGCACACATACTATAAAAGTCAGGATTTTAAATCCAGTCTCACAATTTGGTGAAGAGGTGAAGGGGTTTGACTCAGGTTTTTTTAATGTCTCCAGACAGCAGTATTGCTACCCAGATACTCAATCTTCGTTCTGACAGAAGATGTCATGTTCCCATTTGCATTCAGTTTTGATCTCTCCCAGACTTCTCATATCTTTCAGAATTTCTGTCTTTGGCTAAGAGTATCAGAGTAAAAGTGATAAGCCATGCCACTCTCTTCTATTCTGCATTTCCCCAAACACAAATGTGTTCAGATCAAAGCCTGTGACACAGGCAGAGCTCCATTCTTACACTGTGAGGAATAACTGTTTCAGGCTTGGATAAAAAGCCAGGGCATTGTACAATTCAGACAGTAAAGGCTTTGCCTCTTCTCTTTCTTTTGGCTTAGTGACTTCTCTTCCTTTCCCTTCTCACCTTCTCTTACACACATACACCTTGCAGCTGGCAGCTACTCAAAATATAAAATGAAATATAAACTGAGGCTTAGGAGCCAGATGGAGACTTCACAGAAATAGCTTTAGAGGAAAGCAAAGGGAAAGACAGCCAATGCTTCAAAGTCCATTACAGAGATTTCTAAGCAAGCAGCTGCTTGAGAAGGCAGCTTGTACTTTTTGTGGGAACGCCCACACTGCCTGCTATCTTATGTATGCTTTTCCATCACTTCTTATTCATTGTAATACTGCTGGTTTAAATGCCACAGTCCAGTGCTTGTTCTCCTTCCCAGGCAAGAAGATTCACACAGGATGACAGTGTTGCAAGTGCCACTCTCCAGAAACAAAGCATTGCTATTTTGAAATGAAATGGTTAATTGTTTCAAACACAACATGTAGCTGTATAAAATGTGCCTTGAGAACTGGATCTTCACAGACTTCAGCCATTTATGGATTGACTGCCCAGAGTGAGGTTTCTTGGTTTCAAGAATATACCTAAAACACAATAGTGTTTGAATAGGGATCTGATTTGTTACAGCCAAGTATCTGCAAACCTCAGCAGAATAATAATTGAAAAAGAATGCTGAGCTATTCCAGTGGCTGTGTAGCACATCTGAGTGCAAAAACCTCAGGATACACTATAGCAAAGAGAGGAAAAATATCTAATCTATAAGTAAATCCTAGGGGGGTGGGGTGGGGGGAGATTTTACAGAGCAGGTTTACATGAGATTAACTATGAATCATACACAAACTACAAGGAAAGCAGACTGGTTCAGTTTCCAGTACCGTGCAAAATCCGGCATAGTATTTATGTACTTAAAATGCATGTCCTGCCTCATGGACAGCAGGCAAGATCTTTCACTCTGGCTGTATGCAGTCTCTTAACCAGCTCTGCTCATTCTGCAGTGATCTAGGAATAATCTGCAGAAATATGCATAGGGTCTGCACCATCAGTCATGTATGTCACATCCCCTTGGGCCCTGGAAATGGCTGTCAGTGAGCCCTTGGGATTCCCAGTTCTGGAAAACCTGCAAAGTAGCACTGAAAGGGATTTAAGATAGCCAAGATCAGGGATGCAAGCTAAGAGCTAATGGCAGCAGACCGTGGTTAGCTAGCATGCTGCAACGTCCAGCACCCGCTGCAACAGATCTTCACATAAGGGTACAGGGATGAAGCATGAGAGATGACAGAGTTTCTCCCTGTCTGACATGATTAAAGAAGCTTTTAAAATATACGTGCTTGGGTGGTCTGCAATAAGGCATTAGGATTCTTTAGACTGAATCAAAAGAGAAGGTGGTCATGCTCTTCATTCTCAGCTTTCAGTGGATATTAACGCTTACTAGAGAGAAGCTAAATAGTAAAGCTCAACAGAGAGCTCCAGATCTGAGGTCAGAGGTGTCTTGATTACAGGCTTTGGAACGGCCTATTTGGCTTTGGTTGCTGAAGTGCAGGTAAAGCCATATGCCAATCTAGCAATGAAATTCCTAACACTTAAATGAAAAAAAGGATAGAATAGCTGTCCTGACAGAATTATGTCTTTGGGAGCCCTCTATCCTCAATCTGTCACCCCTCAAAGGGCAGTTTAAGTTGAGGCTCACAAGGAACAGAAGTCCTCTGTTGTCTTGAACTGGTCAACTTCCATCCTATAATATTCAATTTTCTAGGATCCAGCTGGCACCCTCTACAAGGCGCTCACCGTTCTGAGCTACAAACAGAACCCTGGGATTCTGACCTGGGTAGATTTACACCACTCACTCACTTCAACAGAGCTGCACCAGTTAACACAACTTGAAGCCCTGGTATTGCCTTAAGGATGAGAAAGTGATTGAGGTTTGCACTGAATCAGCATTTTCCAGCTATTTATTCCCTCTGTCTGCAGAACATCCACCCTTGATCCTTCAGGTCTACCACAAGCCAGGACTGGGAATTTTTGTGGCAGTTCTTGTTAAAATTTGGCAATGCACCACTTAGCCTACTTCCACTGACAAAAAAGAGAAGCTGCAATTATTCCAGATATGAACTGATTTTTTTTCCATCATATACTGTGGGTTTTTTGTTAAAAGGTTATATTGAGAACTTTTCTATTAAATTCCATCTTTTCTGTTTGGATGATCACTTTTCACTTCACAAAGATTCTGTAACTCTGATCATGTGCCTGTAAGGCTTTTTTGAACATATAAAATTATACACTTATTTGATTGCTAGATTAGAGAAAAAGAGTTGGTGTAATTCCTGTTGGATCTAAGAATGCCCAAATCCTCTAAGTGAATGTGCGGTTACTCAATTATCTCTAAGTGTTCAGGTACTAGACCATCATTACAAATTCCCATCTAACAGTCAGCTGTAACAGAACACACCATGTACAAGGATCTCAAAATGCTATCCAAATACTGATGAAACAAGCTTTACCTAATGCTGTGAGATGGAAGACTACTAGCACAGACACAGGTATAAGCAGTAAGGCACAGAGATTCTAGTAGGCCTGTTCAAAATTACCACAGTAGTCTATGTTACAGATTCACGACAGTAATAGCTATATACATCTACAGATATGGATATATCTATGAGAGACAGATGATATCCTGAGAAAGGATCATTAGATTACAGCTTCTCCCCAAATCATTACAGTCAGCAGGGGATTGGTTTGACTGTTTGCAGTCTGACAGCTATGAAAAGAGGTTAGCACAATATAACAAACATGAGAAAATTCCAACAACATTTATGCATGAAACTATTTACTCTTATTTCATTTTCTGTGTTTTTAAGGTATCTGTTTTAAATAACAGCTTCCTCTCTGCATTTGATCCTACAAGAAAGACCCTTTCTGTATATAGGACAGCAGAGTGTGTTGCCATGGAAATTATTATCTACTTAAATTCAACAAATCCAGCCTTATGAGGTATATTCCCCAGAGTATCTCAATTTAATTATTAATGTTATTTCTAAATAGCAACATCTTTCTGTTTTAACCGAAATCCTTATAAGCAGAGTGAAAACAATAAACCTGGAAAGTGGACTCCTTTGTTCAGCTGCAAAAGAGGTGCAATTAAGCCAGGGAAGGTGCAAACAGCCTCCAAGCTGCTCTGCCAATGTGCTTCAACTCAGACCTAGATGGATCATCTGGAGGGGAGAAAGTCTCATTCAGTGCCTGTGTCAATTATGTCCCTGGGCTCTCTGCTATGATTTCCAGCAAAAAATACCAGCCAGGATAGGGGGGTTTTTTGCAGAGGCACACGTTCAGTGGAATCTGAACACTGACCATCAATTCATTTCCATATAGCCACCAGTCTTGCGCTCATTCTCCAGCCGTGCAAGCCCAGTGAAACCATTCAATCTTTTTTCATGAAATATATCACTAAACCCAAAGCCGTTTAGCTTCAGGGCAGCTCCAGCATCCATCTTTCTCCTTCAAGTGTCACCATGAATTCTGCAGGTAGATTTTAGGAGCCAGATGGTGTTATTCAGGCTGATCTAACATGGGATAGTTTCTTGTGGGTCACATAATATGGGAGGTTCATAGGTCTAAGTTTAGACACACACAGACACATGTCCTCCCAAATCCCCAGCAAAAGAGGCAGCAGGACAAGTGGAACCCTTCCACAAGCAGGATGAAGCTCGAGAGTCTCGAACTGCTCATCCACAAAAGGGCCCAAGGCAGAGCACAGCCCAGAGCAGCCCTGCGGGAACTGCCCAAGGCAGAACAACTCCCTTATCATGGCGGCTGTTTAATGTGACCTGCAGCCTGGCTAAGCTGCTCTCCCCACATGCTCACAGCAAGTGTTAGGGCATTTGTGCTGAAGACATCAAGGCAAAGGTAGCCATGAAATGTTGTGATGACAGGAGAAGGTCGTCTTTCTATGATTGCTCTGCTCTTAATCTTGACCAGGTGCTTCCCGTCTACCTTCCCTAGAAGGGTATTCCTCACGAAATGCCATCTAAGATTCCTGGTTTCACGCCTCCATGAGTGCTTCTCAGGGACTGACAGTCAGGAAAGCTCTGCCACAAAAGAGGCTGGTCTACGCAAAACGTCCCAGAGCACCCCTGAGCTTTTGACCACTCGCTTGGAAATTTCAGCTCAAAATTCATATTTACATTGCCCCTCCAATTCTACTCCAGTGAGTGTTACTCATGCCTACATCAGGGTCTATCACATGTAAAGCAGAACTGATAGTTTAGATAGACATAAGTTATCACTAAGCCTATTTTACAGGTACCAAATTAATAAAGAATAAATAACTTGCCCTCTTCCCATGGGGAGTTTGCAGCACCGCTGAATCCGGGCTCTTGGTATCCTCATACAAAATCTGCAGCACAAGTCTTTCCCTCCTCCCTCGTATAAGGCTGGTTATTGGTCATAAGCCTCCCTCCAAAACATGAGGCAAGAAATGTCTGTCAGTTTTTGGCTTTCCTCTAAAAACATTTTATTTAGGGGCTGGAAACAAGAAATAGAATAAATGAGCTCAACTGAGCTGAATGAAAGGAAGCAACAGCATGAACTCAACAGAAGAGAAGTGCTTCTTGAGCAGGAGCTGCAACTGTTGATGCTGATAGCATTGAATTGCTCGGTAGGTAAAAGGCAGGCTACACACGTTGCCCTGGCATCCCTGGGACCCGTCCAAAAAAGCACAAAATTCCAGACGTGAGGAGCATTCTTTCTAGCTCCTCACAAATAGTTCTTCAATGCTGGTTTTGTTGTCCTGTAAAATTTGCCATTTTGGAAAGCAAAAGATTACTGTTGGCTCCATGAGAGAGAAGGGGGAAAGATGGACTGCAGCTTTATTGACCAGTTGATTGATTCCTTCTTTGGAATTGGTTGGTTGGTTATTTATTAGCAATTAGTGCATTAGCAGTAAGGGACACAGCAAGCAAGTAGGCAGCATTTGAAGAAACAAACCTTTACTAAGCGTGACACCAGGCCAGCGTTCCCAGCTGTTCCCCTGTTGCTCCCAAGAGTCAATCTCCAACTTGACACCTAATCCTCTGCCTCCATATAAATGTGTGTCCCTTCTGAAACATAATCCTTGCTCTTCATTTCTACTTACTGTACAGCCAACTTCTCTCCTTCTTCAGTACCATCCTTGCCCTGCTTCTGGCTATGTGGCAGCTTTTACCAGCCTGCAGGTCACTGCTTCACCACCCATATCAAATTAAAATCCCTTGTCCACCCCTTCTAGATCCTGCAAAATGTGCCCACAAGAAACAAAAAACAGGGTACCCCACTAAGGAGATATGCCTGCTCTGACCTTCGTATAAAAAGATGGAGTTGTTCTATGTACGAAGCTTGGAAAGTACCACCCATGTTTTAGTCATGACATGCTGCTCCAGGTCTGGAGTGCCTTCCTAGGTCCTGCCTGCAGAATGAGCAGGCATGTCCTGTTATCTCAGTCCTTCTCTTCAGAAGCACATAAGTAATGGAAAGATAAAACACAGTTTTCATTTTGTCGCTCTTTCTAGTTCTTTCTCACCACTCTGCTCACCATCTGTTTTGCCTATATTTTATCCGTTTAAATTAGGAGCTCCTCAGAGCAGGAATCTTGTCTTACTACATGTATGTGAAATGCCAAAACAGAACATGAACACTGTACCAGTAATAGTGTTACAAAGAAATTACCAAGGACCACAGGATCAGTCTCATAAGTGATTCACCTAGAAGGCAGAGTTGCATTTATTCATATATTATTTATTTTTATATTACTACAGAACTTAGGAGAACCAACTAGAGACTAAACCCCATTGTCTAGGGTGCTGTAAAACCAAAAATACTAAATAAGAGTTCCTGCCCAAAAGAGTTTACAATCTAAATAGCATATGAGTGATAACAAAAGCATGTGACACCTTCCTCTGCAAAAAGCAGCATGTGATTAACTTCAACACCACAGGTGATTTAAGTGAGATTTTGCCATATAAGTATTTTGCTTGTGAAGAGACCTATTACATGGATGCATCCTTGCATTGAGCCATTTCATCTCACAAGGCCTATCTGAAATCTGCTGAGTGGCCCTGATCAAGTCAAGGGCAGAGTCAGACAAAAGGAAATCTTGACTCAGATCCTAGCTGCCTAATGAGGACACAGAAGAAATTTTGACTTACAAAGGTTCTACGGCAACCCACACTGGCCAATACTTCTGCAGCACTCAAGTCTTCACCTACCTTTATGATTAGCCTGAAAGTTCCCAAGATACCACCCTCTGTCTGCTGAAAGCATGGAAGCAGAAAGGCAAATGCAGTGCTTAGTACTTAGAAGCAACTGCTCAAGAAGTAGTAGGCATGACTGTATGCTCTTTTGTCCTCTCCATACCAAGTATTTCCTCTTGACCAAGCAGCTCTCTATGCAACACATTACCTTTAATGGAAGCTCCTTACAGATGTCTGTCTCCCTCTGTTAACTGCAATAAGAGCACGGAAGAGTGTTTCTCAACCTCTCCTATTCACTGGACCACCTGACCCTTTGAAAGAAACATAGAGCTCATTTTATATCTCACTGTTGCTTAAGAATAGATGGTAAGTCAGTCACACGGAATTAGTAAAATGCTGAAATGTTAATATTTTACAAAAGTGTAATTCAGTAGTTATAATTACAAAACTGGTAACTAAAAATGTAGTAAAAAATGGTATCACCTGATTAAATAAGTTAGTATGTAACTGACAACTGCCTGTATGAGGGGTTCTGTTTTAGAGCTGAAATGCTTTCACGGACTGCCTGATGTTTTGTGGACCGCCAGCCATCTGTGGACCACAAGTTGAGTAACTTGGCTCTAAATGTCCCTGCTAGGACTAAGTAACCAATTTTAGGTAGTGTAATGCCTGACTTAGTAGCCTGAATTAGGCAGTCTGGCTGTTGCATTCTGCTGTCTATGACGCCGACAACAGCACTGAGGATCTGAAAGGGAGTAGGTCATTATTCAGAATACTTAAGCCTTTGGTTGTTTGACTGCTTCAGGTAGCATCTATTTAAGTCTGTAGTTTTGTTCTACCCCTCCCACACCCATCACAAATCCATAAAACAAACTATAAACATAATGCCCACTTCCCTTGATCGGATCCCCTTTCAGTAATTTATTGATCAAGGAGCCTGCAGGAAATATACTACCTGTTACCACAGGTTTTCTGTGGAATACTGGACACATCACTTGATCTCTCTGTGCCTCAGTGCTCTTACCAGTAAAATGGCAGTAAAAAATCATTCTGGTGACACAATACTCACTAAATTAATGCTGTGAAGTGCTTTAATACAGTGATATGGAAAGGGTCCCACAAAGGCAAAATACTGCATTAAGGCAGCTGCAAAAGCCAAGCCCCCTAGCTAGATTCCACAACTTCTAGTTTGGTAAAACATCCTTCCTTACCAAACCAGGACTAGTAACATCTGTGATGTGCATGCAAGAAAACCTTCCCCATTGGGGCTAAGAGCATTTCCAGCACATCTGTGCTTCTGCAGGAAAATCTGGGTCATGGTTGACAAAGCAGCAGGCAGCGTTATCCCCTGCAGTGTGATCAGCACGGTCACATTTCACATGAAGGGCAAAGCAAATGTCGCACCTGCGCTGGATGCTCCTCTGTCAGTTACTGTCACCAACAGGTTCTGCCCCCTCGGCAAAGCCATAAAGGCTGCAGCAGAGATGCACATGGTGGATGCCGAGCTGAGCTGGCAGCCACAGAGACCACTTGCTCTTCATGCGAGGGAGAGCAGCAGCGCAAGACTGCAAGATCTGTTTCAGATTATACCACCTTACTGTATAGGTAACGTTTCTTAGCAAATTCTGCATGTATGGCAGGTGGTCTGCCCTTCCCACTTCCCAGCTTCAGAGCACGTAAAAGAGTCTACTGCAAACTCATCCCATAGCCTTAACCGAGAGGTCAAGCCACGCTGGGTCCATTGCTGTATTTTGACATAATTTCGCATCACTGGTGTTGAAGCCCGTACAGAGCAACAGATACCAGAATCCTTCACATCACCTGCCAGCACCAAGTAAATAATGTAGACTGTGAAGAAGGACCTTCACATATGCGGTATGTATCAACTGAGAGGCTAATGCTGACATATCAATAACCAAAAGCACGGGGCTGTGCTATGCCTTCATGAGAACAGCTCTTGCCCACTTGAGCGGCTCCTGTCTCTACCTGCCTCTGGTAAAGAGGATACAAGTTATCCTTTTCTACCATCATATAATCTCTATTACATGATTTTTTTTTTCTTCCATTCATAAATCTCTTCAGGCTTCCCATACACACAAAAAACAGGAGGAGGAAGGATCTGCTAAGTTTCTCTAAAATGGAAATTCATTACTGATGTAAGCAGTGTCTTCTGATTGAATCAATGTCTGACTCAGTAGCACTATGGATTTATACCAGCTGAGGATGGGGGTGGCTGATCTCACCTACCCTTGCTAAAATGGCATCACAGCAACAAAGAAAGAGAAAGCAGAGAAATTGTGACAAGGAAGGAAATTTCACTCATCAGTTCAAAGAATTCCTTGGCTCCTCTTTGGTTTTGTTCAGACCTACCTACTTCAGTGTCAGCCAGAAGAAAGGATGCCTCGGATAAATCCCTGTTACTTCCACACAGGGCCAGAAATTCCCAGTGAACATATCTGAGGCTGCCACCCTATTTCACATCAAACTGTAAGTGATCAGACAGGCCATTACTGATATTTTGATTTAAAAGAAAACAAATACAGGCAAAAAAGCATCATTAAGGCTGTGGTTTTTCACCATGAAGAACGTATTTAACCATTTTATAATAATTTGTAATGCACTTCTAAGCTCCTCACAGCAGGAATTCAAATGCCTCAGTCACACAGTATTATCTCAACTATCGATGACCTGTCTGATCCAGCCTCATTTCTACTGACATCTCCTTCCTCTGCCATGCGTTCCAGATTGAAAGGCTTTCAACAGGCAGTGTGATGTGCCTAACTTTCAGAATTGGAGCCAAAACCTGTATTTCTGTTCTGCATGATCCCAAGCACAAAAAGCAAGTTCCATGTTTCTGGGAAAAGAATAGGATTTCCATGCAAATACAATAGGCTGCATTTGTATATAATACTTTTAACTTCAAAATGCTTTTAGACAACAGCCAAAAGGTATAGCAGACCTGTAACCACCTACAATTGCCAGCGCTGTGCACTGTAGCTGAACTGGACTGCAATAATGAAGAGAGATCCCAAGTCCTTCTGCTAGAGTGGCCTCTACCACCTGAAGCAAAAAAGAATCTCCTTCTCAATGAATAGCAATAAACCGTAGATGGTAGGACATGCCACTGATCCCTTCTGGTCTGTCTCAGGGAAGATAAATTCAGTACAGTTCATTACACTTCACAGATGAGGAAACTGAGATACAGGTGTTCTAGGATGTCCTTTGAGATGTACTCAGAGATGATGAATAAAAAAGGGGTTGTAATTAACCCACGAATAACGATGCTATCCCATTCCAGTTATTGTGAGAGACAAAGTAACAAATAACTCCAAGATGCAACAGTTGCAATTACAGTGATCACAAGCATCCCTTGGTGGAAAAGTCACCTGTAATCTACTACCATGAGAAAAAGAACATCCTGATTTTGTTCTTGTTGAGGCGAGTGAAAAAACTACCTGGACCACAGGAGGATGAAAACTGAGCTCTTAAAGGAAAAAGATGTCCAGGGACAGGATTATCTTTTTGTTTCGCATTTGTACAGTACCTAGTGCAGATCCTGACAATAATAAAGTCTTTGACTTTAACACACAGCTATGGCAGTGTAAGATGCTGCTCTAAATTTTGTATCATTTCTCTTCTGGGGGTTACCAGCACACGTCTCTGCAGGCAGAACAGAACAAGTGAGCACTCTGGCCCAGCGTTAACACAAAGTCCAAACGCTACAGCTGAAATGATGTAAGAGAAGGTTTGCAGTAAGCTGCCTGACGTCCCATTGAGGTGAGTGAGAAGTTCTCACAGACTCTTCTCCTTCAGCAACATTTTGGAAATAGAAACTGCCAGGACAGAGACGGTAACAACCAAATCGGAGATAGTGAAAGCAACAAAGCACAGGTTTGCTTTTTGTTTTAAAGCCCTTTCTGTTAGCTGAGTCATATCAGACATAACCCCCACGGCGATCAGCAGAAGTCGTAAGAGCACAAAGCAATATTCACAGTGTGACTAAACCACACCACACCACTTTCCTCATAAACCTTATCAGCTAGTAAGATTTAATGAAAAAAACCCAACTAAATAGGCATGAGCAGGGGGAAAAAAAAGCTCAACCAGGTGGCCATTCTACTTAGAGCACAGCTATCTGTACTGATGGGTCAACTAGTGATTCATAATGAGATGGGGAAACCAGACTAGATAGATTAAATCTTTGTTATGATCCTAATCTGAAGACCACTGTACACGGAGGAGTCAGTGATCCACCTAACAGTTAACCTGAGTGGGTGGAGGCCTGTGCTGTGCTGCATGTATAGCTTGGCCTTCTGGCCCGCGCTGTGCTGCGCATACCCCTTGGATGCAGGATCAACTCAGCTGGTTAATTGTAATGAAGGAGCCTGTAGGAAGCTCACAGTGGTCGCCAGCGATTAAACCACCTGCCTTTCCTTGTTTGTCTTCATCCAAAAGTGCAGCAACAAGTTCTCTTGTGACCATCCTTTTCATTTGACAGTAGAAATGATGAATAGAATTGCCTTTTCTTTTCTTTTTTTTTTTAAAGAAAATACTCTAAGGGCTCAAAAGACCTAAATGTACGGCAACCTTTCCACAGACAGATCTGCATGGTGTGCTGCACCCAGACTGGAGGGCTGTTCCATGGTAGGCAGCGTGGGGTTTTCAGCATCTGAAGGTATGTAAGACCATTTATACTGTCCTCTTTTTCTTTATAATGTTAGCTCTAGTAAGTGGTATTTTAAGCAATACTCTCCAGAGTCTGAGTTTCTTGCTGGGATCATAACAAACCAGCACTTCCTGGTGCAAAACATTCTTTAAGGATGGATGTATACTAAGTAGCCGTGCAAAGAAAGTGGTGATGAAGCTTGGCTTGCCCTAGGTTTCCTTGCAAAATTCTTTTTTAATTATTACTATGATTACTAAATGATTAATATTTTCACTGCGTATTCAAATTGTTATTTGCTATTGAAATTCTAATATAACAAATAATTAGTACCACCCTCTACACAGCTGATTTCATACTGTGACATGCTATTCAGATAAATAAAGCTGAAGAGAACGGGAAGGTTTCTATGTTCAGCTAATTACCTGACTGCAGATGTCAACTGCTCTATGTCCCACCCCTATCAGATTTTTACCCAGTCTATGTGTCTGAGATGAAATCACCCGTGTATATGTGTGTGTGCCAAGGTAAGTAAGCTAAACTACCATCTCTCTGTAGACATTCTTTGTTCTTGAGGATTAGCGGGGTTACAGGGTGGCAGGTTTTTTCGAAGTGGCAATTAGTCTAGTAGAGAAAAAAAGAAAAGCAGCTTTGGACAATACACACTACATCTTACATTGCTGTCAGAGATATCTAAATAGTTATACTGTTCAAATTAAATCATTTAAGTATTTAACATGCTTTCCCAGAATGAAGTGCAAACCCCATAATGGCCTGGATTCAGCTGCAGCTGAATCCAGATCACATACCTCCAGGGGCTAAATTCAACTCTGGAACCCCAAAAATCTTCATATCTGACAGCCACCCAATGTCTTAGTGATACAGAGAGATAGCTAAGATCAAGGTGAGTTTTCCTTTTGATGTTTCGTCCCATATGGCAAAAAAGGAGACCTTGAAAATGCCTTTCTGGAACGATGCTGATGGTGCAACATCATGGCATGTTTCTTTCAGACAAAGAAAGTGACAGGCCCTTGCAGACCCTCTACATATAACTTAAGAGCACAACAGATGTTCTCCTGAGTCTGCAGCTATATGTGCTGGACAGAGAAAACTGGCAAATGATTCATTTGATTCAGTGTACTAACCTTGACCAGCCACATTTCCAGAAGGGAGACAGATCAGCCATCCTGCTGCCCCACCTTAAGCCTAAACTCCCCACCCAGGAATTTTCCTAGTGGCATCAAAAATGCCCTTTTCTCACTGCATCTCTTCTCAGGTGGGGCAGATGAACATGTATCTCGAGCTTGTTCCATTTTCCCCCTGTTGCCTGGGAAGCATTTCCAGGGAATTTCTACATGTATTCCCACCTACTACAGCACTCCCAGCCATGGAAAAGCTGTAGGACAAGCGCAAAGAGCCACACGCTTCTCCTCCCAGGCTGACAGGTTAAAGGGAAATCGAGAAGGTCTTTCGAGAGGGTGGGCGCCAAGTTGCAAGGAGGAAAGAAATATTTGCTCTTTCTTTTACAGGAGAACGAGAAGAAAGCAGCGGTAGCGGCTGGGAGACCCGCGGCCGCCTCTCCCAGCGCCCCCTCGCGAGTCCCGGCGCGGCGGGCCCCGCTAACAAAGCCCCGCTGCCCAAACCCACGTCCATTTTCCCACCCGCTGATGCTCAATTCCCCCTCCGGACCCCGAGCCCGTTCATCGCCGAGCACCGGGCGATGCCAGCCGCCCTCCTTCTCCCCTGTCACTTCGCCCTGTACAGCACGACAACATTTTGCCCTCCATCCCCTGGTAATTTTCCCACGCTGGAAAATACCGTTTGACCCACCTATTTTCTCCCTCACCCACCAAGCAGCCGAGCGTCCCATCCCTAACAACAACCTGCTAAATTTAGCCGGGTCGCCGCCACCACCACCCTGCAGGGGCGAGGCAGGGAGACAGGCAGCAGGCACGGCACGGACACCGCACGCACACACACACACACACGCACGGAGATGCGGGCACACGCGTGCAGGTGCCAGCCGGCAGCTACTCACACCACTAGCCTGGAGATGATCCATGAGACCATGGCGCTGCGTGCCGCAGGGCTGGCTCTCCCGGCAGGGAGGGCTCGCCCCGTCTCCTCGCCCGCCGCCGGCCGCCGCCCGAGTGAGCGGGGCGGGCGGCTCGGCCATCCGGCCCCGCAGCCTCAGCGCAGCCTCACTGGCGGCGCCGCCGGCAGCCAACGCGCAGCCGGGCCCGGCCGCGGAGATTGGGCAGGGCCCGCGGCCGCCCCCCGCCGTGCTCGGCGCTGCGGGAGGAGGAGGAGGAGGAGCAGCAGAGCCCGCCGGCCGCCCCAGCGGGAGACCCCCGGGCGTACGGGGGGTTTTCGGGCGCGGAGGGAGGGCCGGGTGAGCGCAGTGGCTGCGCCAGCCGGGCAGGGGTCCGTCCCTTCCCCACGCTGCGGCATCGGGCGTGCACCACCGCAGCCGAGCTCTGGCCCAGTATTCCTGTAGAAAGTTTTCATATAGATGCTTTACGAGAGCCAGCCGGGCAGGGGTCCCTTCCCCACGCATGCACTTCTGGACCACTGCAGCCGAGCAGGACACGAAGCAAACCCCATCAACTGTTCACATCACAGTAAGGGCAAAGCTAAGGCATGGTGTTGATGGGCTTCTTGGATACATAGGAAGAGAGGGATCCCCCTCCACGCCCCAAAGTTCGCAGGCATAACTGACAAGGGTACTAGCTGCATGATCCAGGTGACTCCCCGTCCCTGTCGGTGATGACAGCCAGCAAACTCTCCTCCACGTTAGTTTTCATTAGGGGGGTCTAACGGCTATCAAGTCCAATTTCCATGAGGAACATTTGCCCACGTGCAGAACAGACGTTGGCTTGACCCGCAGGTTGTTCTTCCCTGAGTTTCCTTCGGGTTCTTTTCGTTCACTACATTGGCACATGCCAAATGTGATTAGATTGCCGGAAATCACCTTCCCCTGCTTTGGTTTTTTTCTTCTATCAGAAGCACACATGCCCATGGGAATTCATGATGTGTTTTAGTCTCGTGGCAATCCTTAGATCTTTCTCAAGCTTGCCATGATGACACCAGCCCCAAGCTTCACTGGGAGGCTGCTCCATGGAGCAGCTGGCCTGGTTTCAGACGTCAGGGCCAGGGCTCCAGCCACCCTGGCTGCACTGCAGGATCCCTGCCTCCATGCCCAACACATTGTTCTTTTCTGGGACTGTGCATCTGCAGCAAATTTTCCCCGTCATTCTGAGACAGCATAGCTGAAAGAGGCTGAAATTCCCTAACGTATCATGAGTAACCTGTGAGGAACTCTTCTAGGGAGAGGCTGAACATTTCAAACCAGAGGTAGCAGAGCTAGGAGCTGATCACAGACCTCTTCGGTCCCAGGTGGCCACAGCCATCCTTACACTCCTGTCCATTTCCACAGGGGGATGAACATCACGCAATATCCAGCCCTTACCTAAAATCCTTCTGCCCAGCTCAAAGTCCTCCATAATGGGATCATCTTTTATTATGTAGGCTCTCTGGACCTGGTCCCCAGAAAAACAATAGCAGCCATCGTCTTCAGCTAAATCTGCAGGTATAGACATACATGTAGTTAAAGTTGAGCACCTCTAAAAATTATCTTCTAGAGGAAGATTCAAAGAGAGCCCAGTGCCTCCATTGCCGCACTGCTCCTCTCTCTGTAGTGGGTCCGTTCCTCCACCAGAGGGAACTTCCACCTCACGCCGGGCCCTGTTACAAGCTGTTACCTCCTCACCCACCTCCCTGGGTTACAGCAGCATTTCTGCTACGAACACCGGTATTTTCTGGTTACAGACAGGCTGTGAACCACAGCTGGAGGTACAGAGCCACCACCAAACATTCCTGCCTCGGGGTCTGCAAGGGCCTACAGTGGCAGCATCGCTACAGCCAGCATGTTGACTGCTATACAAGCACCACAAAGACAGGACTAGGTGGTCTGCTGCAATAAGCAAGTGTAAAATTAGCCGCCTTCTCCAGACAAGATTGCTCTCTGGAAGAACTGCCTTCTCTCAAAAAGAAGCCATTAGGCCACCT
Source organism: Ciconia boyciana (assembly GCF_034638445.1). NCBI lineage: Eukaryota > Metazoa > Chordata > Aves > Ciconiiformes > Ciconiidae > Ciconia > Ciconia boyciana. Next base: position 6,984,331 of record NC_132938.1, on the reverse strand, counting down.
AGCCCAAACTCTAAGGCAGTGAGTCATCCTGTCTGTGGCTGTCTTGCCTGTGTATCATAGCCAAATAAGTACTTGGACATCTGTTATCAAAGATTTTTCATGTATCAGGATTACTTAGTGTGAGATTTTAGACTGTGTGTTGGCAGACACTCCACAACGTTATTACAGTTAATGATGTGATATTATCAAGTATAAGGCACAGATCTCTTTGCACGAATATTTGTGTAATCACCACAGTACACAGAACTTGTCATTTAGTCCTTGCTGCGTATTTCAAGCATAGAAAAATGGACCAACAGGAGAAGATACTGGATCATAAAGAGAGATAAGACAGAGGACATCACCCAAAGCTGCAGGAAAACATTTTAGTGCCCAAAGCATAACTCAGCCTCATGCCCTCTTGGCTCCTCCCAGCCTCTTCCAGCTCACCATGTTGCCTGCAGCTCCTGCTAGTCACCATCACCGCTGACCTGCAGCTCTCTTTTCTGGGCAGCAACCATCAGAAAGGCTTGAAGATTTTTTCTTTTGCTTGGCAGCTCTCTCTTCTGGGCAGCAACCATCAGAAAGGCTTGAAGATTTTTTCTTTTGCTTGGCAGCTCTCTCTGACAGGGGTAAACAGGACATGGACCTCTCTTGTGCTGCTGCTTTGTACACAACTGACACTATCACCACCTGAAGATCGTTGACTGATCTTAAGCCTCAAATGTACACACATAGTTAACAAGGTAGGTCTGGTGATGGAAAACCTAACGAGCCTGTCAATGGGAATGCAGGGAGCTTTACTTAAATAGCTGTCTGGTAAACAGAGGATGAAGGGGAGAAATTCAGCTCTACTGAGTCATCAGTGGAAGGGTGACAATGCCCCCTACCTACTCTCCATGGGCTGTGTCTTAGGATAACAGTCATACAGCCCTGTGACCGTAAGCTCCACAGACGACATCCGAAGCATCCTGGAAAGAGGCTTTGCTTGAAGAAACCCTTTCCTTTGCTGTTAAACGGCCTGACCCAGTCCATAAAGAAATAACGGAGAGACACAAGAAGAGCTAAAGCTGTAGGGACAGATATTAATTAATTTACACAGCCAGCTCAGCAGAGAGGCCACCCGATGCTAGTGGAACATTTTGGAACAGCTTTAGCAGTGGAAGAAGGTCAGGCAGTGAAAAATCCTACGCAGATTGCACTATTAGATGGTTTGATCTCTGTTCCCCAAACAACAAAATAAACCAGCTTTGTTAAAGAAGGCAAAGTCACCTCCCTTGCCCTAAATACTATACAGCCTTCTCCTAGCAACTGCTTTTCCTGAGCAGTTCACAGCTGTGGAAAAGTCAGACCCCCCCAACAGCTCTACCATAATCAGACTCATTCCTCTTTGGCCCCAGAGAGAGGGGATGTCAGCCTCACAGCTGAACAACTGCCAAGCCAAGACTTCTTAGAACAAGAAGAGTGACTGATATATATACACAGGGCACTCTGTTACCAAATCTAGAAAAGGTATCAAGAAAAGTAGCAAGTGCAGAAAGAGGGACAACTCTTACCAAGAAGACATGTCCTCCAACGGATCAAACCTACATGAGAGGCACTTCAGAACAGCTTGAGAAGAAGACAACCTAGCTATGACATGTCCCCAGCTACAGAGAAAAATATCAGACAGGAAACCTGCGGTGATGTTTAGGTGCTGAAGTTCACATGGAGAAAACAAAATAACAAAATGTAAAATAATAAAAATAAATAATAAATAAATAATAAAAATAATAAATAATAAATACAAAATAATAAATAATAAATTAAATAATAAATAATAAAATAATAAATACAAAATAATAAAAATAAATTAATACATGTAAAATAATAAAAGTAAATAAAATACATGTGCAATAGCAACAGTGCACACATATATTCTATAGTATTGTTACAGTACCTCAAAAGTATCAGGAGAAGAAAGATAGTTTGATCAAGAAATAGACATTCTGCATCCCATCAAGGAATATACACACACACACACACGTACATATACACATATATATACATATGCTCAGCCTCTTGGAAGAGAAATGTTTGGTCTTCCACCCACTGGAAGAGAATGGGTGACCTCTTGAATTTAACTCCTGACTTCTACTTGGGAAGCAAAAGAAAAAACAAATTAACAAAAACCTAAAAAGACAACGTGGACATTTAGCGCACAAATCCAAGAAGAATGCAGCTCCTGAATACAGTAATGAAAAATGCCCATTTCTAAAACTACAGCTTTACTAACAGATACGGACTAGATACAAAAAGGTTAATCCTACTCTATGGGGAGTATTGTTAAAGCATGTGGAGACAGTCAGCATTTCCTGGCTGCCATTTCCATTTTTATTATTGAATTACTTGCTTTAGAGCTATGGCCATTAGCAAAGAGAGATTAAGAAATGCCCATTTTGACTCAAAAGTGGTGTGGTCTGGCATTTGAGCTGGGAACTGTGACTGCTGAGCACTCTTCATTCTCAAAGACTCACTAAAAGAGCTCGGGGAAAACACGGAGATCAGCATGCTTCAATGTATTATTTGGCTTTGGGTAACCAAAATGGGATAGCATGGTACCAAATATTCTAACACGAAACTCTACAGCACAAAGATCAGTCAGTGGTACTCAACATCTCCAAATATTAAGCTCTGAATACCTAAAGTTGTGCATCAAAAGTGTCTTTTGAGAAGTTTGTTCTTTGCTTCCCATATTCCCTTCTGTAACGTACACGTTACAAGATGCTTCTGCCTCAGCATAAATCCATGTGTCTTAGATTAATTCATTAGTGGCTGTGAGGCATCTGCAGACCCTCCAGCTCCATAGGAAATTATCCCAATTCAGCATGTTTTCCATTCTACTATTTCAGAATGAAGAAAATGCTTGGACTACAGCATTTTATAAATTGACGAAAAAAGGACTGTATCTTAGACGGGAACTTACTTTTTCAGCCTCAAATGCCAATAAAGACATTAATAAATTACCACTATTATTACAGTACTTCTGACATGCAGATTAGTCTTCTTGTCCCTTGTTACTGGCTACCATCTTTCCACCTCAGCCTAGTCATGCACAACCATTAGATATATTCCATGTCTCCAAATGATCTGCCTGTCACTCTTTATGTTCTAAACACCCTGCTATGGACAGCTTACAACAGAAATGTAAAAAGAAAGGAAGCAGTTCAATGAAAAAATTATGTACGAGCAAAAAAAATGGTGATCAGAAAACAGATTGTTGGAAGAGAGATCTTCTGGACCAAATTGTACAGCCTCCTGGTATAGCAGGTAAGAAGAGACACTGTGTCCTCTTAGGGATGTGACATACAACTCCTTTATTTTTATGAAGCACTTCTCCCCCTGTCCCTGCCAAACAAGAACCTACTCACATATTTGATAAAGACTGCAGACAAAGAGGAAGAGATGCTGCTCAGATATCTTGGTTGGATGCTGGGAGAATGTCAGCTTGGGATTTCCCCATAGCACGCTCAGATCCTCACCATCTTCCTCTTGAGGCTTTTCTTCTTCATGAACACTAGCTCTCTGAATGTCTGCTGGAGTGAGAAGGCAAGCATGACAGAGATGTTCCCTCTGTTAAGGAAACTTCTAAAAGAAGAACTGCAAGAGTGACTTCTAATAGTAAGGCATACTCTCAAGACTGGAAACCAGCAGCAAGACCAAGCCTATTCTAGCTTTAAAACAGGACGTTTAATCATTCTGAAAAAGGAAAAGGAAAGGGCCACTTCCTGGGCAAACTGCTGTGGACGATGCATACTGAGTCAAGACCAGGGGAGGGTTACTCTTTAAATTTGCTGGTGTGTGCCTCTCTGGGCCCTAATTATCAGCTGCCACCAGGGAGGAGATACTAAGATGCACAGAACTTTGGTCTGATCCAGTGTATCAGTTCTTATATTCCTGCACTGGAAGGATGAGCTTTTTTGAATTTTATTAGTGTAGAGTGTTTAACGATGATTACAGTACAACAGTAAATGTACTGAAGGATGACTTGACCATGTTCTTGCCCTTAAAGCAGACATAGAGAGAAAAGAAGATGGTAATTAAGTGCTAGTGTGAACATGACATTTGCTAAAGAGGGATGCTGAGTGAAATACAGTCAGTGCAGGGCCTTGAGGTTTCACTCAGGCGCCATGCAGATGGGAATGCTGAAGATAACAAGGAGCTGTAAATAATGAGCAAAAGGGGCCTCTCTGATGAGCAGAAGAGAGAAGGCTTCCTTCAAGGAAACAGAGAAGGAATGTGGGGGAGGCTATGGACAGCCCTAATTATGTTAGGGGAAAGCTAAAGGACTGCTGCAGACTGGTCTTAGCAGTTTCTAGAGACAGGCTGTCTTCACAGACTGATGTAATAAAAAAATTGAAGGCAATAAGAGAGGAAAGCAAAGTGGGCTTCTTTGCCATCCCTTGCTGAATTGCCTTTAACCAACCAATTTGGTATCGCAGGCACTGCTCTGTTTAGCAGTATCCTGTACATAGGTGAAATTACTAAGCAATTACTAGACTACCATGGCTTTGCAAAAACATGCTTTAATAACTCTATAAATGCTACTTCACAGTAGGTTTTAATAAAAAGCTGCTATTGACCTTCAGGATCAATTTCAATCCCAGCCCAAACCAGGATGTGGCAACTACAGATTTCAATTTCGTGCAGAGCCCCGAGGGAGGCAGAAGGAAACTAGCTGCACTGGCACACCGGGCAAAGATGCCTTCCCATAGGAGCTGCTCAGAAGTACTTGCAGGTGAGCAGCAACCTCACTGTGAGTGCACTCATTTCTCCAGGGGTTTTCCCATACTTCTTCCAGGGCTTTCCTCCTCCTCCCATACGCCACAATACACCTGCCTCTCCCGTATGTGTCCTGTTCTGTTCCTCTCAAGGTGTGTAAACCACCCACTGCTTTATAACTGCTTTCTCCTCAGTTATAAATGCAAAGAGAAATGCTGAGAGTCAAAGCACAGGGCATATTAAAGACACTGACTCTCATACCATGAATACTCATGAACATGAAATTCCACCACACTAAGCTAGGTCCAGTTCTATTTAACTCTGGAAAAAGTAAAAAGGATGTCAGGGAAAATATGCCTCTTTATATGGACAAGTTATATAACTAAATTTTTTCTCTGCAGTCAGGGTATATGAAAAACTTGCAGTATCATCCTGCTTCTCTCTCTCATTATGTGGCAGTAAGAACAAGAATTAATTGCCTTCCCAGGGACAAAAAAGGCTAAGCTCCAAAACTGAAACAGAAAAAAAGCAGGATCCAAACAAACAACTTAGAGGCTTCAGAAAAAAGATAAAGGAAAAATACACCCACTGTGATAAGAATTTTCAAGTTACCTTCCATAGGCTATTTATAGAGGACCCCATCTCTATAAATGTTGCTCCCTTTTGAAGACTTACAGTATCTCACTTTAATGCCACTATTAATGAGACCAGATAACGGTTTCTTGGCTAGTATCTGCTTACAACTTACAAAGGTCAGAGTCAGTGGTGCAGGAATAGCGTATAGAGCACTCCCTACATTTGGGACTGAGAAGTGATAATATTCTAACATGTTTCTGAACGATGCATGTCTGACCGAGGAAAGTGGCAATAGTTTTCCCCACAAATAGTGACCCAGTCTGACTGCTTAGCACAAGGTTTGAAAAGGCTACAGCTGGAAATGGAAATATGGACTCCTAGGAGTCTATACTTCAATACCACAAACTACGCTATAAAGGTAATGAAGAGAAAAAAAGACAACAGCCAACTTCTAAAAAAAAAAAAAGAAGCCTTTGTGCTTGATCTCTATTTTCCATATCAAGTCTCCACCTGGAAAACTGCAAGTTCCAACCTCTCGAGCTAAGAGAAGCATTTGCGAGCACATGTTCTCCCTCCCTCTCCCTCCATGCTCCAATAAGAGACTCTTAATTGCCATGTATGCAGGTGATGGAGTGTCTTCTGTACTCTCTTCTCCCTCAGACCCCATTTCAGCCATCCTCTGTTGAAAATACTTGCAACGTATATTACAGCTCAGAGATTCTCCAAGTACCACTGAAATGAAATGGACAAAATTAAGTCAGTGAATAGCACTGCCAACAGCAGGATTGTGAAGGTATATCTATATCTCATGAGAAGTGCACCAGTGAATCACACGGTCTTCCCAGAACTACCCTACAACCACTTAGGGCACTGATAAAGGTGTTGCTGTAGCAACACAGAGTTTACTCTGAGACAGCTACACAAGTATGTCCTCAGTATCCAGGGGGTGATTCTCAATTCATGCTGAGCTCCATGCCGCTGAGGCCACACCTGACTTTGTAGAATAACTGAGTAATTTAGGTTGCAAGTAGCCTGTGGAGGTCATCCAGTCCAACCTCTAGCTCAAAGCAGAGCCAGCTTTGAAGTTGCATTACACTGGGGAGGGCCTTGTCTCCAGCTAATATTTTATAAAGTAGTCTAGACATGACTTTGTGAGCTGCAGCTGTTACAGCGTAGTGGGACACGAGGTGGTTTTAACCATACAACAGCTCTGCAGAACTGGTGTGGCAGGCAGAGACCTGAAGCTGTCTTAGCACTGAAGTTGTCTTCCCTGGTGCCAGCAGCACAGCAGCTATCAGAGCGCTGTGCAACAGGTTGTGTTACAAGCCTCTTACTGGTAACAACTAGGTCCAGACGTCGTTCTCTTGAATGGAAAACTGGTTCTGCAGAAGTCAAGTGCATTCCTTCTATTCACTATAGGCAAGAGGATTTCAAACCCTGGTTTTGGGCTATAGTAAACACACATGGTGGGCAGCTGCAGCCATTACTTAAGAGTTAATCCCTGTAATACCCTTTGTTAATCTAACTACAATGATCAAGTGGCATGGAGCATATTCAACATACCCATAGCATGCATGTTAGATTAACAGGATTACCTGATGATGATGGTAATACTACTCTATATTTATTTAGCACTTCTCTGAAGAACAGAAGGTGCTTTTTAAAAGTGGGTAAATATTTGTTAATCCCAGAGAGGAAAATGTAAGTGCAAAGAGGTTGTGTAATAATGCCAGTTCCACACAGTGAACCAGTAGCAATACCCCCAGATGCATGCTCTAATACAGCATTTCTTAAGCCATCGGTTGATATGACCTGCTCATAAAGCCCTAACAATTACAGTACATCCTGTTTTCTCATGCTAACAGTCTGCTTATAAGGCAACATTTCTATTGCTAGTCAAGCCTCCATTTTCACTACTCACTTTTTGCTAACTTTGAAAGAGTCTACACAAAACATATTTAGGGAGCAAGCATATAGTTTATGATGGTAAACCCAGAAAAGGGATCATTCTTTCCTTTGCACTGTAGTGTGTCTAACACACTGTGCTATGGAATAGTCAAATGTAAGCATTCTACACCATTCGTAACACATCTGGTGTCTTTTATAGCCTGTGTTCATAAATTATTATTTTGCATTCATGTACAAACAATAGAAGTGTTTCAAGCACTCCAATAAAATAATGAACTTTAAGAATAAAGCTTTCATTTTTCCTCCTCTTTAAAAGATTCTTTATGGCCACAACCAATTCTTGCAATTCCTGTCTTTAGACATTATTCTTCTAATGTTCATAAGGTCATTTGTACCACTGGAAACCTGTGAACCCTGAACATACACTGTACTGCTTATTAGCTCATTAGTGCCTCATACTAACATTCATTCCCAGTAGCTTTTGAAAAAGAAAAAAAAATAATTCAGTGCCTACCTAATTTGGGCTACAATGTGTAAACCAAAGAGTAGCACAGACATCATCCCACCTTACGTTTGTATCTAGTTCAGCATTTACTCTAAAAGAAAGGGTGGAACGTAAGTCAATAATCAGGGATCTCTACAGCAAATGAGGAAGATCAGACATCTCTGAGGAATAATTTGTCCCATTTATTCTAGACACCTATTTTAGTATGAATCTCCTTCTGGAGATGCTTCTCTTCGTTCCCTGCAGAGTAAGCCTAGACAATGAGATGCCTGCTGGTGGACGAAGTTCATTAAATGCTTATTTTTTGTATTGGCAGCTTGTGACCTACATGTTATACAAAGTGAGACACATCCTACCTCTGCTGCAACCAGAGGCGTAATGCTAATCATCTCAGTGGTGTGAGTCAGGGAAACTAACACCTGACATACAATCATGCCTTCTAAAATTCAAACTCCTCCAATGATCTGCTGAATTTTTTTTCCAACATCGCATTTATAAAATCCCTTTCAGTTTTGGCAATTGTTTCAATCACCTAAAATATTTTTCTACTTGCTTTTGAAACAAATCAAGGTAGGCATACAGGTTTTAAGCTACTCCTCATTGTTTATGTGTCCAAGTTTGTTGGACAACAGAGACAGCCTGGAGTAACTTGGCTATGTCTCTTATATTCTCATTAGAAAACTGCAGCTGTAAATTTTATTCTGTGATCATTTGTGCACGGGAAATAAGAGTAAGAAGCAGCACTGGAAACCTATGCTGCAGCACAAGTTCCTCTGCAAAGGAAACTGGAAAATGTCATTTCCATTTTTTGGACGACTGCAGTTAGGTAATTATGCTATTTAGGGCATTAGATATCGGGAAGCAAGAAAAGTTCAAATTTGCCCTCTTATGCTTTTTAGAAGAGATGAGAGACAAGACAGATTGCAATCTTCCTCTTATGAGAAGACAAGGCTGACATATGATCTCTTAAAAAAATCAGTGGATGACATTCGTGGTTTCACTGGAGTCAGGAATTTGCTTTAGAACTACTGTTTTAATTTTAGGCACGAACCTCTACTGCCAAAGTCTAGGGTTTGGAGAACAGCCACTAGTCTCTGACAACTATGAAGAGAGACGGTTAGGGAAAAGACACTATTAAGTTTCACTGACATGTAGTTGACTTGGGGAGCTTTACAGAGAGCAGTAGGAAATTACTAAGTGCTTTACAGTGATAAATACAGTGAAGCATATCATAATTACCAGTGCCAGTATCAATGCCCAGCTGCACTGCAGGCTTCAGCTTGGAATTCAGTTGCCATCCCAGTGGCATTACAACTGTCCAGTGCTCCCCTCCGCCGGGCTGGCTGGCAGTGCAGGGGAAGAGACCTCAGCACATGGCAGGAGAGCCCAGACTGAAAGAGCACCAGTAACAATCTGTAACTTAGCGCTGTACCTATTTTTTAAGTGATACTGTTGCATTTGCTCTCTCTAATTAAGCTGCAGAGAAATCACAATGTCCATTTCCAACTTCTGGACTGAGAATACAGGGGAGGTGGGAGCCAGTTTGAAGGCACAGGTGTGTCAGCTGCTTTGATTTTGCTTTGAAGATATTTTACTCAAAATCTCTACTCTTGCTTATCTATTATTTCTTGCTTTGTCCCTTTATCTGAAACAGATGACTCAATCCCAATTTAACATTAAATATCTTCTGGGAAAAATTCTTAGCAGCTGCTTCACAATCATGCTTTTTTCCTCCCTGGCATTAGGGAGCGTAAACACTTATTAAAGTTTAAAAGGAAAAGGCAATTTGAGGATTAAAATAATGTTTAATTAGTAGCTCTAATACTCCTCATCTTTCAGGTGCACAACACAAAGCAATTCATAAGCATTATTATTGTTATCCCCATCTTACAGAGAAATGAGGTGAATTAAATTATCTGCCTAATGACACACTTAGTGTTAGATTCCAGATCTGGCTCCCAGTTCTGTGCTATACCAACTAGGTCACATTTAGCAAGACACAATTTTTAAAAATTGCCAGTTCTATATTCACCAATACCTGGGATCTTAACCTTTCACTTTCTTTTTTTTTTCTTTAGCTTCAGCGATACTGAAGCTAATAGCATTACTTTAGCTTTGTTAACATTGTATCAGCAAAACATGCAGAATTTAAAAAAAAAAAAAAAGGACGCATTTCTCAGTTGGCCCTGGACATGAAAAGATACTGTATTTTCCTACTGGAATCAGAATTACCACACTAGCAGGTAAACGTACAATGTTCTCTGCTAAATACCCATTGCTCCAGTTCAAGGGAGAGTTGGTAAGCAGCAGGACAAAAGAACTAGAGTCAAGAAAGCCAGTGTTCTCTGCGGGGAGTGGAAGGATTTGCGGTGCATCGGGTAAGACTCAAGCACATACAGCCTACCCATCAAGATCACTCTCAAGCGCTTTCTTCACATCCAAGTCAAAAGGCTGAGCCTCTTTTTAAAAGAATATACATTCAAGAACAACCAAAGTTCTTGTCCAAATTGCACATATTCATAACTTACAACAATTGCTGCTTCTCCCTGTGTTCACTATTTTGTCAAGAACTACATTAAATTACCGAGATTGAAAGTGTCCCACATACTGTCAACAGAATACACGTGGTTTTGAAAAAACAAAAGCAGCACTGTGAATTTTGTCCAAATGATCCTAGAAAAGTTCAATATTAGTAAAATTTCTATCACCTAGTCTAGGATTCACTGACCTGACACCTTGCTACACGTGCCCAGGAACCTGAGTTGCCGAAATTTCTTGTTCGATCCACCAAAGGTGTAACTTTTCTCCCAAGGGAAGAAGCTCAATCACAAGACAAATTTGTTTAAAACTAAAAGAGACAGCAGGAAGCACTTGTAATAAACTTCAAGAACCTCTCTGGCACTAGCAGGGAATGGTGTAAAGGCTAACTGGTCTTTGCCAAATCCAGGTTATGTTACTTCAATGATGAAAGAGCCTGGACATTATTAAGTAGCAGAATATGAATAACATGACATGCTTTCAATTTGTTGTGAGGCTTTTGCAGGTAAAGCTAATTAATAAAGAACAATTTTCCTCAGTTCATTAAATAATGTTGCATAAAGTTCACTGCCTACCTTTACCTAACTTTCAGTGTTTCTTTTTGTATGTAGGTAGTAATATCACTAAGACATTCCTGCTGTTCTGGCAGTCTCTAAGACTTGATTCAGCTATATTCATCAAGATAATATTGATTTGCATTCTTTTATTAAAGAATGATACCCTGAACCCTTTCAGTAATTAACTCCTATAGGGAAAGGGCTTTTTTCTTCCAAAACAGACCTTCTTCATCTGCAGCAGCCAAGGAAAAACAAATTAAGCAGGTAATTAATAACCACACTTTATGTCTAATGTTTGTTCGTGGTTATTCTTTAAAGGTTATTACATTGCTCTATCTATAAATACCGGTTCAACTTTAGAACTAATCTGAAAAATTTAATATCCAATCCCAATCCCCAGACAATACTTAACATCCAATTAAATAATTAAATAATTAAATGTTAAATTACTAGTCAATTAAAATTTAATAGTCAATCCTGATTTATTATCCTAAAAGTCCTCTCACAATTTCCTGTTTCTACAGTTGTGATAGCAAATCTAAGTCCTACTAACTCATAGCTAGCAAAAGAAAAGCAAATTAGTCCCACTGTGGAGTATGTAAGGTGGTTCAGCATTTCTTATGGAATTTTTCCTTCAGCAAGTAAACTTAACTGCATAACATTATAGTGTACTTTGTGTCAAAATACATGCTTCCCTTAGCTTTAGAGAAGGAGACAATATTAACTAATGTAAGACAAATTATTTTATTTTAACTTATGGTAAAGAGATAAGCATGGAAAAAAGAACTAGTCTTGCTAGTCTTGCAAAGCTGATCCATGTGAGGCATGCTGAGGTAGCATGACTGTAACTGAGAAAAGAGCTTATACAGGTTTTTATCTTTTCATGCTATAACTGGAGCTAGAATGAATAGTAGTAACCGATCTACTTTAGCTACTTAAGGAGTAATTAACTACATCAATTTGGGTGCTAGTGAATAACAAAGCTTCTGGTAGTCCGTTATCACTCATTCTTTAGCACCGTATCTCAAGACATACTGGAGAAATGAAACTGTTAGGTAGCTTCCAAAGCCCTGTTTCTAGTTGGTATGGCTGGTATTGTAGTCTGACCATAAGCACTTTCAACTTTAATTACACATCCTTACAACTTCATCATTAATCACTAGAAGATAAAGCAATTTATATTCTTTTTCTGTGCTTGTACAGCCTCCAGTGGGGCTTCGGTTGAGAATGAAGACCTTTAAATGTTGCTACAGTATAGAGATTTTAAAAAACAGTATCCATAAGATCTTGCGTCAACCATCGTTTGTTGTAACTGCATACAAACTTGTAGGCTTATCTGGCAAATGCAGGACGAGAGCCCTGAAAAACTGCACAGAAAACATCTTCCAAGACCACAGTGCCATGACAGTTAATGTTAGTTACCAGCCCTACTCTGAATAAAATGTCTCTGTCTCACAGAGTGTCTGTGATTGGTGATATCAAATACTTCTAGATAGCGGGAGACCAATTTTAAAGTACAAATATTTGAATAGCACATCCAGATTTTATATGTGGAGAAGTAGGCTTAAATGCCTGAATGTGGAATTTTTTAGGCATTGATAGTTATAAAACTGGCTATTGAGTCTTACCACATATATTGTTAAACTCAAATTTCTCTTCACCCAAAGCCTCTTACACTTTTTTCCTAGTGATACCGTGTACAAGATAAAAGTACTGTTACTTAATGGTGGCTGAAAGGAAGAATTTATTCAAGTGTGTTCTGAAGTTATTGTTTAAAGAGCACCTGTTTGCTGAGACTACTCCTTTCTCAAATAGGAGCTAAAGGCTTACCTATTAGCAGTTCAATCCAGTTGGTAGAGGCGGCTGTAAAAAATTATGTTCAAGACTTCTTGCAGGCAGAAGAACAGGTTGAAATCTGCTGCTTTGTAGTTTAATAGGTTCTGCATATTTACAGCACTAGTTTGTTCTGCAAGTACTTCGAATGGCATTTTGTTCTTGAGAGATGTACATAATCCAGAGTGAGATAGTTGCATCTGTGCCATTATCACAGTGTTTGTTTGAAAGTTATTTCTGAATATTTTGCTATTTCTGTTGACACACTGTGTGAGTGAGGGTGGGCAGATATACACAAAATTTTTCTAGTAGACAGTAGTTTTTGTGGAGACTACTGTGAATGGTGATAAAATAATCAGGTAAGAAAAACACAAGGATTTATTTTTCTGTATTGTATGGTTAAAATCCTGGGAAGTGTATTCTAAAACTATGCAACAAATTCAGATATGTTTATAGTCACTATATAAAATTTTGTATTTTTGACTTTTTGATCCAGGACTTCACTGGTTACCCCAAATTCATAACTTTTAAAGAAGCTAGATAATTTAAAAAATATGTTTGGTCCTGATCTAACTTCTTCAAGGAATGAAGAATCCTAGGGAAGTGAAGCAAGTAGCTACTTATCTTCCCTGCTTAAAAATAAAAAAAAAATCTTAAGTTATCTGGCTTCAACTTCTACCCCCCGGGTTTTGAATACGTCTACTGTTTCAGGACTGAAAGCTTGGTTGCACTCAGAATGCGTGATTTTTGTCCAAGCTCCTGTCAACTTGTACTCTGCCTGCTTCACCATTTTCTCTTCTGGTCTGTGCTAGTTTCTTTTACTTTATATACATTCAGAATGTTGCATTTTGATCATACGACTCTTCTTATAGCATAATTTCCTATATAAGTGTAAGTTCATTTTCAAGGTCATTCGTGGACTATGTCACTGCAGCTATCACCCTGCGCTTGCTCTCTTACTCTTGGCCCTCTAGGCCAGTACCTACCCAAACTATTACATTGTAAAACACCTTTGATCAATCTTCTTGTTATTCTTTGGCATGTGGGAGCTGCTCATTCACAAAACCCCCATTGCTGTCTTTCAAATCACTCCTTAAAGCTTTCCTTTATTCTGGTGCTAACAGAAAAAAAAAATACCATTAGGCAACTAGAGTGCTACCAATAGTTTGATCTATTGTATTGACTAATATTGCTTCTTTATTGCCTAACATCGCTCTTCCTGCATGTATTAATCAGCTACTCTTCGAGGCCAAGTGTTGTGTATGCATAAAAACAAAGGGCTTTAAATAAGGAGGGTACACAACACCTATATTTTATGATGTATACCTTGCACAGCTGCTGTTACAAGAGCCTAATACCTACAATGAAACAAGCAATTTGGTAGTTCCAAATATAGCTTGCTCTATACAATCTCTTATCACAAATTCCATTTTGTAGGTCTGGTCTATATATTAAATATTTAAATCTGAGACGCAAACATACCTGTTTTTCCTTTCAGTGCCTGCTAACAAGTATTTCTTCCGGCTACATGCAGTTGCTGATGTATTAGACTCATTTTCTGTTATTCACTTTTGTTTGTTTGTTTTCCCTGCTGAAAATGCTTCATATTTCTAGTTTCATCTTGTTGCTAGGAATCACTGAAGAGGCCTTAAAGTTACCAAGGAATTTGGGCTGCCTGATTTCCATGGCATGAAGAACAGCACCTCCCTCATCACGGCGCATGAGGAATTTTTTGTGCCTTTTGATTTCATACGTGAATGTGTTTGTTTGAATGTAGCAGTAGACAAGTGAGCAGTGGAGAGTCCTCAAGCGAATTGGTGGGAAAATCTTTAAAAATGCATTTAACACAAAGGTACGACTGGCTTCTTTGAGAAAATGGAGGACGAGACTAAAATGTGGCAGGAATATCCCGCCTGCAGCAGAGCCCCAGCTGCTTTTTGATGGGGATTTTTGGAGCTCAGACATCTCTTGCAATGGGAAGAACCCCAGAGAAAGCGTAAGCTGAACACCACCAGTTTCCAGTAAACTGGATGACTCAACAGCTTCTTGGCCTTGGGTACTTTCTTCATTTTTGGTCCTCTTCCTCCCACACCCTCTGGTAAGAAAGTCTTGTGGTAAAAGATGAGTATGCATATCTTGTTAGGTCACTGCAGAATACTATCAGCTAGCTATTTACCATGTTCTCATTTTAACTACCTGGTTCTCTTAGGATCTTGGTTATAGTCTTTCATAAGAGCACACAGGTCTTGCATGAAAGGAAGAAGGGATCTGAGGTGGTGGAGGCCATTTGCTTGTAGATAGAACTACATAACCCAGCTCAGGTACAATTAGAACTTCTCTAAAGCCTGCCATCCTCCCAAGGAACCTCTAGCACATGTTATTTTTTTCCCCTGCAACTTCTCCTGCCACGCAGGAGCTAGCTGTTCCCAGTCCCCCTCAGCCTCCATGGCAGCCAAACAAGATGGTGGCCTGTGAGACGCTTCCGCCTCGCCTCCGCCCGTCCCTCGGCGCCGCCGAACCCCTAGTGCGCAAGCGCAGACGCGGCCCCCGAGCAGGTGTCAGGCCCTTCCCCATCTGCGCGTGCGCAGAAGGCTGTCCGCAGCGCCCCCGCAGGTGCACCTTGCCGATGTGCGCTTGCGCAGAAGCACCCCGCAGGTGCCCCCTCCCCCTGTGCTATATCTGAGTACGCCGCGAACCGCACGTATAAGCGGGCGTTTCACGCCTCTGGCCTCCCTCAGATCCCTCCGCCGACTCCTAAAGGCGGCCCTTATAGCTTAAGGCTCAGCTCGCCTGAGGCAGAAACACAAGCCTCGAGGCACGCTTCGGCCTAAAACATGTTTGTTTTTCCATTTGGCCTCATCTTTGGGCTCTTCGTGGACGTGGGCGGGCTGGCGCACTCCTTCACTCGAAGCTTTGCGGAAGGATACTCATTTTTTAGTCGCCATCTGCTGAGCAACGGTTTCGAGGCGTGGCCAGGAGCGCGGGCACCGCCCCTCCAGGCCAATCGCAGCGGGAGGCTTGCCGCGAGCCCCGCCCCGCTGGCGCGGGGGAGCCAATGGGAGCGAGGGATGGAGCGGCAGGGGCCGGCCGCGGGCCGGGGTGGGGGGCGGGCGCGCGGGTGAGGGGGTGTGCGCGCGAGCGCGGGGCCGAGTAGTAGCGCTCGCCGCAGCGGCTGTTGCCGGGGGCGGAGGGGAAGGGCCGCGTTCGCGGAGCCCGCTGCCCGGGCGCCGTGTGAACGCGGGGTGCGCCGGGTGGGACCGGCGGCAGGGGCCGGGGGGGGGAAGCAGGTGAGGGCAGGGGCAAGGCTCGAGGGCTGTCTGGGCGGGTAGGAAGGGGTGTTCGTGAGGCGGAGAGGCGTCCGGAAGGAGCTTGGCCCGGTCGCTTGCTTCCCTGCCTCCCCTTCAGCTGCCGCTCCCCGCTTCGGCTCCTCGGAGGAAGGGAACAAAGAGGCCGCGGGGGCAGGGTGGCGGCCGGCCGGGGTGGAAATAGCTGGGAGCTGCACTGCAGCAGCTTCTGGTATTTCCTTCCACCCACCCCCACTGAGGCAATGATTAACAGGACCGTGGGCAAAGAAGCATCCTGTGGGCGTCTGAGGGCTCGGCTTGAGCCGCTCGAAAAGAAGCGGGGGGGAGGACGGGGAGAGGAAGAAGGAAGCGGCGCTGCTCCCGCCCGCCTTGGCCCCCGCGGCTCCCTGTGAGGAAAGGCGGGCGGGGGGCGAGCCCGCCCGCAGGGCTCGGAGCGCGGCCTGCCAGCTGACCGACGCGTTGTTTTGTTTTGTTTTGTTTTTCTCTCTTCCTTCCGTCGGTTTCCTCCCTGGAGGCCTCCCGATGAGTTAAAATGGTGCTGAGGCTCGAGGGGAGCTGGTCGCTGCTCGTGGGGAAGAGATTCCTCAGCCTGTCGGAGGAAGACGACAGGTCGTGGGACACCAGTCGCATCTCGGAATGGCCCTGGAAGTCGGGAAAGATCCGAGCAGTTTCACACACGGACATATCCAAGCAAGACCTGAAGGTAACCGGGAACTTTCAAAGAGACCTTCTAAAACGAGAGCGCTTACCCTGTGACCTGGAAGCTTCGTGTGCGTGCATGCGTGGGGGTGTGTATATACACACATATATATACACACACGCTGTTGTTGGGGGAGAGAGGTTTTCTTGGGCAACTTGCCTGCTTAACATGCTTGAAAACATGTGCACCTCTGGCTAAAGCCCCCAACGTGCTTGTACTAATGCCGGAAATTACCTCAAACTTATTATAAATGTGCTTTCTTCTACCAGCATTTTGAAAACTTCAGGTTTTTATTGCACCCGCTGTGCCTAGGTTTTGTTTCTGCGTATTTCCGAAATGTAATTTAAGACCTTGTCAGTTGTAAACGATTTATTTTTTTCCAGAGATTGCAGTTAGTTATGAAACCGAAACATTCCCATGTTGATGGGGTTGGTGACTTTTCTTTCTTGCTCTTTGAAGTAGCTGGTAATGAACAAGTACTTCTACAGTCTTAAAAGACGTACCAAATTCATGTATGGTGTTGGAAGTTTCTTGGACTCTTCTTGCATGGTGGCCACTTCTTAATAATGATTACCAACGGGATTTTTAAGCATGCAATCAGTTATTGCAAGTTGAACTATGTATTTTGCGTGGAAGTTAAGCGACTTTCACAGTTTGACTGTGAAGCTCTTAGGGGCTATTTGGCAACTGTAGTCAGTAAAACTATTCAACCGTGTCTGGGCAATTACTATAGCATACAAAGTACTCGCTAAGGATGAAACTCCATTATAGTAACGGCATCTTGTTACATGGGCCTCTTACTTGTTTCTCCAAGGACTTTGGTGGCAGGCTGTTCTTTGACAGCAAGAACAGTACCATCTTTCAATTAAAACTGTTTCCTTGCCTTTTTTTTTTTTTAACGGGAAGAACTTTGTGACCTCTGATTAACTGAAGAAACACCTGCTCCATGTCAAACAAGAAGAAATAGTACGTGTTTCTAACTCTTTTTCGAAACTGTAAACTTTGTTATGAAGAGTCCCGTGTTGTTAGAGGCCGAGAGTCTTGTTGTGGATCTGCGTCAGGGGTGGAGCTTTCTCCATCTTTGGCCGGCGGGGCTGTGCCCATGCCGTACTTGGAGTGAGGAGGAGGATGTTGCTGCTGCATAAAGCTCTTCTAAAGGACCTTCTCTGGGACTTAAAAGGAGAAGGAGCAGGTGCTGTTGGGGACTTTACTGTGAGCCTTGTAACTGGTTAGGGTTCTGCCAGAAGCGATTGACTTAATGCATTCTCCAGTGAAAGTGTTAAAGAAGTTGCAAAGTAGACAATCGAGGCGTAGAGAGCTTTTGTACCACACGAAATCTGCTTTCCTCTCTCGCAGCTCTGTGGACGAGTAATGTATCGTTAGACCCCAAACAGTAATAGATTGGGGAGAAAAAAGTCTCTAAGGGAGTAGAAATATTTAGTCTTTTTGTATAGCATCAGGAGCAAGCTAGAGAATAGATGGACTGTCAGCTAGTTTTGAAAGTATTTTCTGAACTGTATTTTCCTGTTTGTGCAGTGTTGATACTACGGGCAAAACAAGCCATTCTGGTTCTGGTGCTTGTGTTATTTGCTTATCTATTTCATTGTTTTTGTGAACTTCAAAATGACTAAATGCATTTCTGCACCCATTAGTTTTACAACTCCTGTCTGTGGTAATGCTGTTTCGTGTGCATGCTTTTACTTGCCTTTCCCCTTAGAGGGAAGCTGAACACAAGGGAATGTTTCTAAGATTCACTCAACTGAGGTTTCTCTGCTCTTAGGGTAAATTAGTTAAATGTATTTAGACTGGATTGTTATATTTTTATGGGAAGAGGGAGTGATTTTTCTTAGAGTAGTGTTCTCTGCCAAGACGTTCCAATTCCTGTATTCAGGCAAAGCTGTATTTGTGGTCTTTCCCAATCCTTTGTTGATCTTCCTGTACTGCCTATGAAAGAAGGGTAATGCCGTCCCAAAGAAATTGGTCAAGCCACCATGTTTTTGCCATGAAGTGACAATCGCTTTCCTCTTGAAAAGTTTGTATAGATGCTTCAGAGATTCATAAAGATAAATACCAGTTAAAAGCAGGCAGCAAATGACCTTCTTCACGTTATATAATTTGATCACCTTTACTGGCACACTGCCATTTGTGCTTTCAATAAATTAACTGAAGTTATTCTTTGGGACTCTTATTCTTAAAATATTTCTGGAAAACCATCTTGTTTATTCAAGTACTCTAGTTTAGAGTTTGTGGAAAATGCTTGTGCCACTACTGTACACAGTCCTTTAAAGTTTTTGGGGTTTTTTGCTGTGTTTTTTCCCTGATTGTAAACACTAGTGGCAGAGTTAACACATTTAACTGCCCTTGAGCAACAGAGGACTTTGAGTTGTGGAGTTAAATAGGAATATTAATGTTTTATGCGACAGTAATGATGACAAACCAGTTAACATTGACTATCACTTACAAAATACTAGGTCAGCCTGGGATGCTTTAGTGATTGCTTGACTGTATGACAGAAAGGCAATAATCATGTTTGCATTGTAAGTACTTTTAATGATTTTTTTCTTTTTGGAGGAAATTGGTGTTTGTTTATCCTTTTTCATGTTGTATGTGTCTGAATTTTATGGTTAGTCACTCCTTTGCTTTGTTTTCTTTCTGTAGATTTGTGTAGAATTTGATGATGAGTCATGGGAAAAAAGAAGATGGCTAGAAGTCTACAGCCATAAAATGAAAGCATTTCTGGTGGAGCAAAAGCTGGTACTGGCTGAAAGAAAATCTCAAGCCAGTTCTATGTCTCCTGTCCAGTGGCCTGCAATGGCAAGTATACGCTTGGCCTAACTCACTTTGGTTCTGCAGTTCCATCTTCCAAGGATGGTGTTACAAGTGTGAATTTCTCAAGTACAGCTTCACTTGTGTACTCTTATGTGTCATCTGAAGGGAGGCTAAATCTTTGTACAGCTAGAGCTAGGCAGAGCTTGTAAGCATTTAAAGTTGGTATGTTGTGCCTGGAGATACAGGAATGTATTTTTAGGACTTTGCTTCCCTCCCAAACCACTGTTCTGTACAATGTTAATTCCTTCTCCCTCTAGTGTCATGTTTCTTCCTTCTTTCATGAAATTGCAGTTAAGAATAGAGAGAAAAAGGGTAAATAATAGGTTTCTAAGGATAGCCTGTATTTTTTATATTAAATTCTTATTTTACTCTGCCTCAAGTACGGTTAATTCTTCAGTGATTCTTGATCTGAGACAAAAATAATTTAAGTGACTCTTATGTGATGGCTGCCTGGCACAGATGATTTGTGAAATTTGGATTTTATGCATATAAAAACCAGAGCTACACTGTACAAGCTAGAGAACTAAGCTTTCTGTAACTGCCATGCATGGCTGGCTAGGCAAATTAGCCAGTAGAGGTGAACAGGGAACATTTCTTAATGTATTCATTCAGCCAGTATAGTTTACTTCACTGCTTTGGATACTGCTACTCATAAAAGTAGTTGTGAAATCAATGAAGATGTAAACTTGCTGTACGTTAATTATGCTGAAGTTGTAGTCCATGTTTTAATACCCTTAACTTTGCTAGGTATAAAGTATGCAGTGTAATTCTTATGCTGAGTTTTAGCTGAGCTTTTTTCTTAAGCAAAGCTAATCTAAGCAGATATTTATTGGAAGTAGGGCCAAATAGGATGGGAGAGGAAGTGGAAAGATGAATCCTTAATTTTATTTCCTGACCTGTGCATTAATATCAGCAGTTCTACTAGTAGATTTTGCTGATACAATGTTCTGAAAACCTGCTTATTTAAACTTAGCTGTTGTCCCTTTCCAAGTATCTGAACAGTTCTTACTGGATACTTGTCTTCAATTTATGCGTAAGGTTTTCCTCATGATGTGTTTGATCTGTCAGTTCATGCGGTGTACGTGTTCCAAAGCTCATTTAGCAGAGGAATGTTGTAGGATAAAAGTAAAGCACAATACTGGAGCTTGCCTTGTCAAAAAAGACTTTTTCTCCCTTTACCACCCCACAAGGTGGGAAAGAAATGGTCACAAAAGAGGTGTGTGGATTAATTTATTTAAATCTTGATCACAGCTTATTGATTCAAGTATATGGGAGAGTCTGTTTCTCACAAATGGAATAGCTTTGCAGAACTCTTGTAATGCTCGGTCACTCCTGGAGAGACTCTTGTTCCTCTTATGGTGATACTGCCCCTTTGCCAATGCTGTCCTAACTGAAGTGAAAACAACAAAGGGGAAGAAAGTCTTTGCTTGCTCAGTCCTTTGGAAACCCAAATGCATACTCTATCAGAATGATTTTCTGTTTTTTTCTTTTAAATGGGGCACAAATGTACCTTTCACATAGGAAGGAGTTATTCTTGCCACTTCTGATGTTCCAGGCTCCTGATGCCTACTTGCTCAGAGCTGTTACTGCAGGACCAGACAAAATTTAACCTTGAACATATTAGGAAGAGTTCACAAGCTTTTAAAGGAAACTCTTGTTTCTTGCCTGTTCTTAAAGCCTTTGGTATACCTGAACATAACTTCAACATTGTACTGCAGTGGTATAACAACTGTGAGGCTATCCAAGTCATCATATGCGCCTAAACTAAGGCTTCAGTATATTCTCAATGTTGCATGAGCTTTGAGAACTTTAATGCAAGCCGTGCAGCAGGCCTTCATTGACTTGCTAGTTATTCCCCCAATCTACCGTAAGGGAGGGTTTTTTGTTAACGTATCCACAATCAGAACTCTTAGTATTAGTAAATTCTTCATGTTGAGATGAATGATTAATGATTGTTAATAACAGCCACCTGAACTGGATTCCTAACTCATTCTAATAAATGAAATTAATTTCAAGTATAGCAAGTATAGTCCAGTAACTCCTTTGTTAGGCATGTATTAGAAGTTTTATTAGAAACTTGCTTTGTTTCGAGGGTTGCATGTAGATGTGGTATCTTAACAGAGAAGTAGATGCAAAACTAAAATAATTTTTTAAATGCACATGAGGAATGATGAGATCTTCTTACTCTGTTTCTAAGAAAATGTTTATCACTTTTTCTAGACTTACAAATCCTTAGTGGACAAAGCTGGTTTGGGATCAATGGTTTCAGTACGCTATCTCGGTGAAGAGAGATGTGTTTTTCTTTCTAAAGACCTTTTGACACCCATTCAGGTAACCTTGTATGGCATTATAAAGATGGGAGATAAATCTTTAATCTTGGTATTTAAGATACATCTAGTTAATATATTCTAAATGCAAACTTTAGATGGGTAAAAACTTGGAGTAGGTGTTATTGCCATAACTCATAAATATCAGTTCTGAGTGTAATGTATCTGTTGATTAAAAACCTTCTGAAGCTGATCCAGGACATGGTCACTTAAGAGAGCTGGATGAGGGAGAGTGCTAGGACAGTTATTCGTCTCAGGTGACAGCAATTGCATCATGTTGATGGTGGGGATAATCTGGAATAGTTTCCCTTTGTTCTTGTGACATGACTGTTATTACTATGAAAGGAGTTGCAGGGATATCTGGACTAAATCTTGCTGTTTAATAGAAACACATCACTTCTAATCCTAAACAAATGAGCAATTGGGCAGGATGTAAATGAGATGGCTGAATTACAGTCCCTGTATTGAGCACCAGGAGGAAAGTTTGTTAGTGAAAATTAAGTAGAGACGGGTTGAAACAATTGCCCTGTGTGACTAACTGGTCAGGCATTTTGAAGAATAGTATCTGCTAACGATAAAGGGCTTAACCTTTTCAGGAAACTACTCTCAAGACCTATAAACAGTCTGAATAAAACTAGTAATAGATGTCCCATGTTGAGCCTGCTAGTAGTGCTATCATTAGTGTTCTACTTTGACTTGTTAACAGTCAGCAAATAGACAGCTCCTCTTGAGAAACTAACAAAAGAATCACTTAAAGGTAAATTTGAGTTGTAAATTGTTGTCTTGCCTGTGTTGGCTCAACAACAGAGTAGAGATTTCTTTATGTAGAAGCCTAATCTCAATACTGCAATGGAGAAGATTGCTTTTCTGGCATCTTGAATAACAGTTTCTTGACTACTAGCTCTTCAGCCTTCTGCTTCTTACAAATACCAGAGCAGTGCTTGGGACAAAAAACAACAAAAAACCAAACAAACAAAAAAAACCCCCAAAAAACAAACCCACAACAAAAAAACCAAAAACACCAAACCCCAAAAAACCCCCAAACCAAAATAAAACAAAAAAAACCCCAAAAAACCCTATCAAAACCTTTTTTGAGCACTCTGAGTCATTGGTAAAAACTTGCTCTAAACCTTCCATTTCAGAATCGATTCTAAATGTTGTTAAGCAGCTTGTTTTAGATAACAATCGAGAAAAAAAACCCTAAAATATAAATACATGATGCTGAATAACTATAAATGATTTAGATGTAGCTGACTCTGTTTGCACTCATATGAACGTTTTATAATGGTGTCTTGAGATGGACTGGATCCTGGCATTATTATCCTAAATAGAAACATAAAACTTAAAATATTTGCATTTACATCTGTTCAGGACTACTTATTAGTTGCTGCTTCTGAGAACTTAAAATCCTAAATTAAAAAATGGATGGTTCAATTAAACTTAGTTCTCATTAGCAATGTAGTAAAACAAAGCCAGATTGTTTTCAGAACAATATTAAAGTGGACCTGGAGAGCTCGCTTCAGTCTGGCTTGCAAATAGTTGATCCAGATTAGTGGTAAGGAAATGATGTCTGCCTCAATAAATACAATATCCTAGGAGCTGAAGGAACATAGAGTAATGAGAAACTTGTTGGACTTGTATGAATTGCTGTTATCTTGTTTCTAAATATTATAGGGTTTTGTTAATCAAAAGCATTATGCTTAATACCAACTTCTATATTTTTTTGCCGAAATAGGATGTGGACAGTTCCAGGCTTCCTCTTAAGGATGATCAACATGTTAATGAAGAAATTCAGGCTTTGGTTAAGAAACACCTAGATGAAACACGCTTGGTACAAGGTACAAGCATACTCTGTAGCGGAAAACTCTGGCAGTAAATACTCAAGCCAAAAAGGAAATCTTAGCAGTGATGGTGTAAATTACAGTAATCTGTTTTAGGGATAAAAGCTTTTTTAAAGTACTGATTCCACTTTTTTTCACAGCAATGAATGCAAAATGTGAAGAATTGGAGATTTAAGTTTCAAGTATTTCCTTTGTAAGAGTGAATACATAATTTAGGCACATATAGATGGCCTGGCACTTGTGAAAGAGATATCAAATATGTAGCAGTCCTCACTGAAATTATTTGGAGTTGTTTATTGTTTCAAGTAGCTTGATTTTTTTTTTCAGTCTGCTGCTTGTTTATAAAAACTTCCAAGGTAAAGTTTTATATAGAGACTACTTTTTTTAGTCAAGTTAAAATTGTTATTTTTAGATTCGCCAGCTTCAAATTCCTAATTACTGGTTTCATACAAGTATATTTGTAGTCATATCTTTGCATATGCAAGAAATGTTTTTCTTTTATGGGAAGGTAAATATTTCAACTTAGAGTTGTCATTTCCAATACTGTAAAGAGAGGAAAAATTCACATCTAATCATTGACTCTTCATTTCCGTGTCCACTGATCTGCCTCACTATCTGGAATCTGGAGGTCAGTCTGGCCTCTGCTGCATGTCTTAACGTCCAGAAAACTTCATTGAACTATTCCAGGAAGGAGGGAGCTGGAACATAGTTTTATCATGCCTTCCCCCTGCCCCCCCCCCAGCTATGTGGAAGGTGTCTCAATGTTCTCAGTTTGTTTTGTTTACTTTCATCTTGCATGCAGTACTGTCAGCAAATTCATGTTGGCAACTGTGATGATCTTCATTCTCCCTTTTTCTTAAGCTCCTTTTTCTTGTATTTTTTTCAATTTTTAAGGTGGAAAAAATATCATTGGTTCAAAAATTAGAATTTATAGCCTGGATCCATCTACTCAGTGGTTCACAGCTGTTGTTGTCAATGGTAACCCAGCTACAAGAACTCTAGAAGTCAACTGTCAGGAGGTAAGAACCAGTTGCTGGGGGTTTACAAACGGAGATGGGGAATGGGTGAGAACTTGTATTTATATCCCCACCAACACCATTTTTAATTCCGTCCTTACCGTAATAAGCTTAAAAATAATGGGGATCAGTGTAGTGCAGAATAATCTATTACCCTAAAGTGTTTCTATATGCTGCTGGTAGAATTATCAAATAACAAATGGCCTTTATGCAAAATGAGGGGGACCTGGAATCTTTATTTGAAGAGTGAGGCAAATGTATGACCCTGGTTTCTTTCCTTTCTATGCTGTGAAGGCAGTGCTTTGAAGCAGCAGTTTATATGTGTGTTTTCATGCAGAGACACTGTCACAACAATATATTAAATTCAGCTTGGTATTCAAAGAACCTAGAAGTTAAGTGTCTGAGCTTAGTGTGTACCACAACATCTAAGATAAATACAAACAGTAACTTTCACCTCTCTAAATGGCTGCTTCTGTGTTTTTTTTCCTTTCCAAGATTCCAGCTTTAAAAACTCTAGATCCAGAGTTAATTCATGTTGAAATCATATATGACAACAATGGAAAATGTGGTAAGACCTATTATTGTTTGTCCTTCAAACACTAAGTAGCATATTTGTGATAAATAGACTAATCTTGATCACCTTCTCTTCCAGATAAATCTAAAAAAATTGGGGGCGTGAAAAGAAAGTCATCTGAGAATAGTGGAAGTGTTGATGCTAAACACACAAAATCTTCTCCTGAGGTAATGTCTTACAATGTTATATATGACTGTTATGTAATGGTTATGTCATTTCTCAGAACACTCTTGAATAAGGATTAGATAGGAAAGTGGAATAATAAATATATAATACCTGGGAGGGTGTGTTGAGTTCTTTGAAACTTGTCTAGGCATGGGTAAAACGTCTTGCCTTGTGATAATTGGAGAAAAAGTTACTGAGCCTTGAAGCTTGTTGGTTTTTTTAGCTGTGCTTTTTGCCCCCTCCTCCTGCTTAGGAGTTAGCCTGCCTGGTCATGTATTCTGTAGTGGGAGAAAACGCAAAGCAGTTCTCAAGTTTATAACCTTTGCTTTTCACGTTCGTTCTTTAACTATTTTGTACTTAAACCCAAAACCTTCAGCTACACCTGCATGCTTTGAGGATTCAAGCTACACAAGCAGCAGTCTGGAAGAATGTTGTTTCAGTACAAAAATGGGAATATGACTACTTTTCTAGTACTTCCATGTCTACATTTATTTCTTTTGTGAGTGACCCGCCAAGTATCACTGAGATCTAAGAAAACTGTCTCAAAGGTCAAAACAAGATCTGGGTAACTTAAACATAGAAATGCAAATGAAAAATAATGGCTTGGCTAAAGAACAGTACTTCAAACTTGCCCTATAATTTTGACCCAGTGATTCAGACCAAAAATTGCATTTTAGGCAGGAGTAGCCTTCTGGCAGCTCTAGAGTGGTGGTGGAGTGGGAGGGTTGGGTTTTGTTTTGGTTTTTTGGCTTCGTGTTCTTGGCTTCTGTGCAGTCAGTCCTGTGCCGAGTCAACCGTGTGGATCTGGCTAATGACTGGATATAGCTATTAGAAATCTTTTATGGCTTCACAAAGATACAGCATGAGGTAGCAAGTACAGGATAAGATTCCTCAATGAAAAGAGTGATCTGTCTTGTATGTACTGCTGAGGAAGAGTGTGCAACAAATCAGCATGAAGTAGCTAGTGCATTGCAGTCATACTCTGCTTATGTTGTTTCTATAGCTCGTGCTTGAGTACCTTTAGCATCTTTCAGGTGCTCAGTTTGCCAGTCTTTGGCTTTCTGCCTATTCAGCCATTGAGCAGCCTGCTTGATACATGCAAAGCTGATCTTTATGTCATATGACAAATGTCCTGCAGAAGAGTTGTGATCTGAATTCATAGCTTGTTTCACCATAGTTTTTCCTTAAAGTAGGAGTAGTCTAATTTTCTAGTCTGCCTTCCTTCAGAGAACTGGATCCTTTATCCCTTTTGTACTCTTTGGGAAATATCTTACAACTGTTTTCTCAAAATGGTTACAAGTGAGTGTACTTTCTAATAAGGAAAACAGAAGCTCTTTTTGTTTCTCTGATTTTGGTAGATGTGAATATATGGGAGTGATAAGCTGAAGCCATATTTTTTGTTTTACTTAGTATGTGATAGTACTCTCATTTCTAATATGGAGTTAAATAATTCCAGCATTTTTCTGAGAGCTTGTCTCAATGCCTGACAGCTGTGTTATACCAAAGCAGAAAGGAAATATTTTGGAGTTGATGGTAACAAGTCTGTAGTGTAACTTTCAGCAGTAAGGTGAGCCTGTGGGAGTGGAGTATGGATGTTAGAGCTGAGGAAGGAGCCCCACAGAAAACTACTGTTTTTAAAGAGACTTGCTAATTTCATAGGCCTGTTTGTACTCCGAAAAGAACTGTAGATTTGTAAGGCTGGTGATTCAATCAGCACAGGGTTTCTTTACTTAACACTTCCTAGAATCCTGGTGCAAAGTTTTCTCACTATAGGGAAGTTCACATCTAGCTCTTTGGTAATGTTGTCGGACTAACTTCACAGTTTTGATTTTTCTCTAAGATTTTTCGCATGAGCTCTGAAAGCTATTTCTGAATTCTGATTATTGCAGTTATTTTAGAAAGATCATTGCACTGGAAGTTATGAAGAGCAGAGCTTTCTATCTTCCTTTCCACCTTCTTAATACACCTTCATTCCCTACAAAAAGTTTGTTAATTGGGGGAAAATGAATTAACATGAACAGTGTTTCATGGAACTTAAAAGGTTTAAAAGGACACTCTAAGGTCTTTCCAACTTGTGGAATGAGTGAGGAATGTTCTTCAACGAGCTTTAACATGGTGGGAAGGGCATTAATGTATTTTTCTTTCTAAGCTGAATGCTGCAAAGCAGTATTTCTTTTATCCTGAGTTTTCCTAACTGTTAAAATCTCCCTTACAGGTTTCTCACAGTCAGGGACATGTGCAGTCAGTGCCAACAGTGTTGGGTGAAGCATTGCTAGGATGTACTCCTGCTAATAAGGACCAAAGGCATCAAGGCCTGCCCCTTCCAGCTAACTCGCCACCCAATCTTGGTGCAGAAACTCCTCAGGGGTAAGGAACCAGTTTATGCTTATGCAGACTTTTCCTCCAAAAATAACTCCAGTTCTTAGCAAAACAAAGTCAGAGGTCATTTTAAAGAACTGTAGTAACTAGTCTTCTGTAATATTGGCATAGAAAAGTGTTAGACTTAATTGTCCTGGATACATAATGTGCTTGATTATGCCATATTTTTTTTTAATAGAATCATAGAGCAGTTTGGGTTGGAAGGGACCTTTAAAGGTCATCTAGTCCAACCCCCCTGCAATAAGCAGGGACATCTTTAACTAGATCAGGTTGCTCAGAGCCCCGTCCAACCTGACCTTGAATGTTTCCAGGGATGGGGCATCTACCACCTCTCTGGGCAACCTGTTCCACTGTCTCATCACCCTCATTGTAAAAAATTTCTTCCTTATATCTAGTCTGAATCTATCTTCCTTTAGTTTAAAACCGTTACCCCTTGTCCTATCGCAACAGGCCCTGCTAAAAAGTTTGTCCCCATCTTTCTTATAAGCCCCCTTTACGTACTGGAAGGCTGCTATAAGGTCTCCCTGGAGCCTTCTCTTCTCCAGGCTGAACAACCCCAACTCTCTCAGCCTGTCCTTGTAGGAGAGGTGCTCCAGCCCTCTGATCATTTTCGTGGCCCTCCTCTGGACCCACTCCAAGAGGTCCATGTCTTTCCTGTGCTGAGGGCTCCAGAGCTGGACGCAGTACTCCAGGTGAGGTCTCACCAGAGTAGAGTAGAGGGGCCAAATCACCTCTCTCGACCTGCTGGCCACGCTTCTTTTGATGCAGCCCAGGGTACAGTTGGCCTTCTGGGCTGCCAGTGCATGTTGCTGACATTATCTTTGAGGTAGTTGCCCTTCAGTGTCACAAGCCAATGTTACTGCTTCATTGTACCCATCTGTAAACTGATCAGTTGGTTATACATAGGTGTGGTGCCTACTTGTTATCAAACGCATTCCTCCCCTGCTCCCAAGAAAAATAGAACACATTCAGGCAGGTGTCCTGTACACTAGCTTCTTGCAGATCAAGTACAGGTCCTCAATTATATTTCTGTTGAACACTAGTGACTTTAAACTTCTTTATTACCTGTAGGAGGCTAGAAATTGTCCAACTGGGTGTAAAACCTTCAAGTACAGAGTTTCCCACTCCAAACTTCCCTTGAACAAATTTGAACTGATACTGCATTTCCACTATCAATCTAGCTCTAGAAGTCATGTTGTCAATGCATTTTTCAATCAGATAAATGTCTCCAAAATACAAACTTCTATATCAGCTGTGACAGGAGGAAATGCAGTCGGGGCCTGAGATGAAGGGTATGTTTTATTAAATTCTCTGACCATAGCAAATATGGGAACTGTATTGCTATGGTCACTGTAACTGTTTTCCTGAGTGTAATCACAGCTCCTTCCTAACTTGCATAATTTGAACCTTAGCATATTGTGTTTGTGCCCCCCAATTCTGTGACAAAAATGAGCATATATGGTAGAAATAGTGTGACAGGGAGACTCAAATTTTGTGTGTTAGCTTTAAAAGAAGTGGTATAGGGTTTCTCTTCCCCACTTAGTTTTGTGTATGTATCTCACAAGATAAATGCAGAAATTATGATTTTTTTTTTTCATTTGAGCTTTTTGTGTGGGAGTGGTTTTACTGCCTTTAATGTAGACTTGTAGTGCCAGCCAGAAGTTTCTTGAGAATTAGAATCTTCTCACACAGACATGCAAGTGAAATTCATTGTTATACAGCTGTTGCATGGAGAAAATGAGAAAGTAACTGCTTAATTGTGAGAGAAGGTAGTGGAGTAGCTGCAGTAGCTAAATTTGTATGTGCCTACATGTGTGTACAGCTTTATCATTCTATCCAACTCTTTAAAAAAATAAAAAACAAAAAAAAGCCACAAAAAAACAAACAAACAACAGAAAAGCCCTAAACAAAACCCAGAATTTTCAAAAACACAAACCTGTTTAACCTCACACAAAATTTAAAACCTTGGAACATCAGAATTCAAAGTACATGATTAAATTTCTTCTTTCAAGCTTTAAATGTGACTAGATTGAGCAGCTGATGCCCTGATTCGTTTGACACCTTTTTCTTTACCTAATTCTTGCATGTCTTGTGTTTCAGCACATGTAGACGAAGCTTACCGGAAACTCATCCTTCTTGTCTTAATACTGGAATTAAACCATTGAAGGAAGATCTGACGGCCTTTCCTAAAGCGGGGTTTATATCTAAAGAACAAACGCAGAATCTCAATGATCAAAATGGTAAATATACCTCTTTGACAACCTCAAGATCTTCATCTTTGACTGATTCAGCTAATGAAAAAGGAGTCAACCTGAAAAATACAAATGAACCTCTCATGAAGCCCACAACAAACTTTCCAAAAGAGTGCATTTCTGTAAAACAGTTGCAACATCTTAACTCTTCCATAGCAATACCCAGAGTCAGTAGCACTCTTGAACTGCAGCGGACTTTAGATTGTAGACCCTCAACCTCAGATGCTCATCTTCTCTCTTTTACTGAGTCTGGAGTTAAATCACAAAGCAATTGCAATAGCCAGAACAGCCACAAAGGAAACAAGGTTGATGAACTTATAGACATGGAAATTTTTATTAGAAGAAATTCAAATGAGAATCTTTATGACAGAAATGAAAATGAAAGCTTTTGGACTGGAAGTGCCAAGGTCCAGGATAATAGTAAGTATTTTTAAAACTTCCTGTCATTTGAAAGTCCTTGTAGTTTGTGTGACTACATACAAGTAGGTCCTCTGTAACATATGCAAAATTAGTAATTTAAATTGTGTGAGTAATTTGGAATTTGAGTCATTTGTGGGTTCACAAATGTGGGTCACAGGAGGAATGCCATAAACTTGAGGAAAAAGTCCTTTCCTGATAAAGGAAAAGGACTAATCATGAATTTCTAGAAATAAGTTGTTACAAAATGTATGCAAGAACAGAATGACAAAATGGGTTACAAAAACAAGGTTCTGTTTGGAATGCAAATGCTGATGGCATAATGAGACCGCTTTTTTTAGCGATGGTCCGAAATTTTGTAAGCATGGTGAGAGATGGAAGTTGTTCTCAACAAAGCTTTGTTCGAGAGGGGCTTTCATTTAATAACTGTTCTGAAAACAAAACAAACAAATCCAACCAACCAACAACAACAAAAAAATCAAAACCCACCCAACCCCAAACAACTCACCTTGTTTCTGTGTTTTCTGTGGCCCGGTTCCACTTGGTGAACTCTTCACTTTTTCCACATGGGACAGAATGGGAATGGCTGTAGTTGTTTAAGGAGCTGGACTCCTGATGTTATGCGTTGTGCTGTGCATCAGGTGGTATAGCTGATCATTCAGGATTCTGGGAATCTCCCTACACACTCACCTCTTCTTTCGTTCCAATCTCATGTTGTTTGGTCTTGGATTACCATGTGCTATTCCATAACTAACATGAGTACACAGTCAGCCAGGCAGTCACTGTTGTGCCCTGCTAGGCCTCACACGCAACGTGGGAGGAAGAGACATGGTTGGCATCTGTTACAGTAAGATGCTGAAAGCCATTGCATCACGAAGGGTGAGAACAGGACTGGGAAATGGCCAGGTTGTACTTCTGTCTTCATTACTTGTGAAATGTGGTTGCCTCATGCCCTGGTCTACTCAGTGCTCAGGTACTCCAGCCCTGATGGCTGAAGAACTTTCATTAAAAGCAGACGCCCTTTCAAAATACTCCCCTGTGGAGGAGCAAAAGGAGCTGTTAAACTTGGGTCCACAGACTATGACACCAGTGGAACTATAGCTTGAGAAAGTTTCTACTGACCTGAAAAGAGGTTTCTGCCAACTGCAAGTATTTTAGCATAACTTCTGTTTCAGTGTAATGTGAAACTTAGAGGAAAAGTTGACATGGATCTTTCCCTAAAATACATTTGCTTGCATCTTTATATGAAAAACTGAAGCTTGTCTAATCTACACTACTCTTCCCTGCAGTAATTGTTCGCAAGTCAATTTTAGCAGATGCCTCTAAAGTGAAGAAGCTGCAGCAAAGTGGAGAAGCATTTGTACAGGATGGTTCCTGCAATAATATCGCACCTCACTTGCATAAATGCAGGGAATGCCGTTTGGACAGTTATCGGAAGAACAAAGAGCAAAGAGACTCCACTGTCTTTTGTCGATTCTTTCACTTTAGAAGGTAAGAACAATTTTCACTCTATATGGACCTTGATATTCTTTAAATGTGAATAACATGCCCCATGTCCAAGTGACCTTTTTTCCTTTTCTGAAAGGGGGGCTGTTGAGTGCTCACTGTTAGCTATAACATGGATCTTCATCTTCCAGGAGAGATAAAAAACAGTTATTTGGTGAAAGTGGTCTCACTTAGGTCTCTGGTTCAAAACTGCTAGATGTCAGTGCATAGCTGTTAAGCTATAAGTCTAATATACCTGATTAATGAGAGGTTGCCTGTGGTTTTTTTAGCCCTTAGACATTTTTTAACTGCTTCATTTGAGTAGAAAATATTTTGGCAGGACTTCGAGCTCTTTATTTTGCTATTCTGGGCTGAGTGCCAATGGGATAACATGAGTTTAGTTTGAGTGCTACAGCTCAGTAGTATTGGAGATAGTAGTGAGAGGGTAGATTCCGTGCATGTCTCCCAAAGTTTAGTGGTTGGACATGTGAAATGTTAGACATATATCCACAGCTGTGGAAGAGTTGCAGTAAGCAGCCAGGGGCTTTCAGCTGGAGTCACGGAATAGTGATGGGCAAGAAATAATTCACATTGTGTTGCTCCATTCTTTGCTCCACTTTACACTTGAGAGTTTGTGGCACTTCTTTAAGCTTGCTATAGAAGTGTTTAATTGGTACACTCACTGGGTTTCAGGAGGGCAGATAGATGGGGAGGGTCAGCAAGGCAACTTCAAGGAAAACCTCCTGACTGTGGAGTGGTGGTTGCTCTTCCAAACCTGATCTGCAGCTTCAGATCCATTATACCCCACCCACAGCCCCCAGAGCCTGATTGAGTTGAACAGTCAAGGTCTTTTGATGTTTTATCTCTTTAGCTCTTAAGACACCATGAGGAACCTTTTCAAAAAGAGTGTTAAACTCTTACTTGAAGTCTATCTGTAAGCCCAGGGTGGATGTTGTCAAAATGCAGTGTCTGGCTGTTTTTTAACATGTCCTTTCCTTTGTTTTCAAGTTGTGTAAATTTTTTCCATGAGCTATTTGATCTCGTGTCCAGATGTTGTTGCATGCTTCTTTTTATTTCCCCCCACACCCATTTAAGCTTTGAGGCATGGACTGTGTTTTATGGGAAGAAAGTAACGCTTGTGATATTAGAGAGGAAAAGCAAAAATACTATTACCACAAGGGAGATGGGAAGCTAGCTTATGCTCAGTTTTCCTTTTGATTTTCAGAGGAATGACTTTCTCTTGAGTCTCTAGGTAGAATGAAAAGAAGCTATAGGCCTGAAGACCTTTTGAAGAGAGAAAACTGAAAGCAGAAAGGTTACAAAGATTGTGGGGAAAAAAAAATACTCTTCCACTCTTTCACTTGTTTCTTGAGGTTTATTCTTCTTCCACTGCAACACCATCCCCCTTGCATGTTTTGTAGCTAAAGGTTTAAAAAAAAAAAAAGGTGATGTGTTACCAATCTGTTATTTAACCTCAGATTAGAGATTTTACTATAGTAAATCTTGGGATAATATGACATTAATTGAAAGGTTCAAAAATGCGTGAGACCAGAGTAACAACAGACAATGCTAATTCATCTTCTCGGTAAAAATCCAGACTTGCAGTACAGTTCAAAGCAGTTGGATCCTTCATTTTAGAACTTGAAGCTGATGGAACTGTCTCTTTTTATTGAATGCGAAATCTGTAAAGTCTGAAGATGGCGTTTGTCTGGTGATACCAGTTGCCAGCATGTGTTTTCTTGCCATGCTTAACATTACAGTGAGCACGTTGTCATCAGAAGTTGACTTCCCTCTACAGCATTTAGTAAAAAGGTTCCTGAAAACATAAGCAGAACTCTTGATGTTTTTTATTTAATAAACTCCTAACAATACAGATCTCATTCTTTCCACCTACTCAGAATCACTCAAGAATATCTTACTCAAATTTTGCTGGATTTTTTTGTCAGCCACTTCCAAATTAATTGTTACTGAAATATATTTAAGGTGTTCAAATGTCTCGAGTTGTACATAGTTCTAGATTAAATTCTTACTGTTACCTCCTCTAGATGTGATCCTTAATGCCAATGCATTTTAAAAATTGTGTTAACCTGATTTGGTTTTGTGTGAATTAAAAAAAAAATCTTTAGTTAAGAAAAAACTGCCTTACTATAAAAAAATTGTTTTGAGGTTTTTTTAAACAAGCAGTACATTAAGCACACTTAATGCTAATGACAAGTATGTTTACCCATGTCTGTTGCTACCATTAAGTGTTAAACTCATTGACATACAGTATACATGTTTACAGTTCAGGCATGGGCTCATTGGAATGAATGTAAACTAATAAAACATTTGAGATGATGGATTTTTCTCCTTTCCCCCCTCTTTCCACAGGCTGCAGTTTAATAAGCATGGAATACTGCGTGAGGAAGGCTTCTTAACTCCAAATAAATATGACCCTGAGGCTATTAGCTTATGGCTGCCTTTATCAAAAAATGTTGTGGGTCTAGATCTCGACACAGCGAAGTATATCCTAGCCAACATTGGAGATCACTTTTGTCAGCTAGTTATATCTGAAAAGGAAGTTATGTCTACGATTGAACCACACAGTAAGATCAATTTGTATTAAAATAATCTGTATTTTAATAGCTTTATGTGAAACTTTAAGCTTCTGACCTGTGTGAAAATATATTGCATGCATTTGGAAATGTCTTCTATGACTTCAGTGTTTCCCTGTCTTCTCAGAGAGAGGTAATGGTTAAGATCCAGTGTGAACTACTGTCAACAACTCTTTGCTCACAGGCAGGGGGAAAGGGAAAAGTAATTCTACCCTTCTGTATGTCAGAAGACTTTTCTCAATTTATCAAATTACTTTTCCTGTTGCAGAGAGTGTAATTCTGTTATGAAACAAAGTGGAAAAAAAAAAAAACAGCAGGCAGCTGACAACAACCTATTCTTAGCATGTCAATGAAATAAAGCTTTCATTTTGACTGCATATATTCTGTTAGATTGCTTTGGTCCTATTTTGTTGTTCTTGCATAATGGACCTAATGCTGCCTGTCAAGTCAGTAAAGAAATATTTTTGCCTCCACCTGAAATTTTCCAGTAGGACTGTTTCAAGTGAGTATATGTACAGCCTGACTGGGAATAGACCAGAGAGGTGCTATTGATGGGGTAACTGACTGCAGAGCTTTATCAGTCCCGACAGGGCAAACCTTGCATCCTCGAACACAGGTTTTTGGCCACATCAGAACCTTTTTGTAGCAAACGTAAGCAGACAAATGGGGAAGGTTGTGATCTTGCATTATCACTTCTCAGAGTACAATGACTCTTAAAACCATATTTGTTTTCTGGATTATAACTACATGACAGAGATGCTGTACAGTTTAGAAGACTGTCTACCCAATGTCTTCTGCATTTGGGTAGTATTGATGTTATGTAAAGATCATATCAGTTTACCAGTCACTCCAAGGTTTTAATAGAAGAAAAAGAACTGAACAGGCTTGAATGCCCTTCAAAAGGGGAGGGAAGACTCGAGATATTTCACTTGCTGTGGGGTCTTACCCTGGATTACTTGGAATCTGCAAGCTTTGCTCTTTGCTTGAACTGGAACATATTCAGGCCTGTAGAGCCAAAGTATCAATAGCCAAAGTGAGAGGTACAGCCTGGAATACCAAAACACTTTTGGAAGGATGAAATTTTGGGTGGAATTCATGAAACAAAGAGGAAGTGTGGTGGTTTTTAATGGCAGAGGATGCATCTGTTAGCATACCTACCAGAAACATTGTCTGCTTAAAAACACACACACACCCCTGAGTTCTGGAGTTGGTTTGAAAGGAGCAAAGTGTCATGAATTCCTCTTTGATTGTTTATTGCCCTGGCTGGTGAGAGTAAGAGAACTCAATTGCATTAAAATGGAGGATATTTTTAATGCCCTGCATAGGAAAGAAGTCATTTACAGTCTAGATATTCATTCTTTGAACAGTTCAGTGAAAGAGTGCTCACTCAGTTGGCACAGGAAAAAGGTAGATTCTCCTCCACCCCCATTTAAAGTTACGGTGAACTTTTCTTGGCAGAGTTCAGTTGGAATGATACCTTTTCATAAAAACTCTGGCCCTGACAAACTGACCTTTTCCAAAATGTCAAAATATTTTATTCAGGTACTACTTTTTAGTGGATCATTTATGTTTGAATATTTTTGGACTCCATGGTACGTCTCAGGGTCAGCCCTTCTCTCTTTTACCAGTGAATTACTGGACTCCCGTATGTAAAGCCACAAGACAAACAAGTGTGAAGGAGAAAATTATTTGGGAGAGCTTCCTTAAAAAGAGTTCCTTAAAGAATAAGTAGAAAAGCACAAGTGAAATTCTTCTGGTATAGTAAAAGATTGACCAGTGTAGAAAGAACAGCTTGTTAGGTCACATTGTTATTTGGCCACCAAGTGCCAAAAGGAGACCTACAGAAAGAGGACATGGGGTCAGACTACAGTGAGGAAACAAAAGAATAGGAGGAGTCAAAAAGGATGAAATCAGAAAACTGAAATATGAAATGACATGCAACAGATAACAAAAACCCCCTTCATTCTGTTTTGGGGAAATGGGAGGATTGGCCTAAAAAATGGTAAATACAGCGCATGTTTTTAAAAGGCAGAGAAGAATGGAACTGGTGATATTTAGACCTCTGTCTCCTGGAAGAATTTTGAAGCAAGTAGTCAAACAATTTTTACCTCCTACTTAAGAACAAATTGTGCCAAGCTATTCTAGTTTTGTTCCATACATAGTTAACGGGCATTATAAAGAAGAAAAGCAACAGATGTCTTAGATCCTGGTGTGGTTTTTTTAGCATACGTTATATGTGGTCCTCATAACTTGCTTTCAAAATTAAGAAACATTGTGGGCAGAAAAGTTTGAGAGAAGTTACAAGTGTGGCAGGAGGTAGGAGGAGGCAGATGTGTGCTTTTTGGCTAGTCTAGTTTTCTAGCTGGCGACATAATGAAACGAAGATCAGGCTAAAATAATCTGTCCATAATGCAGCCCTGGAAGGGCTGGTAATTTTTCCAAAGATACTGTCAATGTTTGGGATGTTTTGAGCGAACTAAAGTGACTTGGGGTGAGGAAAGGTGCAATATCCTGGGTAAGTAAGAAACCTGAACAGTAGTGGTCATTTCTTCAGAGAAGAACAACGGAGCAGGTGATCATTCTGAGAAGGTCTGATACACACCTATAAACATATAGAACCACCTGCTAAAAGGAAGAGAACTACTTGCCCAGTATGCTATTGAATAGAGAACGAGGACAAGCTGGTTGTGGCAAGCTAGACATTAAGCTTAGCTTGCTAGTAGAAACTTGATTTTTTTTTCTAGGGTAGCTGTGGAATTTCCACATAGGAGAATGTCAGCAGTGTGCGTGTTAACTTGGGCAAATACATGTCAGGAGTAACGGATGTAGTTGGTGCTGCACAGGAGAAAGCAAAATTATCTTGATTGCTTAGACTCCATTCTGGACCTACTTTTCTGAATCTGTAACAGCAAAGGCTTTGTTTTGGAGTTCCAATACAAAAACAAGTCTGAGTCTTATATCACTAAAATATTTTAATGTGGCTATATTTAACATACAAATATTTCGTTTTGTTTAAACTAACACTTTGACTAATCTGTCAATTACCACAGGACAGGTAGCCTGGAAGCGTGCAGTTCGTGGAGTTCGAGAAATGTGTGATGTCTGTGACACCACAATCTTCAACCTTCATTGGGTCTGCTCTAAGTGCGGCTTCGGCGTGTGTGTGGATTGTTACAGGATGAGGAAAAAAAGCTCACATGAAGGTGAGAATGCATATTGCTACTTCAAACAAAGAGGGGAGAGGGGACGGAAAACCTGTATTTTGAACTTGGAAATCAATAACAACCTTAAACAACAAGACAGTAAGCCTTCCCAACAAAAAGAACGTGTTGTAGACCTGTGGTTTGGTATATCAATAATAGTAAAATATGTAGCTTTCCAGAGGAGGATGAAAGATGCACTAATAAAACAACTTAATGGTTTTGTTTTACAGATGATGACTCAGATACTTTCTCCTGGTTTAAATGTGTGAAGGGGCAGGTACATGAACCAGAGAATCTAATGCCTACACAAATAATTCCTGGAAAAGGTATTTTAAATATTTGACTGGGATGACTAAATACTGTAGGTTTTTGCTGTCTTTATGTTGTTGATATTGTACTGAGTTAGGGGTTTTTTTAGTAATAAAGTTAGTAAAAGCTTAGTATTTATTGTCCAAAGACTGGAATAGCCTGTGTACTTAGTACTATTTTATTATCTTTGACCTTTACAAAGAAGTAGCAGAACTTCTTGTTTAATGATGAACTGTGTTCGTGTACTATGGTTTACCTGCATAGCATACACAATTTCTTAGAAAGTGTTACTGAATGCTGGATGTTTTAATTACACATGAGCTCACTAATGGCTCTTTTTCTTCAGCTCTCTATGATGTTGGTGATATTGTTCACTCCGTAAGAACAAAATGGGGAATAAAGGCAAATTGTCCTTGTGCAAATAAGCAGTTCAAGGCACTATCAAAGCCAACTCTAAAGGAGGATTCAAAACAGGTATTGCTACTGTCTCGTACTATGTCTGTGTAGTATAAGTTTGCCTCAGTCTACTACCTGTATTTGAAGCCAATGGTAATTGACTTTGTAGGTATGCCAATCCTGACCACCGCTGATAACTCCACCACGTAGGTTTGTGTTCAAAATATGTATTCAGTCTTCATCTTTCTGATTCAGTTCTTTAAGTTTTGGGGAAAATCTCACTGTATCCCTTTGACACGCTGATGCCTCAGTAAGTGACTTATCCTTGAAAAACGCTCAGTGAGGATTTTTTTAGAGCAAAAATGGGCTTAGATTGAGAGAACCCTTAAGAGAAGAGTCTTAAGAACAGACTAGTGGGAATGGTTGCGAAGCGTAGGCTATCCCTTGGGTCCTGGAGATGTAACACATGCAGCATCTAAAAGAGTAAGTAGGATAGAAGAGCACTGGAATTCATAAAATAACTGAACATGAATAAAATTGTGAGGGCTAGAGCAGTATGGAGAAGCACTGATTTCTCTGGGAACCCTGGTAGAAAGTTTGCTGCTCATTATATTAAAAAAAAAAAAACAACAAACCAAACAAACACCATATGTTTATTTGTAAATGGATGTAGTATTTGTTTGCTTTTGAAAATAGAGCACAAATTAATGGCTTAGTTTTACAGCATCTTGCAAGGAACCAGCTGAATTAAGTAATTTTAATTTTGTTGTATGCTTATTCATAAACTTATTTTGAGAATAAATGTGTTATCTTAAGTGTAAGAAGCAGGCTGAACTTGATTTTGATGTTGGTAATCAATAGAAGAGACAAAAAGTACTGTGAAGTGTTAGAAGCGAGGAAGATGGTTACATGATTCAAAAGTTAGCCTATGACTGGCCTAGCTTCGGTCTTCTGTTTCTCGAGATTTCCTCTGTGACCCTGGACAACCAGCTGCATTGAAGTTTATCTAAACCTCTCTTTCTGTAAAATTAGGTACTGCACTGGTTGTGTGAGGGTAAGCTTATTAAAGCTTGAAGCATTTGATGTTATGTCATGTTTGGAATCCTTACCAAGCATCAGCAGTCATTAAGAGATGAAATAAAGAATGTAGCTATAGGCAGACACAGGTGCAGAATAATTTCTTGACTGGAAGGTATTTGAGCAGAGAAGAAATTTAGCCAGTCATGCAGGAATCCCAGGCCAAAGCAGTAGTTCTGGTTAGTCTGTTACCTAGAATCTCCAAATCAGCTCCATAGGAGATGTACAGTAGTCCACTACTACTGGTACTGTCCAGATGTACAGTACCCCACTTTTATTGTACAGTAGTCATCTCTCTGCAAAAAGCATCTGTGCTGGCCAGGCCGGTGCTGCACTCATGCGCAGGTGTATTTTAGACCTGGCAGGTGAGTGGACTTTTGCCACCTTCTTAAGATAAAAATTTAGGAGTGTATTTGTTTTAATCTCCTGAACTAGACCTCCAGCTGAGCCCTGGTCTGAACATCAGCTATCACTAGAATTGCGAGCGTGCTGCTATTAAAACTGCATTTGGTTCCCAAAGCAGTCCCAGAAAATGTGTCTGGGAAACTCAGCTTTCTGTGCTCATCTTGAGGGGTGATGGCCTGTGTTGCCTGCTCTTAAAGTTGGGAGATCTCGAATCCTGCTGGTCCGTCATCTGTGGCTGATACTGCGATGCAATGCTGACCTCTTGTGGAGATCAGATATTTTTTGAAGGGCTAAACCATTTTTCTGGTAAAAGAATGAATTTGGACATGCTACTGCTTGCTTCCCCTTTCTGAGTAGAGTGTGTTTGTGTCTGAGTTCTCGCTTTGTTTTTTCAGAACTTGGTACCTGGAGAGAGGACCAGCCTTCAACATAACAGTTTTGTCCTGAGCCCACAAGTCACTACACATGATCCTCCTCTAAAGTCAGCAATTGGAAGTAAACAAACTGCTTCAGTAAATACTTCTCCTTCATTGAGTTGGTTATCAAATCTAACAAGTGGAAACGTGAATAAAGAAAACAAAGGTATGTGCAGAACCAGTGAAGAGTGAACCCTTTGTGGCTGTTTGTCAGAAGAATGTAGATCAAACCCAGCAATATCTTGCATTGAGAATGATATCATCTGCCTGCTGGGATGGGCGTTTAGTGCCTGTGGCAATGACTTGGAGTAAAACCTGGCAGGGTTAGCATATTCTTTTTTGAAAACCGGATTAACATCCCATTGATGCAAGTATTCTTGAAAATTCAATTTGAGAATGTATTAATTTTAGAATGTGTAAATTTAGAACTTTAAAAACTTTGGAGTGTTGAAGAGAGTTAAGTGAAAGGAGTATGTCATCTGCATGTATTGAGAGGATAGAGAGAGAGAGAGAGAGATATGTACATACATACATGTATGCATATAGGAGTATCTTGTTGTCTTAAAAAAACCAACCAAACAAACAAACAAAAAAAACTACCAAAAAACCCCAAAAAAAGCATATAAATCCAAAGCATATACTTCTCATGGTTCAGGGGATTGATCCTTGCTTCATTCTCAGATGTATTCTTTTCTTCATTTCAGAGAAACTCCTTGTACCTGTTTCAAAGAATGAAAATAAACCTCTCCAGACACTCCCTAGTTTAGCTAAGCCGGCTGCAGCCCTGCAGACATTCAACAGTGCAATATTAACACCCGTGAGCAACAATAACACAGGTTTCTTGCGGAATCTGTTGAACTCTTCTGGAGGAAAGGTATATGAAAAATTTTGTTTTACAGGTTTGAGTTGATACCAGGCTTAGACCACTGTTCTAAACCTGTGAACAACTACCACAGACGTTTGTCACAGTAGGTAAAACTCTGTCTTCATTTGGGAAAAAGGATTTAATTCAGTGTCTATGTTGCAGTGCTCCAGTTAGTGCTTTGTAGAGTAGTAGCTTAGTGGTACTACCAGCAAGTCTTGTTTGGTGAGGGATTGGGAACCAAGTGATAAAGCAGATGAATCTACGTAGGCTAGCGTCTGGCAGGTGCATTAATTGGCATGTCCATTAAGCTCAAAAAAGAAACTTCAAGGAACTTACAGATGGGGGAACAACATTCTGTGGTGGGTGACTACCTTTCTCATACCTCATTTCCAGACTGGTTCACTTCAGATGTTCCTGGGCTTTGTTTGCGCTTACAGATATGACTTCAAAATGGTGGGGTAAAATATTGGCCTTGAGAATTCCTTGATGAAACTGCATTTCTGCTCTTTGATATCAAGTGCTGTTCTGTGCTGCATTTCATGGTTTTCTGCAGCGTTGCTGAAATGTAAATCAGAGCAGAACTTCTTATGCCAGAATGCTGTA
This sequence comes from Ciconia boyciana, assembly GCF_034638445.1. Lineage (NCBI taxonomy): Eukaryota > Metazoa > Chordata > Aves > Ciconiiformes > Ciconiidae > Ciconia > Ciconia boyciana. Next base: position 6,942,516 of record NC_132938.1, on the reverse strand, counting down.
GACAAAAGTGCCAGAAATGGCATTGGCATTTAATGATGGTGAGTTTCTAGACAGCAAAGTTCTGCAGATTTTTGTTTCTCCGCGTGATTGTGAGCTCAAGTGAAAAATCTTGAAAGTGGCAAATATCTTCTTTAAAGTCTGCAGGACAAGGCAACAGAAAAGTGCACCAACTTCCTTTTTTTTTGTTGTTGTTTCTCTCTTTTTTTTTTTTTTAAATCAGACAGACAATGGACTCAAGAGTACACCCAAAATCCTTGATGACATTTTTGCTTCCCTTGTGCAAAATAGAACCATTACAGACTTGCCTAAGAAACCTCAAGGATTGACTATAAAGCCTACGATAATGGGCTTTGATACGCCTCACTACTGGTTATGTGATAACCGCTTGCTATGTCTTCAAGATCCCACCAATGAAAGTAATTGGAATGTCTTCAGGGAGTGCTGGAAGCAGGGACAGGTATTTGAGTTCTTCTGGTTTTTCCATTTTCAGTTCATGTGCTTTGCACTTTAATTGAACTGCAGGCACAAACTTACTGTAGTGATAAGCAATGCTAAACCTTCGTAAAATGTACCATGAACACTGTTAGATCCTTGGATAAAAGGATGTGTATTTTACTATTTGAAATCAGTTTCTAAACACACTGCTGAACTTACGGCTCAGTATAAAAAGCTGCCTCATAGCTTGAAATAAAGAGTGATCAAATGCACGGCATAATTCTGGTAAGGCAGGCTGAGCATTTATTTTGGAAAATACAGTGTTCGCAAAGTGTCTGTGTTCAGGTGTTCAGTATGTTTTATGCATTGCCCTGTTTTGTTTGGAATTAGAATTTTTGGTGTTTAATAATTCTTCAGAATATGTTATTCTTCTTCATAGCCTGTAATGGTGTCAGGAGTGCATCACAAATTAAACGCAGACCTCTGGAGACCAGAGTCCTTTAGGAAGGAATTTGGCCAACAGGAAGTAGATCTAGTTAACTGCAGGACCAATGAAATCATCACTGGAGCTACTGTAGGGGATTTCTGGGATGGATTTGAAGATATTTCAAGTAAGTAGTGTGAATTTTTGTTCCAATAGGTAAAATATTCAGCAGCAATACTCTTGCCCTAGCACAAAATTGTCATCCTTAAGCAGCCTCCAGCAGTGTAAAAGATGTTCCAGGCTTTTTCTTCATCGTGGAGAGTGTGTCTGCAATGTATTCTCACCATGTATGCCTGTGGGATGGTGAACTGGATAGAAACTGTCGGCCCCATGGAGGACTCTCCTTCAGGAGTATGTTTGGCTGCCTTTAGTCTTTTGAGGAAACATTTGGAGAGAGTTTGGGATCTTCCTAGCAAGCAGGTTCACCTGTCAGCTTTTTTGCCCGATTGAGTGAAACATAAAAGAGCATGTGTAGGGTTGGTGCTCACAGGGTAACTGGGTTCTGCTGTCTTAACTTGCGGGTGCCTTTTGCTCCCAAGGAACTAAAGTTATTTTGTATAAAAATGGGTTTAGGGGAGGCAAGCATGAGGTTTGGCATTGTTTTCACTTCTAGGTGAAAACAAAACTTTTTCCAGGAGAATTAATACTTGCCATGGCGTCTGGAGTTGTACTTCATCTGTTTCTGTGATGTGAACTTACAGAATTTGGTACCTGGGGCAAGAAGAGAGGGAGCTGGGAGGCTCACTTACACCTTTCTTTTCTGTTACTTGATCTTTGAAAAGATCTGGCTTTATCAGCTTCTCGAGCCTCAAACACAAAACAGATGCCTGAGCTAAACTGTAGGATGTGCTTGAGGAGGGGAGCTGGTAAAGGCTGGTCCAGTCTGAAATCTCCTGTTGTAACACGTTTGTCACGGCAGTAATACCCAACTGTGGTGTCAGATGAACTTGTGTCTCTTTTGGTTCTACATAAATAGTTGTGGAATGAACGTGATTTGAAACCAAGATAAGGATTTCTTTGTCTTGATTCTTTGGATTTTGAGTTGTACAACTATTGAAAATTGACTTGTTTAATATTTGACAATAGGTCGCCTGAGAACAGAAGAAGGAGAGCCGATGGTGTTGAAGCTTAAAGACTGGCCTCCAGGAGAAGACTTCAGAGATATGATGCCTTCTCGGTACGAATTTACAAAGAAACTGTTCACCTTTTGTGTGGTACACCCCCAAAATAATGGAATGTAGGAATTCTCTTATGTTTTGACACCTGCTTCAGCTTTGAGCAGCAGTTGGTCACATGTGAACTATTTTGTTTCTCGGAGATGCCTGACATAGCTGGAAATGCTAAACAAGTCTTATGATAAATTTTTATGTAGTTCATTGTATTTATTGCCAAGTAAAGTGAGTACCTAAAATTGCTAATAATTGGTTAAACTTTGGAAGCTTCCTAAAAGCCTGAATCATTTTAAAATCTAAAGTTCAGTTGAAGCTTATTTTCTTGCCAAACCTTTTAAAGTATTCTGACTTACTCTGTTTGATATTAGTTGAGATGATTACACAAGGAAATAGCATTACTCCAGAGCAGTTAAATTTGTTTATCTGCTATATTCCTGTGTCTTGCTTGTTTTGTTCCTCTTTGTGGTTTCCAGTAAACACACTGGGGGAAGGAGTACAGTTTCTTGACTGGAGAAAGCTTTTGTTGCAGTCTATTTTAGTCTGCTTTTTTTATCAGTTTCTAACATTAAATTGTGCTGTATTACTTTAGGTTTGATGATTTGATGAAAAATATCCCATTGCCAGAATATACTAGGAGAGGCGGCAAGCTCAACCTTGCCTCTCGACTTCCCAACTATTTTGTGCGACCAGATTTGGGCCCAAAGATGTACAATGCATATGGTAAGGAATTTTTCACTCTAAAGGTCATGTTGTCCACACATTCAAATTAAAATTTACTGTAAATTAAATTAATCCTTGCTGTTGTAGACAATTTGATTAATCCCGTTGATCTGAAAACTGAATTTTGGCTCATTTGTAGGTACTAGTGATGTCCAGAGCATTATATGATGTTATTAAATGTTTTTTGTCCAGGTGGGTTCAAGCCAATAATATTTATTCCCAGTCTTCCAATCAGCTTGCTCCACGTGTGGATACACAACCACTCTTCCTTATAGCTGGCCACGTGTATTTGTTGTTTTGCTACTTCTGGCTGTATCACTTATGTTACTTCTCCTTTTTGGGCTGTATCAGTTCTTAATCTCTTCTTGAGCAGTTCTTTCCATGGCTAATTCATCTGCCGTCACTCAAAAGGCATTTAAAACTTTAAGCGGGCTCATGGCCAGTAAAGAGATTGTGGCTAGTAAATACTGTAGCAGCTGCCTTTTAGAGGGACTGTTTCTCAGAGTGCTTTATTCTAAACTGCTCTAGAAAAACCCTGTTTTAGCAGGACTTTAATATGACTTTTATGTATCATACAGGCTAGGTATAGATAGAGGTTGATGTGTCAGCCTGTAAACTAATCGCTTGGGAAGACACAAACAAGGTGGGGCAGGGTCCTGGATAAAAAGTATATTGCTGTACTGGAGTCGTCTGCTGATAAAAGTAGAAGCTCTCTGGTCTTTTCAGATCATGCTGCTGAGAGGGGCATAAGGTTTCTTTTTGTCTTACTAATGTGCCTGCTCCTTTTTTCTTTTTTTTCAGGCTTAATAACACCAGAGGATAGAAAATACGGCACAACGAACCTCCATTTAGATGTGTCTGATGCAGCGAACGTTATGGTTTATGTGGGCATCCCCAAAGGCCAGGCTGATCAGGAAGAAGGTGAAGTCTTTCTTGTGTTCTGGGGGGGTTATTCCTGTGGGTGGAGGGAAGGAAGGCCCTTTAGTGTAACTGCTCGTGTTTACTCTCAACAGAAGTGCTTAAAACCATACAAGATGGTGATTCTGATGAATTGACAATTAAGCGTTTTACTGAAAGTCGAGAAAAACCTGGAGCTCTGTGGCACATTTATGCTGCTAAAGATACAGAGAAGATCCGGGAATTCCTTAAAAAGGTAAGCCGTTATATCTGGAAAACTGATCTTCTGTCTGTGTAGGCTTGCAAATACGTATTGTGGGACTCCTCTCCTCCTGTCTATCCCAGCTCTTCTGGAAATAAATGTCCTTGAGTTGTATCCAAGACAAAACTTCTCATGTGCTATGAATTTTTTGGGATCTGAGGAGGGTAGTGAGTTGAAGGGTGAAGTTATCCTGGGTGTAGATACACTGCTTTTGCCCGCACTTCTTCTAGCACAAGTAAGGATGTTATGTAATGAACAAAAAAATAGCTGGTTTAGATTTAAGGAAAACCACAGTTTAATCTTAAACTAGATCCTGCTTAAAAGCATGCATGTGAGATGTTCTTGGGAAATGTCAGAGCAATATGTGGTGCATAAAGTTCTTCCTTGTTCTCTCCCTCTTCTACCTTTTTTTTCCCCATAACTTTATGAGGTTTGGATTAAGGGAAAAGCATGAGGTATTTTGGGTGATGTTTTCATGGGAGTTAAAGGTTTAGTAGAGATGTGATAGTGCATCCAAAAGGGCTCGTTTCAGTATTTAAATTCACCCCAAATGGGACAGAGTTCTTGGTCGTCTTAGTTCTGGAACGGCTTTGGTGCTCTAAAAGTGGAAAGAGCCAATATGTTGATGTTTAAAAGGATAAATGGGATGATCTGAACAACTGTTGGCCTTGTCAGCCTGACTACTGCCTTGGGCGGAAGCATAGACAGGCTACAGCAGATTTGTTTAGTATTAACAAAGAACAAATCTTATACGTGATAAAACATGATACTGAATTTGATAAGCGTTGGCGTTCTGAGTTTTGACATCTGTCTCTCACGCCTCTTCTTGGTCCCTCGTAGCATACTTGCCTGCAGGTGTGAGGCTTTCAGCAGCTTGTCGTGGAGCAGAACCAAGCTGTTTATCTCCTCCCAAATGAGTTTTGGGGCTTCGGTTCTGGGTGTAAACGATTCCCACAGCAAATTGGATTTATAGTGAAACTTTTTGCAGAAATTCTCTCCCCACAGCCCTCAAATTTCTCTTCTAAATCGCTTGTTGTGCCTCCCAGCCTTGTACCTCCTGAAAATCTAGTTAGCATCCTCTGCTTTGGTCAGTGAGCACACTGACTAGTGCTGGCCTCAGGGCAGACATCCGCTAAATTCCACACTCAGTAGTTTCTTCCAGTTACAGGCTCTAGTAGCGTAAGAGTATTGACCCCATACCTGACGGGGGTTCCCACTGTGAACGCGCGAGAGTCACTTCACCCTTCTGTTTCTTCTTACTGTAAATTGGGGTTACTTGCGTTTCCTATATCCACATTTGCAACGTGTCTGTGAAGCAAGAGGGACGGAGAAATGATGAAGCCTTGCCAAACTAAGGACCGAACAAGAATGCAAAACTTTCCTGGTGTAACTTTACACCTGAACACATGGCGCAAGTCACTCCATCTGGCATGTGTGCATGTGGAATACCACGGATACATCTTGATTGTCCAGTGAGGCTGGTATATTATAATACCTGTCGTCTTGTGACTTTCCAGGTTGCGGAAGAACAAGGTCAAGAAAACCCTGTAGATCACGATCCCATTCACGATCAGAGTTGGTACTTGGACCGATCGCTAAGAAAACGCCTTCATCAAGAGTACGGAGTTCAAGGCTGGGCTATTGTACAGTTTCTAGGAGATGTAGTTTTCATCCCAGCAGGAGCTCCGCACCAGGCAAGGACCAGGGACGCTGTTACAGCCTGACGGCTTGGGCAGACTTTTGAGCGCATGGCTAACGCTTGTCTCTTCTCTCTAGGTTCATAATTTGTACAGTTGTATTAAAGTTGCGGAAGACTTTGTATCCCCAGAGCATGTCAAACATTGCTTCTGGCTCACTCAGGAATTTAGGTATCTGTCGCATACGCATACGAACCATGAAGACAAACTGCAGGTAACTTACCAATGCTCAAGATGAACCCTGCCCCTCTGAACCCTTTCAAAAAAACCTGCCACAGAACAACAAAGAGCCCTCACCAAACCTGGCAGGAGCGTGTCCACACAACCCAAGTTGCTTTCTTGTTCAGGTCAGCTTTAACGCCTTGGATCTGGAAGAGGAATTTCCGTAGGTTTTTGAATTGTTACAGGTTTTTAGTAGTTTTGAGGAAGCCTTTTGAAGCTTCCCTGAGGTTCTTTTGAAATGTTTCTTTCTTCCATTTCTTCTGTTTTCCCTCTAGCTGAGCTTGCAATACTGTCCTCAAGCTACAGGGTTTCAGTTCATACCCTGTTAGAATTTGAACCTTATTCTCACGAGTTAGTGATTTAAGCGCAGCTCGTGCAGATGAGCATGTCGAAGCTGAAAGGAGAGCTGCACAGGGCATGGGGAAGAGGGAAAGCTGTGCAAGTGTTCTCTGTACATCAGAGGCTTCCAACCTGACCCCAGCCACGCTGTTTACGTGTAAAACTCAACGCCTTTTCCTTCCCTCCTAGGTGAAGAATGTCATATACCACGCTGTTAAAGATGCAGTCGGGATACTGAGAGCTAATGAATCCAGCCTTAGCAGACCGTAAAGTGGAAAGCCTTAACCACACATGATGAAATGGAAGCGTCGGCAGCTGTTTTAACTACTCAGTCAGGACCTCTGTGGACTTTGAGATTATATGAATGTTACCTCATCTTCCTTTCAGCAGTACCAGAGGATCGTGGTACTATGTTCTGTGTATTCTTCCAATGTTTACAAACCTGATATGTATATGTAGTAATATGTATGGACTGTGGCATACTGTGAATGCTCAGTTGCAATAGAACTTTATATGGAGTTGCTCTCCAAACTGTACAAAATACCTCCTATAGAACTGTCGGAAACTATTCCAAATTACTCATTTGAAACATATTATTCAAGACGTTGTAAAGCTCCAATTTTTAAAATGTATTTTGGGGTGGGAGGAAGTACGGAGTCACCCGATTTAATAACCAATTTACATAACAATAAGAATGCAGTTCTGGAATTTCACATTAACATAGAACTAGCATTTAAAAGTAGCTTTAAGCTATTGTATAGTAACATAGAGATGGGGGTTCACCATCTTTAGGTAAATGTATTTAAATTTCTAAATGTTAAAAGAAACTTTTAATCAAATGTCTTCTGTTTGAAACCGCTCTTTAATTTGAACTGATGTTTGATTCTCTGGTTTTTAACACTGAATGGTCTACATAAAATTCTTCTATTTCAGATATTGTTCCTTGCCTGGCTTCTTCAATTGACTGTTAAAATGTAACTCCTTTGGTGCAGTGCTTTGAAACGCAAAAGAAAATTGTGTATCCTGTACTGTTCATACTGGGTTTTAAAGTCTCTGAAGGCTTAGGGCATGGAATTTAGTGACAGATCTGTTTGTAGCTTTTCTTGGTTCACCAAAAGGTGGCTTACCTTGATGCTCAGCCAGTGCCACTACTACGGTCTGTATCAAATGAGCTTTGCAGCTTCAGTCCTAAATGGCACACGCGTTGCTCCAAAATTACTTTGAGAAAGACTGAAAATGTCATAAAACTTGAGGTTTTGAGACTCAAAAACTGGGGTCAAGAGTGGAAAAGTGCATCTCTCACCTAACAAGATAAGTGGAGATAAAATGGACCTGTCTGTTCTCCACAGCCTTTCCAGCACTGAGGTGCACAGGATCGCTGGTGGGAAGAGCCAGGCAGGAGGGGAACCTCCTAGTCAGCCAAAAGTCACTTTTCTGAACTTCCTGTAACAGATGGACAAACTCTGGGCAAATTCCCCTCCCTGTGGTACTTCACCTGCTGCAAATGATCAGCTTCAACTGCTCTGAGTCTGTCGCAGGGGACAGGAGTTTTTTCAAAGGAACTTCCTCTTATCCATCCCTCGGTATCTGGAGCGGAGCTGAGACTGCAGTGACTTGCAGGGAGTCAGTCTCTTAATCGAGTTAGAATAAAGTGGGCTCATAAAAGGTTTATCTACTGTGAATAGGTGCATCTGCTTCCTTCCTCTCAAAATTGAGAACAACTCAAGCAGCAAAAGAAAACCCTAACTGAAGGTGGTGTGTGGTTATTGCCTGGCTGGTCCGTGCGCATGCCTTCCCGAAGGCTGTCTGCAGCGGCCTGCTCCAGGGCAGGTCCCGTTGTGTGTCAGACCTGCAGCTCCTTGTGACCGTTCACAGATCTGTAACGATGGGTGAGGCATGGAGGCAGCACAAGCGCTGCGGTGTTCTCCTTCTGCGGGGAAATGTTCTGGTTCGCTTGGCTTGTGCTGCTAGCTTAGATTCTGCTCAGCGCCACATCTTCACTGTGTTAGTGAGAACTTCCCTCTGTCTCTACTTGCTGAGGCCTCCGACAGTTTCTAGTTGCTTCAGCTGGCTTTAGTTCTAAAGTTAGAAGAGCAATAAACCCTTGGTTTGGCATTTCATGCTTGAACTAGTTAAGTATCCCTAAAGGCAACGCTTTAGCTGAATGGTCTTTCTTGCAGTATTGAGTTTGATGTAAATGAAACAAAGCAGTCTAATTGCTTTTCTTGGAGCCAGCTGCAGTATTTCGTGGTACCTGACCTCCCAGCAAGTGAGATGAGTCACAGTCATCTCCTGCACACTTATGCATGCACCTACAGATGAAAAGACCCATTGTTGTGCAACAGCAAAGCTCAAAATCCAACTTCAATCTGGTTTTATTGCAGCTGTTATCTACCCCATCTTACCAGCTCCTCAACTGCCTTTTTTTTTTTCCTCCTTTCTGCTCTGTTGTCTCTGGATTTTTAAGACCACAAGAAACAAATTGTCCCATCTGCCTGTTCTGGTTACATTTGGGGTGGCTTGAATCGCCCTGAGGCCTTGGGGTTACTCTGCCTGCTGGGGATTGTCCCTGTGGCAGGAAGGTGAACAGTGCTTGGCCCCTCCTTGCTTTTTAGAGCTGAAACTGGAAGCTGCTGGACACCATCCAGGTGTCTGCGTGCCTTGTCTGCTCTTCCACCCTTGCTGTTGGAATACAATTATATATAGGCTTACTTTTCTTTTGGCAAGCCTTCCTTAAAATCAGAAACTTTCCTTAAAATCAGGATAGCTGAAGCAAGCCTCCCCATTGGTGCAGTACTTCAGTGATGGAGAAAATACCAGATGAAGAGCTCTGGCCAGTGTCTGTTTGCCTGTAAGACTACTGTGTTCCGTTACTGGATTTGCAAGTGAGCAGAGCGGGTAACATGCCACTGTCTCAGCAGTCTGGTCTCAGAAGTCTGGTGGGTACCAGATTTAGTTTTTATAAATCTTGAAAGACTGAAAAATGTAATTACAGGGATTGGTTCTGGGGTCAGTTGTGGTCCCAGACCTGACTAACTGCTGTCTGCGAGACGCTGCAGTCACCTCCCTTGGCACAGCCCTTTCCACTGCCTCAGGGGCTGGTAAAACTATGTGAACACCATCCGACCACCACCGTGAGTCAGGGCACGCCTCCTACCTCTGCCAGCTGATTTCCCATCACTTTCACCCCGTCCGTTTTAAGCTTGGCTCTTCAAGCTGTCTCTTCCTTAGCTGGGCTCCTTTTTCCCCCCCATGTGCAGGGTAGAGAAGACTCCGCTCTTGCCTTCTGTTCACTGAAAGGGATGGGAAGAGCACCTTTGCTGAAGGGGGGCTTCCCCTTCCTTCTGCCCACCTTCCCCCAAAGCAGGGAGGTTAACCCTGCCCCAAGTGCTTCAGCTGCCCTCTCCTGCCCCCTGAAGAGACTGAGCTGATGAAGAGGAAAGCAAAACCGCTGATGGTGTGCATTATCCCTTCTGCACGTGACCAGCCTGTCTGCCAGGGCTGCTCTCACTCAGCTCCTGCGAAGCACAGAGCTGGCAGGGCTGACATTTGTCTTTTAGGAGTATGACTTACATGTGTCTTGGAGTGAGAAATAATAAAAAAAAAGCTTCTGGGGGTGGCCAAGATCAAGAGGGTAGGGCTTGTGCAGGCCTGGAAGCCTTCTCTGGTCACCTACGCTTGCCAGGGCTGAGGAGGGAGCGCTCTCTCCTGGCAGCACAAGGCGGGCTGCTGCATCACTACGCCTGACCAGCCGTTCTCGCCTGCGGCAGAACTCCCGGCCCCGAAGGAAAGCCACGCAGCAGGACTGGCAGCCTGAGCCTGCCTTTGCTAAATAAGGCTCTCCCACGAACATACGATGCCTGGACAGCGCTGGAAGAGAGCAGCAATTAAACAGCTGCTCTGACTGGAAGCTTTTCTTTCGCTATGCTGTGAAGGCCCTAAACCTGCTAAAGAAAAAAAAAAAAAAGGTGCTATAAAACCACAAGGAAGCTATTAGAGGTGGATATTGTTTGTGAAAAGAGTTTGAAGGGATGCAAACTGAACCGATGCACAGAAGCAACTGTTAAAAGCAGCTTTAATAAAATTTGTAGTGATTCAGAAAAGCAAAGATCTTACCACTGAAGGTTTGTGGTAGCGGATCGAGCCAAAGTGCCTTTTAGGGAAAGATGGTCCTTGAAGCTAAGAATGTATTTCAGGACTTTATATCTAAAAATACATAACATTACACCACCATTGCCATTTCACCACAGCCCCTCATGGGGGAGACGGGCTGAACAGAAAAGTGTAAGATAATCTCTACAGACTGCACTCCCCAAGAAGAAGTATATTACAGTAGTTTCTTGGCAAATACACTCCCCAGGAAGCAAAAAAAATATATATATATTACATAAAGTATTCTCACATATTAAGTTTTGCATTTTGAATGTAGGACAGAATATCTCATTGCAAAAAAAAAAAAAAAGGCAAACTGTACACACTCGTTTCATCCTTAGCTACGGAGGGTAGCTAGTCGTGACTGCATTGCTTCAATGTCTTCCTCCTCGTCAACAGCAGCAGCTGCTCCCATGGGTTCGGGCTCTGGAAGAGCATCTGTGACTTTACTAGGAGCTTTACCCAAGGCCCCTGCAAACAACAAACAAACAGGCTCATTGTTAGTGTGCGTTAGGGCTTCATTTAATAATTAGCAGCTTTCAGGTACAGATATTTAAAATAATTCAACCTGTGACTTTTGGTAGAGGTCACACACAAGAACTGGTTGACTTGATGGGCCCTAGGCTGTTGGCTGATGCAGCAGTACTGACCCGGCAGCCCCTCCTGAGCGGGCTGGTGAGCCGGGGAGGAGCTGCTCCCACCGCAGCCCTGCTGCTCGCCTCTCCCACCGCTCGCCCCGGCAGGAAGGGAGCTGCTCCCAGCCAGGAAACAGGATGGAAAAAAGCAAAGCAGGATGTGAGGAACAAGAGAGGGCAACAAGCCAGCAGCAGGCACAAGGTAACAGCAGGGCAGGAGCTGGGGAACTGCACTTTCAGCGTGTTACAGCTGAACGCAGCTCTGGTACCTACATTTGTCACACCATGTCACAAGAAATTCAGGTAAGGAGCATGCTAAGGATTATCTAGCCTTATCTAAGTCATAATGCTATGACTTAGCATTATCTAAGTCAAATAACTAAACCAGTAGATCACTAGTTCATGAGCTGTAAGGCAGAAGTTGGGGGTTTGGGTTGGGTTTTGGTTTTAGGGGGTTTTTGTTCGTTTGGTTTGTGGTTTCCCCCTACCCCCCAACAACTCAAGATGCTGACAGCATTTTACAGCCAGGAATCACAGCATAGCCTAAGAGTCAAGGCAATGCAGCTGAGTATTTCCTGGCTTCATTAGGAATAGTATATCCAGTCAATCAGACAAATTTCACCTTGTTAAGAAGATCGACTGTACAAGCCTGTTAAAGCCTCAATTACAGAACTGCACAGACATCACCTGATGTGTATTATTTATGCTTTACTGAACCGCACCGGCCTTCTCAGCCAGTACTCCCTGAGAAACCAGTTTGTCAGAGCTCTCTGCCTATTAGCAAAGGCAAAGACACCACTGGGAAAGCACAGTTAAGTCAGAATAGACCAAGATTTAAATTGCTGTCTCGTACTGAACAGAGCGGGGGCGAGGCTCCGCTCTCGGCAAACACACACAAACTCACCAGCTGTAATTTCAAAAAGGATTTTGTCAATTTCCATCTCGGCTTCCTCTTCCATTTCCTCCTGATCCTCCAGGCTTTCAAAGGTGTCCTCCAGCATTTCCTCTATAATACCAGCCTAGCAGAAAACAAAAAGGCAGCGCGTGATGCCCTTGGAAACAGCAGAGTAAGAGGACGCGCTTCCTATTTTCGAGATCAGGTTATGTCTAGCCCGGCATTTAACAACAAGCTTGACGCTCAAGCTTTTTGGATCAAGGCTATCCTGTTGCATGAGGGTTGGCCAGCACACCAGCCTACAGTTTAAGCACGTATCTGTACAAGCGGCACACAGGAAAAGCAGTAAGAAAACTGAGGATTAAACACACATGTTCTCACTTTGAAACCCTCAAGCTGTTATTCCTTGTCGTTGCATGTCTAAACACTGACAACTCAGATTGCTCCAAGTTTGCAGCTGTATTTCACACGCTTCAGTCATGAAGCATAAATTGTATGACATGCTGTAAAATTAGTGTTTGACATAACTTCCCTTTTTTTTGTTTTCAGATCTGCATCTGAAAACATTCCTTTGCAGGGCCTGCAACCCAGGTATGGCCAAATTGTTCTGGTGCACAATGGTAAAATTATTAAGAAATAAGCTGATTTGACCTAAACTATCTGGAGTGGTAAGAGGGGGAAAAAGGCAAAACAACTTTGGTAGCTGAAAAGAAAATAACCACGATAGGGAAGTAGTATCCTTTAAAATCAGAGCGCTTTCATCGGATGGAGACACTATCCTAGGTGTTTTAAACCCAGTACCAGAATAGCCGTCTTGCCTACGATGGGATTTTCAGCTTCCCACTCCACAAGAGGCTGTGGTGGGTCTTTCTTAATGAACATTTTCACCCCTGAAAGCAGGAAATTCGGTCTCCCCAGCACAGAGAGCAGCTCGGGGATACGGGCGGTCACTGGGCACAGGCGTGAGCCCTGCTGTGAGCCTCGGTCTCCCCCTGCTCTTGGGACTAGGGAGGAGTCCAAGCCGCAACCGCTCTGTACGGGGACCGGTCTTCCTTCTTCCATCCTCAACCTGAGCAGTTTTTTTCAGCTGCAAGCTTTACACCAAACATATTGCAGGTATCAATCAGGGTTTTCCCCACATACAGGAACTTGCTAGAAAGTCCCCAGCTATTAGTGTGTTACTTTAATTTCTGTTTGTCAGAGCTCACACAAGCCCTCTGACAAAGGGGCCACCTAAGCGGTTGCACAGCACGCTAACAACCACCTGTTGTTCACCCAAGTCTTATTTATGTTATAGATCTTACCTTCATCATCTCCTTGGACAACTCCCTCATCGTTGCTTGGATTTCAGGGATTTTGACTAGATTTTGCATAGCTTTCATGACTTCTGTGCTCTTCTGCAATGAACCTGCTACTCTCAGGACAGCTGGGAAGGAGAGGCATAGAAAAGCTTGAATGATCCATGCACCACCAAAAGGAGAGGAATTATATCCTCCATACATGAGGAAATGTATGAAATTTGTTTGCATTTAGGCAGTTTAATTAAAAAAAGAAATGGGCATCCTGCTTCTTCATTCTTGTCTACCTTCCTGGAAAAGCTCAACTCCTACCCACATGGGAAAAAATACGTTTCTAGCAAAGATACTGGTCCTGTGGGATTACCTGGAGCAATCCAGATTGCCTGCAGAGAGATTTCCACCCCCTTGCACTGCAGTTCATAAAGAGATATCCCCGAGGAGCTCCTGCCTGTGCCCCTCAGCAGCCAGAGGTCTTGCTGAGGGTTTCACCAGCAGAGCTACAGTCCAGCTCCACATCTGGCTGCTGACCAAACTAGTGACCTTCCGCCTGACACCAGGTAGGGGAAACTAACTCTGGCAAAAGATCTAGTGCAATAGTTTCACAGCGAACAGTAAGCTAGAAAATTAATACTGAAGCAGATAAGCTGGAACTAAGTGTAGTTTAAACTGAATTTAACAATATTCTTTCCAGAAGCTATTCTCATAATATAGCTTAAAAGCTCTTCTCATATATGTTGATATACCAAGATCAAAATGCATTAACTAAGGGTACTTTGAGGTTCTTGAATTGTGCCATCTAACTTTGCAGCTTCCTAGCCATGGAGAACTTACCTGTTTGTACATAAAATGGTCACTCCTTAATGAAGCAAAATGAAGGTACAGCATATATTATTTTTCATTTTAATACTTAATTTCTTTAAGAACATTACACTTGTAATGTTAACAAACTAACAGAAATCTTGCCTTTAGCAGTCATTTCCCCAAGATGAAGCAAGTTAATACAAAACCCAGAACTCTAGATTCCTTCCTATCGCTTGGGTAAGCGTATCAGAACATTCCCAGTAAGACGAAGATGCCGGTAGCGGTAAGGAGGAGTTTTTCCTTTTAAAGGACACCTCAGGCTGCAAGGATGGCCTCTGCTTCCCTTTCCTGAATGAGGTACATGGGGAGCCTATCCTAAGATTACACTTAAGGTTCACATTGCAACTCCTGATTTATCACTCATCTAGTGTTAAAACCTACTAGCAACTAGCTTGGATAATGAAATACTTTGCCATTTCAGTGCATGTTAGCCTCAACCAAGTCTCTCCCTGGCTTCGATGCTTTCTGCTCTGCTCTCGTCGCAGACTGGAATGCTCTAAGGTGTGGAAAATACTACAGGAAGCCTAATACAACAGATTTCTGATGTGGATAAGGAACGAGGAATGAGGGAAATATGCTGGTACTGGGGGAGCACAAAGGACCAAGCAGGGTTTACAGAGAGCTAGGTATTAAGCCACAGGGCAAATCGATTAATCCACATCAAGGAAAGCAAACACTGTCCCCCCCATCTCCATTTAGGACTTAGTAAGCGTCCTAAGACTCTTGCTAAAGAAACAATAATTTACAAGATGAAGGGAATTCTACTGAAGGAAATAAACCTCATGTTACAGATCCTGTCAAAATCAGTAACAACAACAGGCTCCACAAGGATACAGGGATATTAGGCACGCATTCAAACTGTTTACGAATGCACACTAAAAACGTGCCCCACATTACTGGAAGCGAGTTCTGTTTCAGAGCACGTGATTCTCATGTCACTGCAACCCTCAGGCTCTGAGGAGAGGTGTTAGATTATCTGTTGAGCAGCTCATCAGAGGAAACAGAGAGCCAGCAAGGATCTAGGGAACAATGAGGGGTAGGAACCCCAGGAAGCCAACTGGGAGCTCCCCGACTACTCCAGAGACCAGCGTGGGAAACCCGTCCAGACCGGAGAGTGGGGAAAGGGTCTCCAGAACATCCTGCAGACTGAAGGGTCTTATTGCCTACAGGGATATAGGACTCGGTATGGGATGCTGGGGAAAAGAGTGTTTTTTGAACCAAGAAAAACTTATTATGGAATCTTTTAAGGGGATTGCAGGAATGTGATTGAACACGAGAAACTTTTTATTGGATGTTTAGGGGAAGGACTGAAGGTGGAGAAAGGGAGGGATCAAGGTGGACCAGGGAAGACCACAAAGCTCAGGCAGAGGAGGAGATCTGGGGCCAGTTACCAGATACGTGGCCAGCTTAGACTGAGTGTCTGAGAGCAGCTACTGGAACAACCCATATATTGTGCATGTGTGTATAGATATGTATTCTACTAGTGGACCTCAGTCCTGATCAGCTGAAGAGGAAGACCAGGATTGAGCTGTCAGTGCTGTTCATGTTTGTGTGAAAGCTGCGTGTGTTTACATGGGTGCTGGTAAAGGCGCTGCTGTAAGCATGTGTGGGCGTGTGTGCCAACTGGGAATAGGTGCTCAGCCTGGCTGGATGGGGGGACGTGGAACTGCAGCAGTCTCACACCTCTGGGCCTGCTAGGGGTGGAACTTCCCTCGGTCCTGAAGCCCACTGGAACCAGCTGCCTTTCACAAGAATAGGACTGCTTACAAATTCAAGCTCTGTCTGCATTTGACCTCGGTTCTGAAAATGGAAACCCAGACCTCACCTCTAAAGCTAGAAGCGCTTAGAAGGTGTTCTTACCAAGCTGATTCTTCATCCCCATGAGAACAGAGTTCATGTGAGCTTTGGATGCATAGAGTTTGCTTACAGCCTTTCGAGAGCGGATCAGTTCCTTCGCCAAGATCACACACACATCTTTCTGACCCTTTTTGGCAGCATCCTTTATTGACCGCTTCACCTTCTCCTCTTCTCTCTGGATATCTGGAGTACAGAAAAACACAGCAAATAGCGATAAACTGCTAAGGATTTGGAAGAGAAACCAGTCATTTGTTGGGGTGTATTTTCAATACAAAGAATCGTTTCTGCTTGATTTCAGATCCCCCCTGTTACTCAAAGACCTTGTTCTAGGCTGATTTACGTGTTAGCTGATTAATTCAACTAAATATTAATAGGAAAATTCTCATTACTAAATATCCAGCTCTGTAATTTCCTTTGCAGTTAAGAGTACTGTAAAGGACTGTCCAGGAATATCACTGCATGAAGCTGAGTGGACTAAGATGAATTCTTAAGAAGCAAAAAAGGTCCAGTAAGAACAAAGCACTCTGAGATGACTACTTGACTTACAACTTCAGAATAACTTCCTGACTATTAAACTGGCCTGATTTATGTATATAAAATATATACACCCATATATAATATATACACACACAGTTTAAGACTACTGTACTGATTTCCTGCTTACAAGATTACCTCTTCCATGTTCATCACCAGATAGCCCTACTTTACCAGGAAGGAACAACGTTGTCACAAGGAGTTTAAAACTCGTAGTCTCAGAAGATAGACAGGCATTTTACTAGCAAAAATGCTTACCTGTCAGACTACATTCAAAGCTTAACCCATATGCCCACCTTCAAGTGAATTTGCGGGCTGTTGTAGGCAAAATTGTCCTCACTGTTTCTAAATCCCTGAAATGTGTTTTTCTGAAAAAAATACATTCAGAAAGATTGTAGAAGGCTGATCTCACAGAGGCTAGAAAGTCTTAGATATACGCTGCCTTTAAAAAAATTTTAAAAAGCATGACCATTTATATAGTGAATTTGTAAGGGTGTGCCCACAACTTTAAGAGTTACTTAAAACCACAGATTTGTTAATTACTGCCAAAAAAAGCCTTCATCCTTGCAGACTGACTGAATTATTCCCCCCGTCAGGCACAACTCACTGAGCCTCAACCGGATACCCAGCCAAGTCTATACTTGTACTTAAGGAGTTAAGGTCCTGAGTTTATACTGCTCATACTTTAAGACACGTGTTAGGTGTTTCTATAAACTGGCACATTCAAATTATAAGCTAGCTGGCTGGTGCCAAAGCTATGGATAATTTATCAGTGAAAACTAGTATGCTGGTAAATCGTTAGATATAACTTAAAGCAGTCTGTTCCAACTCTCTTGGTATCCAGCTTCATTCAACAGCTTTTTATAAGAGCATGCTGGAGTAGGAGTACTGAACTAAGTCTGTACAAAATGAGCACCAAATAGTTGGATTTGCAATATTGCAATACACTAAATAGGCTTCCTTAAATAACGTAGGTTTCTCTAGCAAATCTGGGGTGACTGTTCACTCACAGCCAGATAACGCTGGCTGTGTACAGCAGAAGCCAGGTACCTCAAAAAACTCAGAGTAAGAAATGCAGGAACAAGCAGGGGCTAAAACAACACCCTTCCTTTCCCAGACTCAGCAATAAATTAGCCACTGATGAAATGTGGATCCAAGAGTCCGCAAAAAAATTATCCTAAAGTAAATAAAGAATTCAGATAATAATGGTTAGGCTCACCTTCCTGCAAAGAGTTGAAGGAAATGACCACAAGAACAATTATTTCTAGCAAAGGCTTTGTTCAAATTTGGTTTTGTTTGAGTCTTCTTGATTTATAGCAGACAGAAGTTACATGTAGGCAAGAACCAGAAGTCGCCCTTTTATAAAAACAAAGGCATCAACACATACTTTTTGGCACAGGCCAACTTGGAGACTTTGACACAGCTTCTCACGTGGGCATTAATGAACCCTGTACTCAAGATGAGTCACTCTCTCAATATCATTCAATGGCATCTTTATCCTAAAGGACCGGCAGAAATCCGTAGGATCGTCATCAGAAAAACATACTCCTTCTTGCTTCCCCACTATTATCTGCAGAAATGTCACAAGCTTGAAGACATCTGTATGTCAGACATGCGAGTGAGCCAAGTCCCAGCATATCAGAACAGGTAGGAAACTGCTGAAGTGCTACAGCAAAAACCAGAAAGCACCAAGAGTACTCCAGCAGTACTGAGGAATTATGACACTCACTTTGCAAAGCTAAAAACAACCACAAGTATTGCGTTACTACATCCAAACTAGGGTAGTGGGGCCCCGTACTGGAGCGAATGCTTTCACGTGCATGACGAACTGCTGAATATGAGATTAGTGGCATAAAATATGCAAGAATGGTCAATGCCACCTTTGAAGGTCAATGCCAGCTATGCACCTCTAGTGAGCCAAAGTCATTACACCAGTCCCCTGTGCAGCACTACCAAGCACAACAGAGGCACAAAGCAGTCCAAAGCACCTGTGAGAGGAACTTGCAAGCTCAGTAAAGCACAAAGTTACTGTATTACTACAACTACATTAACTTGAGAAATTCAATTCTGAAGTCACAAGGATACTAAGGATACCTTTCATTTCTTCCAACCTTCCAAGCCCTCAAAAGCAACATACACCAAACAGAAATCACGACAACAGCAAGAGTCCAACAACAGATGGTTTGAAACAGTGTGTTGCTATATTAGTAACTGCGCTGACCGGGCAAGCCAAGTGTTTGAGTGATCCAAGCCCACGCAGTTCATCCCAGGTGGGTCTGAGTGTTGCCATATCAAAACATCTAGCAGAGCCTTCCCCAGGGAAATTAAAACAGGTCCCAGCTCAGCATCCTTACTCAAAGATTACAGCTATTTCCTGGGTAAATCTCAATCCAAATGATAAAGCATGGCAGAATCCAACCACAGTGGGTAATTTTTTGAAAAAAACAACAAAAAAACAAAACAAAAAAAAACCCACACACCCAAACAAACAAACAACAAAAAAACCCAACCCAAAACAAAACAAAAAACCCCATACCAACAAAACCCAAAACAAAACCCTTTAGTGGCATGTGCCTGTCATCTCTCAGCAGCAGCCTGCTAGCCGGATAAGTGTCCAGCAGAACCATGTACTTCCACAGCTGACATTTGGTACGATGTGAAGTCCTAGCACAACAGGGGCATTACAAAGATATTCTGTACTTTATTTTAATGGGATGCAGGTGGTTAGTGGTTAGTCTAAGCTCTTATGTGCTGAACTGTATTTCTTTGAATGTAACACTCTGAAATACATATACAGAGATGTTTAAAGCTGTTACAATAATTAGATTTACATCCACATCAAAATATCAGACTACCACATGACCCAGTATCTATACAGGCCATTAGAAGTATTATGGCATGCATAAAGTTGAGAGAAAACCAAAATTTCAAGAAACCATCAATAGTGAACATGTGAGTAGTTTGCTCCCATGGAAGATGCAGCCCCTAAAACATACTCTGCTAATAACATCAGCCATGTTTCAGTTGCTCTGTGCCCGATACAGCCACACAAAGTGCCTTGGAGAATGCAAAACAATTCACAAGCATAATGAACATCACTGTACATTGGTTTTCCTGGAAGAGGCATAAACCCTGTCCTCATCTGTAAAATGAGGACAAAGACAGACTTTGTACTGCACAAGCACCTCTCTCCAACCAACTCGTACAAATCTACAAGTGGGAAAATATGTGAACCCTGCCAGCTTAGTCCAGAAGTATGGGGCTGGGGAGGAAGGGGGAAGGGAGAATGTACTCCTTGAGGAGTCACTCAAAACAGGCATGTGCCTAGTAACCAGATGATGACACAAAACATCCTTTACCAGCACATCCCATGGACCAATCCTGAGGGCAGGGTAGAAGACAAAAAGGGGAAAACAGAATCTGCCCCAAATCTATTTTCAGATTCTGGGGAGGCGGGCAGAAGAGGGGACAAGAAGCTGAACTAGCGGCAGTGTAATAATAAGCAACTCATCTGCTTTTCAAGACCTCTTCAAAAGTGTAATGCCCATAATTTAACAGCAAAACTCCCACTGAGAAAAGTCTTTCTTTCTCTTCTCTCCTGCTCGCAATTTTCTCAAGCTGACAGCAAGCTACTTTTGTTTAGCATGTGCACTTCATGCCAGTACATACCTGTGGAACTTTCTACACGTGTAATTACATACCACACCGATACTATTCATTAAATCAATGTCGCTGGAGTTCTGGATAATAAGTCTAATTCATTTTACCAAATGGGATTTAAGAGCATTATGTCTTAGTGGAAGCATACAATATTCAGGTTCTTTTGAAAATTTTACTTGGAGAACGTCACAACGACGTCATTTTGTAACACAGACTAAGTCTGGCCCCAGGATCACATTCATCTTCCTTTACTCCAGATGCGATAGAGTATCCCAGGTTATTAGATTTCACAGCCTCCCCCAATTAAAGCAAAAAAACCTTGAAGGCAGAGAGGGAAAGGAAAAACAAAAAATGAGACATAAGTACAAACCTCTGATCTGTCTATCAATCACTCTCATTTCTTTCCTTATCTTCAAGGACCATTCATTGACCTTAAAAAGAGAAAGTGAGAGTTACTTGAAAGTCCAACTTTAAAACTATGCTTTTATACTTTCAGGTAACTTATCCATTCAATATCAAAAGATGCACTTCACAATGCACAAGCTTTAAGTTATGAGTCATGTTTAAATATGTCATTATTCAAATAAAAAAAGCATTGCAGAGATACCACCAATTATTGCACTCCTCTTACCATTCAGGCAAGGAGTTAATGAGGACACGATTTGTGAACTGGAGACGCTCACTGCCTGGCTAACTTCCCACATCACAGTGACGTCGCTGTGCAGAGGAAACGTGCCGCAGGGGGTTTCAGCATAAGGTAGAAACTTTGGCATGGGATGACAGCACCAAGAGTGCTACTACCCTTTTCAGTCAGAAGGAGCCCCAGGAGGTCTCCAAGCCAACCTCCTACTCAAAGCAGGACCAAGTTCAGAGTTGAGACAGGTTGCTTGGGGCCTTGTCCATTGAGTTTTGACACCGTCTGAGGGCAGAGACTTCACAGCCACTCTGGGCATCTCTCCCAGCACTTAGTCGCTCCTGTGGTGAGGAACTTCCCTCATGTCCAATTCAGAATTCTCCTCTGGCCACCTGTGGCTGTAGCCTCTTTCCTGTCACTGGGCACACCTGAAAAGTACCTGGCTCTGCCTTCACTACAACCCCAGTAGGGGCAGTGAAAGGCTTTAGACTCTTGCCCCTTCGTCTTCTCTTCACCAAGCTAAAACAAGCCCAGTTCCCTCAGCCTCTCCTCCTGTATCATGGGCTCCAGTCCTCTGCCACTTTGGTGGCCCTCTGCCGCAGTCTCCCCAGTTTGTTGATATCCTTCTTGAACTGGGTGCCCAAACCGAGACACTGTTTTGCAGATGTGGCCTTATTAATGCCGAATACAGCAGAGTAACTGAAAAACCATTTGCCTCAACTTGATGATTACAATTCACTAATGCAGCCCCATTTGCCCTCACCGCTGCGAATGCACACTGCTAACTCAGTTTATTATCCGTGGGAAGCCCAGGTCCTTTCCTGCAGAGCTGCTGCCAGCCAGCCCCAGGCTGCACATCCCTACGTGCAGCAATGGTTGTCCCACATACATAACTCTGCATTGCTCAACATAATGAGGTTCCTGCCGGCCCGTTCCTCCCACTTGCTCAGGTCCCTCTACATGGCAGCTCTGCCCTCCAGCTTCCCTTCCCCTGCATTTGGTGAGGTTCAAACACAGCCACCCCCTCTACAGCTTCCCTCCTGGGACCCACCAAGATCTCTCTGTTCCAGCACTCCTGGCTCCCCCAGCACAGGCTGCTGAAGGAGGTGGGGAGCACCACTTGCCCTGAACACCCCTCTGGGGAAGCAGAGACATCAGACAGGCAGCAGCTGCCAGACGTCCAACTGAGAACTGGAAGCACTTGTGGTAAACGAGGAAGCAGAGAGGGGCTGTAGAACCAGAAGCAAGAATCGGGAGATAATACTAGCATACAGAGTGCCAAATGCTTGTGGAGCTCTGATGCTACTGCTATTATTAGCAGCAGAGATTTTGCACAGTATCTAAAAAAACCCTAAGTATTAAGATGACCTCTAGTTCATGGATCCACTTGCACACTGTACATGCCAGTGCACAGGCCACTCAAGAAGTCTAGTTGGCTGTATGAATAGTTTTGTATGAAAATCGCCCTGATTTTTATGTGATTTTTAAAATTCAAATAAAAAGCTTCGTCTACCTGAATAAGCTTTATAACAGAACTGTAAAAAGCGCGCTCTTCGGTGCATGAGCCCAGCAGAGCAAGACAGATTCTTAGACTTCTGCCGGTCTCAAAAGAAGTGCGCTCAGTCACAATGAACAAGACCACATTTTGACTACAGACAACAACCACCACCTGAGTGGCCCATGCGTAAAATCTGCTGAAAAAAACCCACAAAAGCCTAGCAGAGCTCTGTGTGTACATTATGGGTGTGCAGAAGTTTTGAAGGGGTTTCAGAAAGCTTCTGTACCTTTTAGCTGAATCCTGTTTTATTACAGGGAAGAAAAAAAAAAAACCCTTGCTGGACCAACTGCAGCCTCTCCTCTTGCTGTTCAGGACAGGGCAGAGAAATTTCATGTAGATTCATTCCTCACGCTGATAAGAGGCTAAGAAGGTCCCTCTTTTGAGTATGCCTATACTAGATGGAGAGAAGAGGGGGAAGAGACTGAGGTAAAGCATGACTGAACTCTGGCTGGCCACCTGTCACGCCTCAAATGTAAGATCTAGAGATTTGCTCTACAAGTTGTATTCTGGAACAAACCAACATTTATTAAGCCTTCATGTACAAGCACAATCGGCAACTGTCAAATGAACTACAGCAGGATTCACAGATTCTGCCTCTGTGATGCACAACCCAGAACAAAGACACCATTAAACCACAACTGGTCATATGTTGCCATCAGTCCCTGATAACTCCCACAGCAGAAAACTCTTTGACAGCTTATCCCTAATACTGCCCAGGAATAAGCTGCTTCACACAACTGTCCTCATAAAGACAGAGCTGGGTGCTTCTTCATTCCCTGGTCTTCCCAACATGCATCACCAATTTTGTGTGTAAGAAGAGGAGGAAATCCCATTGACTCTCATCTAGACTACCGCATGCTTCCAGTTACATGAGACACGGCAATTTGTTGAGCAGTAAAGAAGTTGTATTGCCGACCTCACGCAGGATACAGGGATATGGCTACAAACCATGGCACAATGCAGTGCAGAGGTAGCAATGCTGGGAATAAAAGCGCTTTGGTCAACTAAGCAAGGCTAATTACCCTGAGCACAACTCCATGCTGATGAAGCTAATCTGCTTCCAGTTCTGACATAAACAAAAGCATCGTTCTCACAGCACCGCATCACACTGGAGAGTCAGCCAGCAAAACACTAAGCTGAAATCAACCACTCAGACTACACTGGAGGAAAACCACGTTTTAGGCTCAAACAATCCAGGCATGGCATGTATAGTAGACCCCCAGCTTTAGACAGGCTGAAATGCATCACTAGCTCCTCACAAGGACTGAACACAAAGGGAACCTTGTGGTTGGTGTCTACTACAGGCCACCTGATCAAGGAGAGCCTACTGATGAAGACTTCTTCCTCCAGCTACAGGAGGCATCACGCTCACAAGCTCTTGTCCTACCTGGGGGACTTCAACCACCCCGACATCTGCTGGAAAAGTAGCACAGCAAGCTGTAGGCAATCCAGGAGACTCCTGGAGTGCATTGAGGATAACTTCTTAACCCAGGTAATAGACACCCCTACCCAAGGGGATGCAATACTGGACCTGACGGTCACCAATGCAAGTGAGCTCATCAGTGACGTCAAGACTGGAGGCAGCCTAGGCTCCAGTGATCACGCACTGGTGGAGTTCACAGTCCTGAGGGATATGGGACAGATGAGGAGTATAGTCAGGACCCTAAATTTTAGGAAAACAAACTTCCAGCTCTTCAAGGAGTTAGTCAGTAGGACCCCCTGGGAAACAGTCCTCAGAGACAGGGGAGCAGAACAGAGCTGGCAGATCTTTAAGGATGCTTTCCATAAAGTGCAAGAGCTCTCCGTCCCCAGATGTAGGAAATCAGGCAAGGAAGGGAAGAGACCAGCATGGCTGAGTCAAGACATGCTGGTCAAACTGAAGAGCAAGAGGGAACCACACAGGCAGTGGAAGCAGGGACAGGTAACCTGGGAAGAGTATAGGGACACTGCCTGCTTGTGTAGGGATGGGGTCAGGAAGGCCAAGGTGCAGCTGGAGCTGAACTTGGCAAGGGATGCACAGAATAACAAGAAGGGCTTCTACAGGTATATCAACCAGAAAAGGAAAGTTAAAGAAAGCGTACCTCCACTGATGAACAAGAATGGTGACCTAGTATCAACAGACTGAGGTTGAGGTACTCAACAACTTTTTTGCTTCAGTCTTCTCTGGCAACTGCTCTCCTCACCCCTCCCGAGTCAATGGACAACATGTTGGGGACCAGGGGGGTAAAACCCCTCCCACTGTAAGGGAAGATCAGGTTCGTGACCACCTGAGGAACCTGAACATATATAAGTCTATGGGACCTGATGAGATGCATCCCAGAGTCCTGAGGGAACTGGCTGATGTAGCTGCCAAGCCACTCTCCATGATATATGAAAAGTCATGGCAGTCAGATGAGGTCCCTGGTGACTGGAAGAAGGGAAACATTGTGCCCATCTTTAAAAAGGGTAGAAAGGATGACCCTGGGAACTACCAACCTGTCAGCCTCACCTCTGTGCCTGGGAAGATCATGGAACAGATCCTCCTAGAAGCTACACTAGAGTACATGGAAGACAGGGAGGTGATTCGAGACAGCCAACATGGCTTCACCAAGGGCAAGTCCTGCCTGACCAACCTAGTGGTTTTCTACGAGGGAGTTACCACATCAGTGGACAAAGGAAAAGCAATGGATGTCATCTATCTGGACTTCTGTAAAGCCTTTGACATGGTCCCCCACAACATCCTCCTCTCTAAATTGGAGAGGTATGGACTTGATGGGTGGACTGTTCGGTGGATAAGGAATTGGTTGGATGGTCGCATCCAGAGAGTGGCAGTCAATGGCTCAATGTCCAGATGGAGATCAGTGACAAGTGGTGTCCCTCAGGGGTCTGTACTGGGACCAGTGCTGTCCAATATTTTCATCAATGACATTGACAGTGAGATCGAGTGCACCCTCAGCAAGTTTGCAAATGACACCAAGCTGAGTGGTGCAGCTGATACACCAGAAGGATGGGATGTCATCCAGAGGGACCTGGACAAGCTGGAGAAGTGGGCCTGTGAGAACCTCGTGAGGTTCGACAAGGCCAAGTGCAGGGTCCTGCACCTGGATCGGGGCAATCCTCGGTTTCAATACAGGCTGGGGGATGATGTGATCGAGAACAGCCCTGCGGAAAAGGACTTGGGGGTACTGGTGGATGAAAAGCTGGACATGAGCCAACAATGTTCACTCACAGCCCAGAAGGCCAACTGTATCCTGGGCTGCATTAAAAGCAGTGTGGCCAGCAGGTCGAGGGAGGTGATTCTGCCCCTCTACTCTGCTCTGGTGAGACCTCACCTGGAGTACTGCGTCCAGCTCTGGAGACCTCAGCACAAGAAGGACATGGAGCTGTTGGAACGGGTCCAGAGGAGGGCCATGAAAATGATCCGAGGGCTGGAGCACTTCTCCTATGAGGACAGGCTGAGAGAGTTGGGGTTGTTCAGCCTGGAGAAGAGAAGGCTCCGGGGAGACCTTATAGCAGCCTTCCAGTACTTAAAGGGGGCCTATAGGAAAGACAGGGACTGACTTTTTAGCAAGGCCTGTTGTGACAGGACAAGGAGCAATGGTTTTGAACTAAGGGAGGGCAGATTTAGACTGGATTTAAGAAAGAAATTTTTTACAATGAGGGTGGTGAGACACTGGCACAGGTTTCCCAGAGAGGTAGTGGAGGCCCCATCCCTGCAAACGTTCAAGGTCAGGCTGGATGGGGCTCTGAGCAACCTGATCTAGTTAAAGATGTCCCTGCTCTTGCAGGGGGGTTGGACTA
This sequence comes from Ciconia boyciana, assembly GCF_034638445.1. Taxonomy (NCBI): domain Eukaryota; kingdom Metazoa; phylum Chordata; class Aves; order Ciconiiformes; family Ciconiidae; genus Ciconia; species Ciconia boyciana. The sequence continues at coordinate 6,916,424 of NC_132938.1, read as the reverse complement.
GAAGACCTGTAGAATCCAAAGCATTCTATGACTCTATGAAGATGTTTGCCCTGTATCATTCATCCAATAAGTTCTTTCGCATCAACAGACAGCGAGCATACAAACAAACCCAGGGTGTCTCACCGCCACCACAACAATCTCAACCTCTTCCCATCATCAGCCACCTCCTGTGGTGCTGAGACTGCTTTCTGTAGCCCTACTCAGGGACAGTATCTTGTGTACAGCTGCCAGCAGACAGGAGGTAAGTGGTGCTGTTTCCCCATCATCTAGTAAGCAGAAATAACAACTCCTTCCTTCTAAAGCTGCGTAGTTAGATGCAGGAGGAAAGAAACTTCTTACTATTAATGGGTTTCTCAACAGCGCTGTTATGACCTGTGAAGTCATCATGCCAGCCTGCAACCCAAGAATGTGCTCATGACTGCAAGGCGACCCACGTCATTTCTCCCTACGGGTCAGACACGCCTGTTTTCTAACGCCTTTGCAGGCTTTTCTGCAAACAGCTCCAAGATGACCCACAGACAGGCTGTGTTACTAGAAAACACAGCAAGCTTGTCAGTTATGGAAAGGGAAGAGTGGTTGTTGGACATGAAACAACAAGAACTCATCCGTGCCGTATAACCACATCGTGCGGGTTAAATGGTTGTCTGCTGCTTTATCCCTCCATCAAGAGCAGCAATCTCCAAACCCCATTTCTCTGTGGTATCTTCCAACACTACTCATGAATGGAGCAAACTATAATCAGCCTGCATGGTGCTCTGACACAGGTAGAGGAGGAAGGGAAAGTACACTATCAAAAGTATATTCCTTATCTAACGCTATCACCCCACAAGCGATGACTACAGCCTGCTCCCCTGGGACTTGGTTGCTACAAAGCAGCAGGGAATATCTGTGACACTGCAGCTCTTCTAAGCCTTCAATTTCAGTATCTGTCACCTTCTCCCTATTGCTTTTTTAGTACCTCTAATGTATTTGATCTTTCCCCCCACCAAATAGATTGTTTCATTAATATATTAGTAGTGATTTATGAAAGGCAACAGTGAAATCCATCAGTATCTCGATTACTTCATTTCACTGTGACATTATAACTGTGTGGGTAGAAGCAAGGCTTACAAAGTATGCCTGCACACTCAAAAAAACACCAAGTGCCAATATTTCAGCTATTCATATTTTTAAGCCTGTTTTTGCAGCAGGAGCTAGAAGCCCCTAACGAAGCCGGAGAGCTAGAAGTTATGGAAGACAGCTAACAGCAAGCTAAAAATCCAGGAGCCGCTAACTAAGCCTCCCCAAACCACACCACCTAGGATGCACCGCTCCTTTGGCTACTGCTTCTGTGGCCCTGAGAAGCCCCCCCCCCCCGCCAAGTCTCTGCACACCCCCAGGCTGCAGGAGCGCTCTGACAGCGGGCCGAGCGTGTTAAGAAGTTGCTGCATTTCGGAAGAAATGAAGTAACCGAGCGCGGGTGCCCCCAGCCCGTCTGGGGACGGAGTACCAGGGCTCTTCACCTGCTGCTGAGGCCCAGCCGCCACAGCGATACCCCGGGACAGACCTCACCGGGGCACCCCGACCGCTCCAGACCCTCCTCTCCCCCGCTGCGGGGGTGCGGGCTCGCCGCTTCCCCTCAGTCCCGGGCCGGGTGCTGTCAGGCGAGGGCCCCGGCGCCACAGTGCCTCGCCCAAGCCGGGCCCGGCCCCTCCGCAGCCCCCGCCCGGCGCCATAGCAACGCCGTGCACCGAGGCCACCGCCCCCGAGCCACACGTCCCCGCCGCCTCCCAGCCTCCGCCTGAGGCGGCGGCGCCGCCGGGGCCTCACCAGCTCCTTGGGCGGCTTCTCCGGGGTCTTCCCGAAGAGGCCCATGGCGGCAGCCGCCTCGCGCCGCCCGGCCCTTCCGGGTTCCCCACCCCGCCCGCTGTCAGGGGCGGGCGATCCCCACCGCGCATGCCCCTTTCCCACGCATGCGCACGGCTCCACCCCGCCCCCGCCGGCACTGCCCATGCGCCGCCGGTGCGGGCGGGGCGGGTGGTGGCCGAGCAGTCCCGCCCCGCCCCTCGCCCCGCCCCTCGCGGGGGTCCCAACGGTCAGCGAGGCCCGGGCGCAGCCGCGCTTCACACGGCCCCGCAGGGCTTCACACGGCCCCGCGCGGCTTCACACGGCCCCGCGCAGCTCCACACCCCTCACACAGCCCTGTAAAGCCGCGGGACGCTGCCTGTGGCACTGACACGCTGGAGAGAGCGGGTGCGGAGGAGTTAACAGGATTCGGCCAAGGTGTTTATACTGCCCAGGCACCTTCTCCGAGTCGGTGGCATTGTGAATTGGACTGACAGGAGTTCATGGTGGGCCGTACCTGTTACGGGCAATAAAAAGCGGGTGACAGAGCAGGTTACGTCACCACCTGCCCTCCCCTGTTACATAGATTGCAGGCAAGCACAGTAGAAGTATTTGTGAAATCTAGTCATGCAAGGGGTGACTCAAACTAGACTTCATGTCTTCCCCTTGTGTTGTAATAATCAAATATAGATACACAAATTCACTTAAAGATTGATGCTGTTACAGAAATCCACATAAAGATGGATGCTGCTGTAGAAATCCACTGTAGAGCCCTACCCTATCTCCATAGGATGGAGATAGGGTAGATAGGTACATACAATGTACCTTTATCTAAATAAGTAGGATGTGGCTGTCAAAAAGCAAAAGTAACTGATGCATTACTAGTCTAGTTAGTAAACCATGAAGAACCGCTTGGATCTGCTAAAAAGGTAGGAAACTACGGGAAAGGTAATTCTGGCAGGGGGAGATCACGACCAACTCACAGACCGCCTACCCCAGTTATACCACTGACTCAAATGATGAGGTTGAAGAATAACGACTAAGCATGCGTACTAATTTACATGCTAGATGAAGAGATTTTAACGAATCATTTAACAGAAGAATACTGCGTATGTATTAGAAAGTTGAATATGTTAATGCTTTGTGCATAAATAACTGTTAATTTGAAGGCTGTGGGTGTGCTGTCTTGGGACAGGCACCCGTGCAAACATGCAATAAAATACCTCTGCTCTGTGTGTATATTGGCATTTTGCAAAATTGGCAAAAATTTGGCAAAATCGGCATTTTGCACACCGGGTAAACGAACCCTGATTTTTGGGACAACACTTGCAGCCCAGGGAAGACCCGCAGGAGACCCAAAAAGTGAAGCGTCTGCTAGCACAGAAGATGCCTGCCTCGTCTTCAGCTGCCAACGTTTTTTTGGAGATGCCCCACCAGCAAGGCCTGGCTCATCTCCGCCCTCCGCCATCCTCTCTGCAGCAAAGGGTGGGTAACCTGGCCAAAATTAACAGACAGCTTGGAGCCACCCTGCTGGGTGCTGCGGGGTGAGCTCTGGCAAGTCACTCCCATCTCCTTGCGCCCTGATGCACAAGCTGAGACACAGAGGACTAGAAATAATCACCGATGCACAGAAAGAGTACAAAAGCTTGGTAAGAAAAAGGTGCTATTGGCTTAATCTAACTCTAGTACCTTACAATTATACTTACCCTCATTATTTAATTCCCAGAGAAAGACACTTTAATAACAGTTACAAAAATGTGCACTTCACGTTTGTCTTTTTCCTTTCAAAACCTAATGCAGAACGAAGACAGATCTAAATACGCTTTGGACAGGAGAGCTTTCATTTTGGACTGGGTACCAGCAGTGGGAAAGCCAGTGTAACAAAACAATAATTGCTGAAAGTGAGACTGGCGGAGACCTTCAGAGATGATTTAAATCCATCCTCTCTTAATAGCAGAACAAAACACCAATTGCCCTCGTTAAACCTACTGACATAAGTAACCGCAGATCAATTGTTTGACATTTTCTGTTTACAGTTGGCCGCCAGCCTTCAGGCAGGCAGAGAATAAAACACTGCTTCAAGAATGCTTAGCATCTCAGTTAAGACACTTTACAAATACTAGCACAACCCAGCCCAGTGAGGCAAAACAAGCGAGCAGCAAAACTGCTGACCTTGTTATAGGCACAGTCTTTGCTCTGTTCTCCAGATTTTAAACTGTCAACGCATTGGGTAAGGGCTGTCTGAGATTCCGCACTCCGTAGAAAACAATCCTACTTGGATGCCTCTGCTGCTACTGACACAAGCATTTCATAAAATAAATATATCCAACTGGTTTTTCTTTCCTGCTGGGACTACCAATACACTACACCAGCTGCTGTAGATTTGGAAACAGATGCATCGCCAGGAACTGGATCACAACAATTTATATAACTCAGGCTAATGGACACGAGGGGACCGAACCTCCAGTCACAGCTATCTACTGGTCATAATTATCTGCTCATATAGATGTGCTCTCTGCGGCTCTCCTGCTAATTAAACAGCAGTTTGTGTCATTCATCAAAAGAATTGGACTCATAGAGCAACTGAGGTCATTAAAGCAAGCCTTCAGCTGAAACAGGCATGCACAATGGTTCGCAAATAAGGCTGAACCTGTGCACGGGAGCTTCTTGGGCTCAGGCTTTGTAGGAGGAGGTCAGCTTTCAGCAGCAGAGCTTCGCTCCAGAAGCACACGGTGCCCCGAGGACGCGGCGCTGCTCGAACTTACTGCTCCCAGTCTTTGGCAAAATGCCGAGGTACCAGCGAAAGGCAGTGGTAGACTGTGATACAGCGGTTGGCTTGTGTGCTTCAGTACATCAACTACAGCCTTATTTATATTCACCAAAGTTTTCCTCCATTCCCCTTTTGAGATGGCAAGGTCTCAGTTCAGTGCAGGTTTCAAGACAGTCCTGAAACAATGTGGATTTCAACCCCAGCTGGTTATGATAAGCACATAGGCTAAGTGGCACACTGCCGCACAAATTGGAAGCAGAAACGCTCTTTGCCCTCGTTATGCCTCTCCACTGCTCTGCTGCGGCTGTAATGACAGATAAAGGGCATGTACTGACAGGCCTCAACTGGAATAAAAATTATTTTCTGGACCACAGGAGAGTTGGTGATATTATGCCGTAACTCCCTGCTTCAGTACTGCAATAGGAAAAAGGAAACGAGAGAGGAAAAAGTACTCACAATTAACAACAGCTCTTCTGATAATTAGGAGAATAGCCCCTTGGGAGGACACTTGGTGACTGGGGGCATGAAACATTTGTTATTAAAAAAGATAGTGCCCAGATAACCCTGGACAGATAAAACAATGCCAGACAGCTTTGTAAGCACCAGCCTCCCAGCTCTCTGTAAAGGCACAGAGAGAGATGGATCGTAACTGCCAGAGGGACCTGTGTTTATATTTCCTATTATGATCTTCATTTAATTGCCCTCCTTTCATATCACATGGACAAGAACTAGAAAATAAAATAAATAAAACAATGAGACAGCTGAAAAGGCCTTTCTAGTTTAGCCTTTTCTTCTACTTGCATAATCTCATGCTCTCCTCCCCCCCCCTTTTTTCCTTTTTTTTTTTTTTTTTTTTTTTTCCTTTTTTCTTTCCAACCAACCTTTCCTCTCTGGATTTTCAGCCACATGATTTTTGAAAGATACAACCAAAACCACGGTTTCATACTGAAATATAAAGAGAACAATAGACTTAATTTTTTTATTGCATCAAACAACTATCGCTTTTCTCCAAGAAATTAAAAATCACTTCAAAATACCACCACTTGGAATCTGGCAATTTTTACCTTTACAAGCCACTTTTGTCACTTCATGACAATATTCTGCTACTTCACGATGGTTTCCTTTGAGGCTGTAGAGGGGCTACCCTAAAGCCTTCCTAGATGTCTGCAGATGAGGGTGCTGGAGAGACGGCTGGTAGAAGAGGGTCTCCGTCTGATAAAGCAGTTGGTAATCAACTGGGAAACCACTGATCAAGCAGAGAAGCACCTCAATGCAGAGGACTTAAGAAGGAAATAGTTCCCAGTGAAACACCATCACCTTCCACTTGGCCAGTGGCTAACACTGGAGCAATGAATTCCTGCGTCACTAGGAGATGATTTATTAGTCACAAAAGTTGTGTTACATTTTTATTGTCTTCACAGATAAATCAGACCAGCAAGACATCCGTAACCATACACACAAAATATTTATCAAAACAATTAACATTACAAATCTCCTTTTAAAATAATTTATTTCACTGATTTCTTTTTAAATGGTACTGTCTTACAACATACATTATTCAACAAAAATGTGCTGAACAGACTCTAAAATAAGAAACACTTAAATTAAGCAATTGTCTCCGATTAGAATTTCAATTTCACCCACATCCTAACTTGTAAACGTTCGCTGGAATACACTTCTGTTGTAGGCTTGATTTTTGTGCTTACACAAACAGCATCAAGTTTCCAGATGTTGAAAAGAAAGTTATTGTACGATAAGTATGCATTCAGTTCAACACACAAGGCAACCAAATGATTCTGTCGTTAACGTTAGCATCATGTATATTTTAGTTCACTGCACTAACATTTAAACTAAAACTTCAAACCACATAATCTTTTAAGTGACTAACATTTAAAAGGCAAGCAGTAATATCCTGAAAGCTTACAAAGGACATCAGCACACAGCTAAGATGGGGGATCATTCGACAACGGCTGCGGATGTGTGTATGGCTGCTTTTTTTTGTATGAAGCCCACCTGCAGACGGGGCAGCAGTGTCGCCCGCCGGCCAGCCACATCACGATGCAATTCTGGTGGAACACGTGGCCGCACGGCAAGCCCACGAGCAGACAACCGTTTGCAAAATTTTCTAGACACACAACACATTCTGTACAGTGCAACATCTCAGAGGGCCAGGCTGACCAATCTGGCTCCATCTCACCTGCGGTGCTGTATGAGCCGTAGGATCTTGCTTTCCGTTCGTATGGCTCATGATGACAATATTTATTGGCACATGAACAGGTCTCGGCACTGCACCGAGGCTCTCCTTCACTGCGCCTATGAAACGTGTTTAGCTCATCGTCCTCCGAGACTTCTTTTTCACTACTGAAGACCTCTTTGTTTTCACTGTCAGAGTCACTTTCGCTGTCTTGAAAGGTTTCCAGCATTTCCTCATCAGAATGGACACCAAGGCATTTAAACCTCCACATCGGTAAGTTTTTTATGTAATCGGTTGGTATCAGAGGGTGAAGCCAGAGATCGGGGAAGGCCAACCGCTCTAAGAACAAATCTGGGTCTTCATCCCAATCCGAGTCAAAAGGAAAGTGTTGAAAAGAAGCAATAGGATGAAACAAGTAGCTGGTGTACCAGTCCCACAGGCTTGACAGCCACTCAAGATTATTAGCATTTACTTCATCGGTGTTGTTATTGCGTCTTCTTTTCTTCTCAAAGTAATCAATTAGTAAACCATGACCAAGGTACGTGCTGAGGAAGAGGGCTGGATGCGAAGAGTAGAACATCCAATCGGCTCTTACCCAAGAAGCCAAAGTAGTGGTGTTAGAGTACCTGAAGAGTTTTAAACTGTACTCATAAAAGCTGTCTAAGTAGGGTAGTTGCAAAAACCCTAACACGGGTAGCCAGGAAATAATTAATAATGAATTATACGTCCCTAAAGTGCTTATAAGAACCACAAAACGCTTTATAGTAGCGCCTTGTGTGATAAACAGGTCCATCCAAGCCATCAGATTAACCAAAACTAAGCTTAAAACAAATAAATCATTAACTTCTGGTTGTAACGAGCGCAAAAAGGTATCCATGGCACGTAGTGATATAAATTCACCAGTGTTATTTCCATACCTATAAATCCCCTCAGGAGTCCTAAGTATGTACGATGGTGTCTTGTAGATACCAATTTCTGCCATGTAACTTTTATTGTCCCAGTTTTCCACGTTCACAAAAATAAACTCTACTCTTCCAGTAAACTTTACACTTAGTGCAGAGAAGAATGCTGGAGGCTGGTCAAGGTTGGCAAACAGGTATATTTTCACATGGTACTGGTCACTTTTGTTCCATTCTTCTTTTAAATGTTCGGAGTTGTAGATGGTTTTGATCCGAGAAGCAGCATGGGCTGTGATCCATTTGAAAATGTGCTCCACTTCGATTTTGCGCCCGCTGTATTCCTTAAGCATTACTTTTCCCTTGGAGGTACTGGTTTGCGGAACTGACATAATAAGGGTGGATTTCAGCCAACCCCTCCTCCTGCAGTATCTACAAAAAAAAGGCCAGGTTAGATTGCAGAGTTTCAGACCCCTGGAGCTGCAGTCCTTAAATTTCTATGATGAGCCCCAAAATGATACATGCTGAGCACCTGGGAACCTTTGTATATAACAGCAGGAAATACGGACACCCAATATTCTCTGGCAAAGTGTATTTATTGTTGCAATACGTTTGTTATCTATCTTACAGAAATGTTGTAAAGAGATAGGTATTCATAAAACAGGAAGAGGAATAATGTTAATTTTCATGGGTTGTTATAGTAAACAAGGCCATACAGTCATTCATGCTTTGTAACTGGATTTGAAAAATACACAAAGTGACTCTTCACTATAAAGCTTTAGTATTAGAAACTATTTTTCCTGGTCCTTCCAGCCAAGAAGATAACTACTACAGTGTAACTCAACATCCCACAGCTTTCCTGAGCCTGCAGATAACTTCCCCAGAGCTTCCTTCCATCCTAGTTTTGCCAAGCAGCAATGGGGTGAAGTTAACAAGACACTGGTCTGTTTGCAGTTGCTTTAATGATGCTGACGAAGCTGACAAGCGTCCACTTCCTACTGGGGCCATTTCGGAAGGATGCAGACTGGCTAAGAGGTGTGGTAAGAGAGCTCACCACAAAACCAGCGAGGGAGGAAGCAGACACATGCTGCCAGATGATTTGGGCTAAAAGAATACCCCCACTGTCTGGCAGGCAGACTGCTGAGATGGGACGAACTCCAAATCCATACCTAAAAGAAGGGGCTCTTCAAGGCTGAACCCTGAGTCATGGTGCAGCCCCCAGTAACTATGAGACGAGTCTGATGACTCAGAAGACGCCTTCTCTCATGCATCTTTCCTACCAGCATCACCATGCCACCCAATTTATCCAGTCCTCCTTTTAGGAAATATCTGGCACGTTTCAACAATCCAATTCAACATCACACAGCCAACAGGCATGCAAACTGTCTCTGAGAACCCTGCACGTTGAAAGAGGGGCCAGCAGCCTCATTCACTAGCCATCTTACCTACATCCTCTCTGGTTTTGGTCTATCAACGCATATTTAGACAATTACAACTTCCCATCTCAAGAATCTGAATGTAATGTTTTTGGAAGGAGCCATAAGATGTTACCCTACTAATAAAGGTATCCTGACTACTGTAGCGTGGCTGTTCTGAATTTCAGCTGCAGCCTGATGAAAACTGTTCATGACGGTTTACTCAACCAGAAGTTTCTTCTATTAGGAAAAAATGAATTAAATTAAAACATAATTTTTCAATCATAACATTAAGACTAGTTCGGAGCTATGCAAAGAGAAACATTGCCAAATTTTTAAGATGTTCAAATACCAATGTTTTGATTATACAAGATTATTTTGCATAAGCACTGCAAAGTTTAAGAATTTTCTCTTATGATTAACTTTGAGATTTCTGTAAACATTTAGGACTGAAGCTGTGTAAGACACGTGCAGATCCATACATGCCACTGGAATTCTAGACAAAGTTTCCCATCATGTGAAGCAAATGATTCCAACAAAATGTTAAAAAAAAATTCTTTTTACAGCAGCACAGAATTATTAATAGCTTCTTTGGCTCCACTCTCCTTCCTTGTTCGAAATCATATGCAAACAACAGTGAATCTTGCATAGCACATTGTATGTTGTCAAAGGGTGTGTGCAAGTTTATATATAAACATACACACATTTGTCAGGGAACAGGATTTGTCTGTAATCCTGAGAAGCAGGCACTGTTTGCAAGGTTCATGCTAACCTGTGTTTCTCCTTTCCAGATGGCAATATGACAACTCTACAGCTGATACAGTTCTCTTACATGGGCTATATATATTCAGCTTTGTCCTGAGCAAGCACAGTTCTTGTCCCCGAATGCCTGGACTATAAGGCCAGATTCTTCTATTCATTCCCTTCCATTGCTGTATTACACTCTGCATAGTCTAATTGTGTATTTCGCACATGATGCTTTAGGAAGCTGCAGATCTGTGTTTATGATGCTGATAAATAATGTAATGGAGAATTCTGAACAGACTTTAGTAGAGATAAAAACATGAATAAAGCCACCTTCTGTCACAACTACTTTTACAACACAGCAAGCTCTGCTGCCAGAACACAGCTGAGCCTTAAGATATTCTTGGGATTTAAATAATCCTTTAAGAATATACCTGGGGTCACTGGAACAGTTAAAAGTGCCAGTACGTATGCCAAATCTTGATACTTTCTTCACCATTTTCTCCCAGTGGACTTTACCCACCAGGGGGCTTCTGTCGTTTGCTACGACCTATTGCCAAAAGAAAAGAACAATTTAGTATCACAGTAAGTTTGCTTTGCAAAATAAAGAGCAAGTATCATGAAAAGGAAGATCTAGTCACCCTTGATACCATTTTCCCCTTCTCCTAGAACACACAATAGGTATATACAACTGGTAGTCACACTAAGTGTCTTTGGAGAGTGAAGCTCCAAGATGGAAATACAGTTTCTGCAGAAAGACAAAAGGACATAATCATTTTAAGTACCTGTTAAGATACTAAAATCAGTGGTAGGTAACAAAAACCTTGTGAAAATAACAAAACTATCATTAACCAGTTCACAGTAGGGGAGAAAGGAAGAGGGTGCAGCAGGTTCCTCTTCTTTGCAGTAAAAAACCCCATTATTTTATTACAATTCTCCATGAAAAGTTACAGCATACCAAAGAAACATTGCCTTGGTGCAAATAAAATTATTTGGAACATATGTACCTGGTACCACATTATACTGCCAACAACCGCTTCTAAGCAGTGGAAACTAGTGATTAAACTCCCAGATAATGCCTAAAAATCTTGACTCCTTCTAGCTTTGCCAGTGACTCACTCTGTAACTTTACATGACTGTTCCACCAACTCCAATGTCCTAGCTGCCATTTCAGGATAATAATTCACTGTGATATATCCCAAGGTCTAATTTGTTCTAACCTAGTATATTAAAGTAGTACTTCAGGTTACCTAGATGTAAGCTTCTGCAGACACAAATGGCAAAGAATAAGCACTCATCCTTTGACTTAGAACTGTACAGGGAAAGGAAAAAAAAAAAGAAAAGGAAAAAAAAATCCGCCTGCCTGCAGTTGACAGGTAATTTTGAGTGACATGACTGATCATGCATTATTTCATGAGCCATCGCAGTTTCTATTTTAGAAATGCCTCACATGCTTCTGCAGGCTTACTGGCAACCACTTAAAATATATTTTTAAATTAAGTTTTGAAACTTCCATTTGTTAGGTATTTGTTTACTTGCCATTAAACTTCACCCAATCATTTTCTGACTTAATAACCTCAAATGTCAGCTTTCCTCTGGAAGTTCGGTTGTCACCGTGATTAACAGTTCTCTATGTACAGGCTGAGACGCAGACCTGGAAAGCGTGTCTGGCCTTTGAGACTCAAAAAAAATTATCTGCTTTGTGGTAAGTAGCATCCTCTCAGAAACTTAAGAGAATTCACTAAGCAGAACGTTCTACATAGGGAAACAAAGTTAAACTGAAGTTGCAGATTACACTCCCATTCCACTGAGCCCAAAATGTTTAAATAAAACCAGAGGTGAACATCTAGATAAGAATCCTTCAAGTTATTCTCCAAACACACATCACATAGAAAAGCCTTTTTGATTAGCTAAATGTAACCTTCAAGCACCAAGACAACCAGCTGGGGAAATTTGCTGTATTATTGAGGCTTCTTTACATCACCCAATGTAACTGAGACAATTACTTCGGATATTTTAAACTTCTTCCTTCCATGTACTTCAACTAAAAGCGATCACATTCCTAAAGACACCTTAATGCCAGTATATCTTCAGAGCTACTATGGCATGATAAATGCATCCAACATAGTAAGGAATCACTACGTTTTATGAGTAAGCATAGAAGTAAAACGTTGATAACTGGATTACTCTTTGGTACAACTACTCAGAGATCGGTTTCTTCCAAAATTGTGTCTGCATGTTGTGAAAAAGCTTAGCACAGTTGTTGAGAATATGCTAATTTTATGTGCAGGAGGACCGATCCTGCTCAGCTGTTTCTTCTGTCTGATATTACAATATTCACTTTATGTGTCAAGAGGAGGAGATTTGTTGCGAATACGGTCACCAGTATGTTGTACTGTCATCTGGCTGTTTGTATTGGTGGATTTTTTAATACTAGTTTAATTCCCTTCCTATGAAAAAGTCTTTCCTCTTGGAGAAAGTTATTTATGCTGGAGGACAACGACAGAACTAGCAGTTTGTATTTTGTAATTAGATAGAGAGAACCCTACTATGGTTTTGCACACTGAAGCTTTGTAAAGTTTCTTGGGCTCATGCTTTTTTATGTCATTATGGCAAAAAAACCCAAATAAACATGTCCATGGCAGCTGCTCCTTGCAGACAACACCCACTTACAACATTGGGAGTTCACCACACAGAGGCAAGGGTTTGTATTTTGGAAAATAGTCATCATTCTCTGTGGATGAGGGAGTCTGAGAAAATACTGCAGGTTAAGCAACCACAATGTAAATCAGTTTAAAGATAACTTGCAAACACTTGTAACAGATTTTATTTAAGAAGTGTGAATTTTGATAAGCTAAGAAATTTAGCTTAAAAACCTGTGAGAAACCTGAGGAGACCTGGAATTTGAATGTGGAAGAGGCCTGGAAGTTCTTCAAGTCCAAGGTGTTAAAGCTATCAGGATTTTATATTTCAAGCAAGGGGAAAAAAGTTGTCAAGTCCTGCACTTCTTCCTAGCAAGCACTTCCAAAAAGATGTTAGAAATAGTCTGAGAATTTACAAGGAATGAAAAAAGGTCAAAAGGAAGAGCTAGCAAAGAAAGATATGCAAGAAATCAAAAACATGTAAGGAAAAATTAGTAATTCAAGTTAGACCGTACAAAGAATATCACAAGCTGCACCAAAAGGTTTTTCAGTCCTATGAATAAGAACAGAACAGGGGGAAAAGCAGCAGGATCACCATACAATGAAGACAGGATAGAAATGTAAGATAATTTTCTTTTTAAAATGAAATTAATGCTCTGACTCAGTTTTCAATGAAGAGGAGATGGCTGGCCACGGACAGGTTAGTGAGTTTATGGGAACAGACTGTACCACCTGAAGATGGAAACAAAACTCAAGTAACTTAACACACTTAAATCACAGTAAGTAGGTAATCTCCATCCCAGAACTGTAATACAACGAGCACACAAAATCACAGATGAGCCTGCGAACTTTTCTTATAAAACCCCCATCAGACTAATTTACATTTTGACAGGAGAATAACAAGTTAGTAACTATATTTAAGAGCAAATGAAAAAATTATCCCACCAGTTCGATGTCAACGGTATGCAAAACTGTACAACAAATTCTAAAGATGCAGAGATGGTTGAATTTTCCACCCCTTTCCAGCATGGAATTCCTAAAGATGTATCATTCCTGATTAAGTTGAGAGTTAAAAATCCATCTTTTCCTGGAGGAAAAGAACTGAGTTGCCGGAGTGGGAGACGGACCCGGAGTAACGAAGAGTCTCAATGTGAGTATGATCGTTCTCCTTTAATTAGACTATTTGACAGGTTTATATAGACAACCAAGCAAAGCACGCGCTAACAATAACTATACTATTGGATAACTACATTTGTCCATGCACCTAAAACAGTTACTTGGTTGGTACAAAGCTGCTGTTCACGCGCTGCTCACGCGAAGGGGTCTGTCAACATTTGCCAGACTTGGTTCTGCTTATCTTGTTTACTAAGTGCTCCTCCTGCTTTCTTCCTTATCTCAAGGATGTTCCACTGTGACATCTGGTTCTTCAGCCATATCAAAGGCTGGAATGCTCATATCAATCAAATCGTGCCCTTTGTCACTCAACCACTCTTCCACACTGAGTTTCAAGAGAAAGGGAATGTAGTACCCTGTCAGTGGTTTGGTAGAGTATCATGTATTGTCCCACATGGAAAATTTTCATGAGAACTGGAGATAAGCTTTTATAGTGAGTAAAAAAAAACCAACAACAAACCCCCCCCCAAACAACATTTTAAAGTGAGTAAGAAATTGGTGAAGGCAAGAAAACATCAAAACGCCAGAAAGGTGCTAACAGACTGAACAGATTTACCTTAGAGCTCAGTTCAGCATATATTCCTATTAATGCCCTTCCTGCAAGTCTTCCAAAACCATTTGTAGATGACATAAAACCGGGAAGCACGTCTGTGTACAAAAGAGGATTCTAATGCCATGCAGGAAGAGCTGCACAAATCTTATAATGCAGAGTGTCAGAAATGAAATTGAATTCAACAATGAACAGGACACTCGGGAGTTCATCCGTTAGAAACAGCGACAGGAGGAAAAGCTTGGGTCTAATAGTTGATCCAAAAGGAACTATCAGCCATCAATATTAACTGGCTGTGAAATACGCAAAGCCCAGGCTATATTATGCCCAACAAAACAAACTGGTGGATTTACTTCACATACTGGGAGTAGCAGGGTAGACATCAGGAGTCCGTGAAACTAAAGGGTGATGTCAATTTAAGCGCAATAGGAACAAATTAGCCATGAATATGCTTAGGCCAGAAGTCGGATACAGGTTTCCAAGAAGAGGGGAACAGTCACTATGAGTACTACACTCAGACAACTTACGGTTTAAGAAAGACAGCAAGCTATTTTATAAACACATATTCCATAGTCTAACAGAGAGCTGAGTTCACTCATCAAGAAGGTCCCTTTCAGTCATATGCTCTACTTCATTTTAAAGAAATAAAGACAAAGCTCATAGAGGAAGGTATCTTTTATGAGATCAGCTAGCACAGCTGGGAAACAAACACCACATTTAGAGGAATACAAACCCTTCAAGCTTTTCTTATTATTAGCTATGTTCACAATCTGCAAAATATCATATGTCAGAGTGACAAATAAGACAATGAAGATAACCCAATTAATCCATTAATCATCTTAATGGGCTAAGGGAATCCAATAGGATCAAAGTAACCCTGCCATTTAGCAATCCCACATCACGGAATAGATCTGCTCCCTAATCGACACCTAACCCAGGCCAGAGGACTGGCTCTAACTGCAGGGTCTGAATTACCGTCTTTATGTATGAATTACTAGCTTCTTTAGTGGAAGAAGATGCTGGAAAGAAGGCCCTCACTGGACATCCATCCACAAACTCCCTCTGAAGTCTCAGACACAAGTTTCTTCGTGCTCCATCTGTGAATTTGGGAGGACCACACCATATCCCAAAAGGTCAGGCAATTCTTAACCAATACTGAAATACTGCAGGTTAGTTATGCCACCAAGATGTGCAAAGTAAAAATGGAAAGATGGGGCTTTGGAAATCTCCTTTATTTCTACATGTTCTGATTGAGTTTTCTTGTTTAGTTTCCATAAATAACTAAAAAGGTGGCTTCCGGATACCACAGAAAACAAAGTTAAAATAGAATTCATCTAGGGACACATAATACTGAAATCCTTGAAATCCTGATGATTTCAACAGGCAATTGCATAGGTAGCTTTTGCATTGAAAGAGCTCTCCTGACTTTGAATTAGACAGAACTGTCCCAAAAGAGGCCAATCGAGAATGTAATTAATAGAATCATTTTGATCTATAAGTTAAAAAGTCATAGTTATGACATTAAAGAAGCAAACAGACTTTAAGAGCAAATACCCCGGAGACAGAAAGATATAAACACTTGGAAAAACAGGAGAATGTCAGCAAGACATTTTGCCTCTCTTGCTTAATCCAAAACAAAAGTGTCTCAGGTAGATGCCTAGATATCGCAATATCTGCTTCATAACTGTCATCGATGCAGTTGCTCCTTAGTTTCCCAGTTATCATTAAGGATTTTTAAAAATTATTTTATGAAACATACATTCTCAAAATACCAGTAGAAGATGGGACAGAAATTGAAGTGGCTCAAGGAGACACTGCTGCTGTTAAAGAGTTTGCTGTAGCAATGTGAGTACAGCAGTACTTGAGCACAACATGATACTAGCCTTATTCTCCTATTTTCTGTTCATTTAAACCAGATATTATTTAATCCCTTGTAGACAGGCATGTAGAGATTTCGAAACAGGTCACTGTAACAAGATTTGATCTCAGTAAGTTTTGAAGCTCACTCACAACTAAAAATGTTCAAATATCACAAGGCATAAGAATGAAAGTCAGAGATTGACATATGCAGAACAAACAACACTTCATGGTATTTCAACTCTCATTATTTTAACCAATTCTAGCTCCTTCAATTGTTTTCTCTGCTTCCTCCTATGGTTAAGATATACAGAGGAAAGAAACGTACTAACCATTTGATGCATAAGAAGAATTACAGCACGATGCAGGAAAGAGCTTACGCATATCCTCATAGCAAAGATACTAAAATAGGATTAACCGGCATTTTTTTAATGGGGAATAAGTCCTACAATGTACTGTGCACAAGACCAGGTATACCATCTGGAACAAAAACAACACTCTTAACAAGTTGCCTCCACTCCAACAACTTGCAGCAACCTGAGTACTGTGCAGACCACACTATATGCAAGGATAACTTCCCCCAGAACCCGAACGCCCTTGACAGATAGCTTTTTTAAAGAGGACGTTTTAAAATCAGCCCTTAAAACTAGTTATTACTGCTTCTAATGGCCTCAGGAATCCAAAGGAACCTCAGTAACACTAAAGGGAAAAAACATCCTGATGAATTGTCTACTTTGCACATTCGACAGCCCTCATGCCTTGCTAGATTGATTAAGAGTCATTCCGCTTGTGTTTGTTACATTGCGTCAGAGATGGGAACGCTAAAAAAAGAACTCAAAGCAGAAACCAAGAATTGTGAGATCATCACAATACAGCAGAAGCTCCAAGCTAAGTGATGCACATGTGTTTTTTATATGTATTTTTTGTGATGGAAAAATATTCACATTGCCAGCATCTCTCAGCCTTTATGGGTTAGGAGTGTGTGCCATGAAAGGAAGAGAAAACTGTATCCAAATGAAAGCGCCAAGGGAAGCTCAGGCATTATCTAAGCTGGAATTTAGCCAGGATACCAGGTGTCAGGCACACCTGCTCATACCAAGAGCACACACAATTTCAAATACGCATGAATAGTCAAAACTTGGTTTTACAGCTTAGCCACAAAGACAACAACTCCAAGTGCTCATCAACTCTGGGCACTAGGGCACTGTGACAAGCTTTAAACCATCAGGAAGAACAAAACCTATTAAATAAGAGACACCATTTCTTGCTGCATACACACACGTACAGGTAGTTCTCTCGGGAGCGGTCAATCCTCGCCCAGCCTCAGCAAGTCAGTCTCCACATGAAGGAGTGCAGACATTTGAATCAGAAAAAAATGGGTGGTTTTGCCAAAGGCAAAACTGATTTCTAACTTACTTAATGAACTGGTATGGTTGTATGTATGCAAAAACTGTCAGTCTGGTTTGGCAGTTTCCAGTTTGAGATATCCAGACCCCTGGAGGTCCAGGAACTCCTCCACAGTGCCTGCAGAGGGTAAATGAGCAAAGGAAGCTTGATACTATTGTAAAGAGTCCATGCACTCGCTGGAAGATTTTGAGAGATCCACAAAGATACAAAGGTTCAAAAACCCTAGTCTGTTAATTAAGCTTCTTACGTGCTTTTCATAGAACTCTTTATAATAAACAGCTATGTTGCAAACTATCCTCCCATAGATAAAACAGAAGTAAAAATATTTGGACAATTCTCATTTAGAAATACAATTAATTATAAATGGACTGATGAGTTATGTATTAAAAGCATGGAAAAAAGCCCACTTATTCCAGATAACATCAATAAGTTTCTACATGACTGTCTGTACTTTTATTAATTCTGAGACATCTCACTCTCTGGTTATTATTTGGCATTGCGCTGATGAAACCGAATTTCTGCACTGTAACTCTTTCCTAAGAACTCACAACTGGTTCAGAATCCATCCATACGGATTAAAGATGTCTGGAGATTTTTTGCCTTTCTTTTCTGAGAAAGAGACCATGAGAAATTAGATCAAAATAGGCAAAGACAGAAGACTACATCCATCACGGCATGCAAAAATTAACCACCTCAAAATTACGTGTAGTTTCTCAAGGGAGGTGGGGTGATCTATGCACCCATCTGAACAGCTCAGTTAAGCTGTCAGTTAAGTCAGAGGTTGAGAATAAATGAGCTTCTGGAATGAATTAACACAGATATGCAGGCAATATGAACTATTACATTCTAGCTGATGGCATTCTGCACCCTTGACTGGGTATGAAGACTCTCAAGAAGGATACTGAAAGTTAAAATCGAGTATCCTACAGTGAACAATCCTGAAGGGCTACTGGAAGACACAAATACCAAATGACGTATTTTAAAAGAATTAAATGTTTCTACTTAATTTCCTTGTAGCGAGAACAACTGATCACCTGGCAAAATTAAAAAGCAAATATGAAAATTACTCATCCTACATGCAAGCAAAAGAAAGAATGAACGAACGAACCACCACCAAAATCCTGTAGGCACCTCCCTTGCTCTGTGGCCACACCACTTGAACACAAGAAGCTGAGATGCAGAATAGACTGCAACATTTTATATCCATAATAATGTCCTTTGCAGCTTTACCAGACAGGATCAAAATGTTTGTCGCCCTGCTTCAATGCCCGGAATAAAGTTCCCTTTACTTCTCTCTACCACTATGTTACAGCAGGGACTTTTTAAAATAAAAATATACATTAATTTAGATTTTAACTTCATTCAAAGAGGATTTTAATCTGTAGATCATTTACTGTATGTTTTTAAAAAGTCATAATGACTATGATATTGTTGGATGTGTCAGGCTTCTAGAGACTAACCAGAGAGCACGAGCCATAAGCAGAGCCTGGAAAAGCGAGAACGTTGTGTGTTACTCCTCTACCAACAAGAGAAGCAGCTCTAGAAACTACCACTCATCCTCCTTGCCAGCCAAAGAAGTGCACAACAGCAGCTGGCAAGCAAGAAGAAAGGCATAAAAGGTGATGAGATCATGAGCTAATAGGAGAGAGAACATGCTGCTGTCTGTAGCTCTATGGAAGCTCCACATAGGAGCAGAGGGCACCTGTGAACAGCTACACGGGTAAACAAATTACTACTGAGCCTGGACGCTTTGCATGTGGATTTCCAGAAAATAAAGAAACAAAGCCACAAAACACTGTTTCCTTGTGTATGGACTTTGACTTTCTTCAAGGAATTCACCTTGCTGGCTCTAAATGATAAATTCACATCTGAATTTGTGTCAAACATATCAAGAAATAATAATTGTTTCTTCTTTTTCCTTTGATTCTCTGCAGACAGTGATGGCTATCACATTACCAGCCTGTGCCACCCCAGAAATTTCGTTTACATGCATTGGAAAATAAAAATAATCTTCAGAGTCCCCATCCTCCCATACATCGCTAAAGTGACTACTACAACACATCATCAAAGTCTTCAAAACCAACTCAACCAACAGCCACTGTGCTAGCTGAGCCAGAACTGTTCCTCTCCCTCCACTGCTTTCCAGCAGCCCCCGTGGAACAGGGATTCAGGGTCAGGATCCTGAAACGGATCTGGAGATCCTTTCTGCTTCCCAGCCGGTAGCAATAACAGAGCAGGGGAATGCTCTGACCTTGTCTGCGGTCCCCAAACCCATCCATGAGGCATTCTCCCTCTCGTACTGTCCTCCGCCTAAGCACCGAGCTGATTAATTAGCTGTAAAGTTTCCACAGGGTGCCTGACGGTAAAGGAGCATGGGCAAGGGAGGGTAACTGAGAATCAGAACAGGGAATTGCTGATAAAACACAGCTCTGCAGGGATGAGGTCTAAGAAAAGAGCATGGAAAAACCTGTGAAAGGACACGAAGAATCCAGCACAGGAGTTATCCAGACAGGAGTTATGGTGGGGAAGGGAGCAAATGAAAACTCAAAGTGATGAAAACTTGAAAGGCAAGAATGAAAAAAAGAAGTTTGACATGTCTAGTGGTTTTTATTGTGGAGAAACAGACAAATAGCATTCAGCACATAAATTATTCAGTAAATTCCACTAATTTTTTTTTCCACAGCTATTGTGACCAACTGAATAGCTGTGCAAATATTCCCAGAATGATGACAACATTCATCACACTAGAAATATCAAAACGCAGCCTATCTGATCTGCTATTATGAAGCTAGCTGAAAATATATTACGATTAAAATTCTGCAAGCAACAGACAACAGAGAACTACTATATTTTACTCTTTTGAGCTGCATGGAGAGGAGGGAAGGTTTTTCGTAGCCTATTCATGCTCGTATTTGTCAACTAGCTTGGAGTGCGTAAACTTCCTTTCAACGCTCTCTCTCTGCTTGAATCTGTATGATTTAAGCCTGAAACTTAGATTCAATAAACTCCAAATATATCTCTCCCAAAACACAAATGCCATTTCGACTGGGAAGGTAATCTGTCCTCTCATTGTCTATTTTAGGGTGAGATCTGATGTGGTGACAGCGCAGGTCTAATAACAGGAAGTCATTAAATCTTGATAATTTATTTAAATAGAAAACATGAAGTGAGGAGACCAGACACACCAGGCAGGAGAGCTGTCAACTGAACAATTAATTGTCTGGTAGAGAATTTTGATTGCCTGATGTGGCTGTTAGCAGAGAACTTAGGCCTAAAAAAAAATTTCTCTTATCAATAGAGACGTTGATGCAGAAAGGCATTTTTACATTTTGGTCTGGATTACTTATGTTCTCAAGAGTGATGATAAATTGTTTCAGAATCCTATTTGCAAAAGTCTTTCTTTCTTTTCCTAAATATTCTCTTACAATCATGCAGCCCTGGGGAAGCATGCTCAAAAATCGGTGGGCCCACAGGTTTGGGGGAAGGTTAACTTTAAGCTACTGGAATATGTTGCAGAAGCAGCCTGCTAGCCTGGGAAGTAGCACACTGAGATCTTGCCTTTGTGAAGAGTCAACAGATTTTAAAAGTGCTCTATGCCTCTTAAATAAACAGAAACTTAAACTGGTTGGGTCTGAGAGCATGTAATGCAACTAAAAGGAAGAGCAACACCAGAGGCACCTGTCCTGTGCCAGCTGGGAGCATCTACGCTTAATGCACCTATTTCACACATTACACAAGTTCTCACAATACCAGGGCCAAGTACTTGCATAGTCTGTGTACTGCTTGTACATGTGTGCTGCTTTGCTTGTTCTCTGGTTCTAAAGTACCTGGTTTTCAAAAAGCAATCCACGGAATAAGAGGTTTTTTTTCTTCCTGTCTGTATAGGAACTCTGTCACTTCCAGTCTTTCTTGGTTTTTTGAACAGATTGTTTCCTTATGATCTCCCTGATGTAGTTGATCTTTGTCACCATCTCTCTGTTACGCACTTTCACTACTAGTTAACTACCCTCATAAACTCCTCCTTTGAAACACACTTTGGATGTGATGAATATATAAAAATAAATGATCCAATGTCTATACCTGTACCAGCCAGATCCCATCTTTTGTGTCTTCTACAAGCTCATAGAAGTGCATTTCACCACTAAAGTTTGTACTGGAAACTGATTCGGAGGCCTCTTCCTCCTTGAGAGCAGAATAAAGCTCTCCTTCCATGAGGTCTCCTGAAAAAGAGACAATTGAAGAAATTCAATTAAAATGGCACTCAAGAAAGATCACTTCATAAATTCTAGTAACAGTTTAACTATATTTTACATGGTTGCTCAAAGAACCTTTTGAGTACGAAGGTAGCTGAACTTCAAAGTTATTTTAATTCCATCTATAGTGACATGACTATGAACAATTTGACTTCAGCTGTCAGACCACAGAAGACCTTAACGCTACGCTTCTGATTACACAGATGTACCACACGTGCAACCAAGCGCACAAAAGAATACATGAACATCTTCTAAGCCTCACTCTCTGAAAATAACAATATTCAGTGGCTGAGAGCAATTTTAATTCATGTATCTTTGCCTTCATTTCACAGGACAATAATTTTGCAGCAACCAACTTCTTAACACTGATAATTCAAACAGAATTCCAAAATTTCAATCAATAATTTTGTACCAAAAAAATGTGTTGATTGTCCCACTGCAAGTAAAGATCTCGGGTAGAATCACTTAGCTGTTGGCTTGTTTGCACAGTTGGAAAAAGTTCCCATGAACTCCGATCCTAGCGACGTAAAGAGCTCACAGTAAAATCATCTGATGTTTCCTTTGTAATCCCATTTCCTTCTCATGTTTTGGTTCACCATCATTACAAATCCTGTTAATGACAACTAGCATTCTAGTAACTAATCTATTAAGCTTGAAGAAATTAAGTCTTGTCCAAAAAGGCCATTTCCTTCAAAATATAAAGTAAAAAAAGCATTACGGCTGAAACCCTTGAGGGGTTTCCAAAAGTATTCACAGAATTTAGAAAAAAAAATTATGGAAAAATGCTGCAAAGCCTGTTGGTATGAGAAGGGTTTCCGTGACATTTGAAGAAGTCGGTTAATACAGTTTGTTTGGAGTTAAACACTTCCCTGCAGCATCTGCAACCCAAACATCATGACATCATAAAAGTACCTGACAGCCGAGGAGTGAAAGTGGTTGGAAACAAAAGTGAAATCACCTAATGCTTTTTACTGTTGGAGCAGCAAAGCAAATAAACAACATAAATAAACAATGAACAATAAAAGCAAATTAGATTTAAATGCCCAGCGTTCATATCAATTATTTAAAAGAAGTTAGCATTTTTAAGGTTATGGCACTCACTATATTCATCCAAATCCTTCCCTTTTTCTCTCCGGACATTTGAGCCCCTCACTGTGTATCCCGATCCCTGGGATTTCTCTCCCCTGTATCAGCAGCCCTTCGATAATCGATTTAAAAGCAGCTACTCACATTTTCCTGCTTGGCTGCCACCAAGGTTATTACATCAGCCCCATCTCCCAGTCCTTGGGGCCAGCACCCTTACTTTCAGGACACTCCTGCCATCCCTGACATCTCCATTGCTCTTCACCCCTCGCTGTTCATCACCCCCCAGAAGTCCACCTCTTTCACCTGGTTTTCCCTACTTCCGAAACACCTCCCTGCCTTTTTCCAAGCCATCGTTTGTACATAGGATCTACTTCTGCTCCTCTTCTATAAAACCACCGCGTCCTTCGGTACCCATCCCTTCTGCTCCTCAGCTACAAAAGCACGGCTTTCCTCCGTACCCATCTGGGTAGCGATACCGGTCATAAAACCAGCAAACGGGCGGGGAGAGGGATACACGGGAAGAGCCAGAGCCGGCCCCGGCTGTAAACAGTAACCCACCGCCTATCTCTGGATTCTTTACTCCTCGTTTTTCACGGCAGACGACATTCTCTCTCGTCTGTGCGACCACCACCTCGCCATCCTGACCCCGGCCGCCCACAGCAACCCGGCGTAACTCACCGGGAAGAGCCATTTCCCGGTGACCCCTCTAGCCGAGGCCTTCCCTCCACGCAGCCTATTCGGGCTGAAAACGCCGCGGAGGTTTTTAACGTCACCACCCCCGAGCTTCCCCCCGCCTTCCTCCATTTAACCGCTCCGGTCCTCGGTCCTCGGGGCGGGGGGGGGAACCAGCTCGTTTCCCAAATTGGCCCTGCGGACGCGCCGGCCCGCAGGCGTGGGAAGCAGCGCCCGGGTCTCCATCCCAAGGGCGGCGGGAGCCCACGCGGGGGTCAGCGGGGATCGTCCTCCCCACGCGGGGGTGGCAGGGGACCGACCTCCCTCCCCACGCGTGGGCGAGGGGGGGAGCTCCGCGTACCTGACTTCTCCACCAGCTCCCGCACATCCTTCTTCTCGGGCAGCCCCGAGTACCCCAGCCCCCGGCACTCCAGGATGGTCCGCAGCTTCCTGAAGCTCAGCGCCACCGGGTCCACCAGCTGCGTGGCGAGGAAGCCGCTCTCGTACCACGCCACGGCCTCGAACACCCTGGCCAGGACGAAGAGCGCCAGGAAGTAGAGCAGCAAACAGCACAGCTTCACCCACATCTTCCCGCCGGGGGCTGCCCGCCGAGGGGCCGGGGAGAGCCGAGCCGGAGGCCGGGCTGCCGCGGGGCGGGGAGGGGAGAGGAGAGGAGAGCAGGGGAGGGGAAGGGAGGGAGGGAGGGGGGGCTGTCAGCGCCGCGGGGCCGCGGCCCCCCCGCCTCCCTCCCGCCGCTGTCCCCGCCCCGGCGGAGCCGCGGCCGCCGGCGGAGACATAACAAGTGACGTGTGCAGCCGGGAGGGCGGCGGGCGGGGCGGGAGGGGCGACCGGCGCTGCCCCGCCGGCCGGCACCGCCCCCCCCCGCCGTGATTCAGCACCTCGGCCCGGCCCCCGGTCAGCCGGCTCGGGTGTCGTCGGCGTCCCGGCCCCCGGCAGCGACTTCGGACCCAGCGGCCGCGCTGGCTGCGAAACAGGAGACAGCGGCACCTCGGGCGTCGGTGACGGGGCGAGCCAAGCCCCATCGGCGTTTTTGACGAGGAGAAAAATATTTACGCGGCCGGGATCGAGTCGGTCTGTTGGGACAGGTTTAAGACGGCGTGACGGACGCGGGGTATCGGGAGCCTGGCTGCTGCGAGCTGCCGGGTGTAGGTGCCATCCCTCCGCTCCTCCTTTCCGCACGCCAGCCCCCGCTGCCGGCCCTTCGCGGCCGCTAAGGCAGATCGTGAGGTGAAATCCATCGGCACGGGCTGGAACCCGGGTTCTGCAGCTTTGTGTTGGGACTCGAGCGCTTGGAGCTTGTAAAAGGCAACCGGCCAGCAGCACCGCGACTTCTGACAAAGGTTGAAATCGGGTCTGTTCTTCCCATCGGGAGCGTTTGGAGGGCAGCGTGGGTCCTCCCTTAAGTGGATCCACAAATAAACCATCCCAGGCTATACAAGAAGTGTTAGGCTGCAAAGACGCGATTTAATCTGCTACCAAAGATGTACTAAAATCAAGCTGCTGCTTTGAGACGAAGGCTCTCCCCTGAAGGGAACTCAACATTTCTTTTGTATGTTTAGTTATTTTAAGAATCCATAATTTGCATGAAAATTGCCAACTCATACAGATGAGCACAAAAATAGCACGGCTTAATTTTAAAAACACTGACAATCCCCCCGAGCGTACACATGCTTAAGTAATTCCATGCTACCGAATTTCAGAAAGACACATGAATATTGACCCAAAGAAAGCATTTAAATGGCCGCACTCCTCCGAGCCTTTAAAACACATTTACAGGGTTCTCAGCATGCTGATGTGATTTAAAAAGGAAAAAAAAAAAAAAACCCAGGTTCAGCCCGTTCTGTAACACAGCCACCGTGGCCTCTTCAAGAAGAAAAATTACGACACTGTTTTCTTCAGCCATGGGCTCATTTTGTTTCTTGAAAGGGGAAGAGTGGAGGGATTGCAGAAGTAGCTGCTCACAAACCAAGCCCTTATGGGCTGGTAAATGTTGTGCCTCACACTGGGAGTCATATAAACCTTTATTCTTCAGAATTTTTATGTGGTAAAGATTAGAGATGGACTGCAAAACCCAGCTGGGCTGATGCTGCTCGATTAAATACAAAGGGATTTCAGCAGCTCAGCTGGATTTGCAGTGAGGCTCGGGTGGGAGGCCCAGCTGGGACAGAACATACTGGAGGCACAGGCTGGTGAAGGAACTGGCGGGAGGCCGGGCAGGAGTGCTGCTCTCTCCTTCAGAGCTGCTGCAGTTTGGTAAACTCGCCCTTCAAAGGAGCCAGGGCCCATCTCCCTAATGAGAAAGTGGCCAAGCATCAGTAAGACGAATCCTCGCCCCTTGGCACAAAACAAGAGAGTGGCTTTGTTATCACAGCTGGCAGAGCCAAGGGACTGTCAATGGAACGCACGCTGAACCTCACCCGTTGTGAGGGCCAGAGGCAGGCTATCCCCGAGCCCTGAAAACACATCCCAGGAACACAGTTCCTTTTCAGATGCTTTGTGAAGGCCCATTTCTTTTGTCGCACGTACAAGAAGTTGCCTGATTTCTCTACCTTTTGTTTCAAGTGAGCAGCTCGAGCATATGTGAAGTCATAGGTGGGAGGAAGAGATGGGAGTTAGGTGTTTGACGAGGAACCTTGTGTATTTAACTTTAGTTAGAAAATGTGTTGTTGGGGTTTTTTGTTGTTGTTGTTGGTTTGTTTTTAATGAGCGCCGCAGACCCCTCTCCACCCGATCCCTGTGTTTCTCCCCTGTAACTCATTCGGGGATGCCCTCGCTTCCTCTGGCAGGAAAGCACCTAGCAACAATTACGAGTCTACGCTCACAGCTAAACTATTTGTAACACCAACTGCTGGGGAGGCTGTCACCAATATGTCATTGCCTAATGCTCATGGGCTGAGTTAAATCAATTCTTAACATTCCCCAGTGGTAACTGATGATGAGTCCCCTGCAGAGACGAAGCTAATCATCTGCCAAAACTCAAAACCTCGGAGTCGTTTCAAGAAAGTAAAAATGATGTTTCAAACCACTACTCGAAACCCCCCAGAACAACCAAAAGCAAAGCAGCTACCACCACAGAAGCACCCAGGCAATGAGACGGGACGGGGCAGAGCTGCAAATGAAGGGCAGCGAGGGGTATGACTGAGAACTGCAGGTGATGATTTGACCAAAGGACTGGCAGAGAAAACCTAAACCGATTCGGTTCCTCTCCCAGGCTCTCTGGTCCTCTCTTTCCTCCCTACCTTTACATCCCTGACTTACTAAGCTGACCCTACTGGAAATTGTGGTATTTCCTAGATACAGCTGTTATTTGTTGGTTTCTAGTTGCAACTCAGATCATCTTTGACATGTCACCTGCAAACAATGTTTCAGGGAGTTTTAATAATCTGGAAAATTTAAATATCTTAACAGTGAATTAACATTCATTTGGGCTGAAGACAAAGATGACACACACTGACATTTTTAAAGACCCCAGGGTTAACTCTACATAATTAACAACATTAAGCAGTCATCAGACAGTCAGTCCTGTGCTCATAGAGCAAGTATTACAAATGTGAAGAGCATGATGAATGTCAATTCCACCTTTAAACAAAAACCCGAAGCAGGGATCTGCTTTTAAACAATTCTGTCAGCAAAAAATATTTTACTGTGATTTACGAGAGAATGAGACCAAATCCTGAGAACTGGGACAGCTATCTTTTCTTGTCAGACAGCCAAACCTGAAGCCTCTGCTGCCCGTTGACAAATGGCAAGGATTCCTTCTCCTCCCCCCTCCTCTCCTACGAGCAGTTGCTGACTGCGCAGCCTGGGAATACAGACGATAATCCACCTTCCAGACTTCTATGGGTAACATTAAGAAAAGTATTGTAATTTTGAAGGCAGGAAAACTCAGGATTGAAAAACTTAATTCAATCCCTTACCATGTTAAAATATTATTGTACCCTTTTTTTTGACAGTTTTAATATTGCCACACATCAAGATAAATTTCAGCAAACTAATATTTAAACTACCTGAAACCCAGTTTTCCTAAGAGTCAGCCAACTCTGTAAATAAAATTGTTAGGAGTTCACTAACACAGAGTCTCTTGATGTACTTTTTAAGCAACATATTGTGCATCTCAACCCATTTTTATGTGTGATATGAAACCATGACTACTTGTCATTATCTGATATTTATTAAATAAACCAACAAGCCTGTATGAGATTCTCAAAGCAAGACGACAGCAGCCCAGACACTATTTTGTTGTATGTAGAGTGATTTCAAATCAGATGTTTCCTACTATCTACAAGTGGCCGAATGGAAGTAGCTTTAATATATAGGTGTTATTCTGTAATACAATGGCCAATATCTGACACCTCAGCTAAAGCACCGGCTGTTTGGGTGAGGCAATCCCATGATCTCGTAGTGATTCAGACAGTAATTCTGGTTGGACAGGACCTCAGGTTATGAAGTCCAACCTCCTGCCCAAAGCAGGGTCAGCTGTGACACCGGAGCAGGTTGCTCAGGGCTTTATGCAGTCTACAGTTTTATCTGACAGTCACCCCTTCCCCTCTTGTGGCAATTTTCCTTGCCTGCAAACACGTGGTAGTCAACAGCACAGAAATGTACATCAATCAAGGCCGAACCAATTCACAGGAGCAGAATACATTAATTAAAGCTTGAAATACAAGACACTTTTTTTTCCTAGGCAGTTGGTATTTTTTTTTGTAACAGCAGAAAACCATTTGTTGCCCTCTAGAGAAGACACGCTCTGTTTAATGACCAAAAAAAACCCAAAATCAGGAGCCCTTGCTTGAATGTGCTGAGATGACCAAGAAGCCCATTGCAGTAAAGAACTTAAGTTAAACCAGTGTGCTAATGACCTAAGAAATGAGAAGATATCAGCATGTCTTTAAACATAATCTATGATTACATAAAGAGCAAGAATACAAACAAAAGCAGCAGTTTGGGCCTAAATCTGACAGAATGACAGTGACTTGTAAGCATCTACATGTCATGTATTCTTATGAGAACACAAATTTCTCTATTTTCTTGTCCTGTTCCAGCAGTATGGGCACAGATGAAGCAACATTGCCTCAGGCTCAGACCAAATGCTAGTTTTGCAGTCAGTTTTGTCCAAGTTTATTAGGAGCTTCGGTTGTACTGTGCTACAGAAAAGTCGTATCTGGCTTGTGCTGCCGCTTCCAAATATTGAAGTTGGAATGAGTATGTTAAGCAAGTGGTATTCGAGCTGAGACATTTCTTTCAAGCACGCTTTTACAAGACGCTTGCCAGTCAGATGCATGACTTCAGTCTGTAAGTCAACATAAAACTCAAGAGGAAGTTTACTGACCGAGTTAACGACCTAATGACAGGCTAAATGTTCTGTTTCCGGCACGCCAGGCTTCTTAATGCATCCCTGACTCGTGTTTAAAGCTGCTCTTCGGTATGTACTTGTGAAATGTTTGGGGCAGCTGCGAGATGCGTTCCCCACAGCCTGACTGGAAGTGAACCCCCTTCTACCTCAGGTGCCACACTACCGCGCTGAGCCCCCCGCCGCGCTTTCCCGCCGCCCGGGGGTTTACCTCAGCGCTGACACTACACCCACCCCATCGGCCCTAGAGGCTTCGGCCTGCCGCTTCCCAGCTGCTGCGCGCAGCCAGACGCCGGCCCGAGGCGTCGCGCAGCCCGGCCCTGAGAGCGAGAGGAGCCGTCCCGGCTCCCCCGAGGCCTCCTGCGGGGCCGGGGCAGCCGGGGGAGCTGCCAGCCCCGGCCCGGCCGCCTCCCCGGGCACCCCCACCGGCCTCCACGTCGCCATGGCAACAGCGCCCCCCGTCAGGCCCCCGCTCTTAGCTGCCTACCTCCCTGCCTGAGCCCTGACACCTCAAGGATCCCCTCTCCCCACTGCCCGCCCCATGGCCTACCTAACCGAAAAGCCTAAAGCCCAGCGCTGCCCGGGACCTCCGAGGCCACCCCGGATCGCGGGGCAGCGGCAGAAGTAGCCTGCCCGCCTGCCTCACCGCTCCCCGGCCTCGTCCCGCCGGCGGGCGAGGGCTGTCCGCCGCGCTGCCTGAGTTATAATTGCTGCCCCGCCCTTCGCGGGCTGCGGCGAGGTCCTCGGCCGAGGTGTCTGCGGCGCTGCCTGTGCCGAGCGTCGCTGAGGTCCCCGCCTGCCCGCGGCGCTGCCTGCGCACAACTGCCGCAGCCTGAGGAGACGGGGAAGTTGGCAGCGAGCGGCGCGCCGAGCTGGGCCGCGCCGGCGGGACGGTGCTGGCGGAGGGCGGCGAGGGCAGGCAGGGGGGCCCGAGCAGAGAGGGGGGCCCGGCGGCGGAGGAGGAGGAGGAGGAGGAGGAGCGCGGCCCGGTGCCGGCCGCTATGGACCAGTGCGTGACGGTGGAGCGGGAGCTGGAGAAGGTGCTGCAGAAGTTCTCGGGCTACGGGCAGCTCTGCGAGCGCAGCCTGGAAGAGCTCATCCAGTACGCGGGCGGGCTGCGCCGGGAGATCCTCCAGACCGAGAGTACGTGGAGACCCCCCCCTCCCCGTTCCCCTCCTATCTCTTCCCTGGGGAGACGGGGCCCGGCTCCTTCCTCCGGGGTTAAAAGGCCCAAAACTTTGGGCCTTTGTGGGCTGGGGGGCCCCTCCGGAGAGACACCCCCCCCCCCCTCCAGCCTCGGGGCTGAGCAGCGCTCCCCGCTCCCGGGGGGCTCCTGCCCCGCTTGTGGCCGGCCCCGGGGGAGGTCTGTCTGCTGGGCCGGGCTGAGGTCTGTCTGCTGGGCCGGGCTGAGCTGGAGGCCTGCCCCCCTTACCCCCCTGGAGTCGGAGCTTTGTGTGCGTTTCTGACAGGGAAAAGTTAAAGGTAGGAACAGGTATCGGGCCTCGCCTGCCTTCTGTGCGCTGCTGAAGGGGAGTGTTTGTTCCTGATCAGCAGGCATGGCGTGACCCTGGTCAGCGTGTCCGTACCTCCTGCGCCTTTATGTTGAGTTACAATGGGGTTAGTCACCCCCAGGGGAAATAAACAGCAGGGCTGCCCTGTTTTCTTTTCCCCCCCCTCTTATTTTTTGTCTTTTTTTTTTCTTTTTCTCCTAAGTCACTAAGTTGTTTTCTTTTGATGTGGCTTGGAAGTGTTTAGGGTAAAGCCACTCTTTATCAGGAAGTAAACATGGCCTCCGAAGTGTTGTCTGTATTTTACAGCTGATGTTGAGCCCTTGCGCAGGCAGGCTAGATGGCCAAAGCGCGCTATAAACACGAGACATTTAAACCTTGCGAAATCCCTGAGATGGAGGTAATGCTGTGTTTGTTGATGGAGTGGGAGGGGACGGTGAGACAGCTGAAGTGATTTACCCAAGGCCATGCAGGAAGCGAATGATGGCTCAGGGATTAAAAATGGGAACTTGCAGGCTCCTGAGCCCAAACTTGAGAGCAAACTGTGCTATTTCAGTGTTTTGCGGAATCGGCTTTTGTTTGGTTCAGAGAAAAATGTGTTTGCTGTAGTCCCGTACAAATACGGGTGCAAAGCTCACTTACAAGTGCGTATAATTCCAGGAACATAAACACGAGTGTATTAGAGCTGCTGTGTGTACCCAGCATTTTCCGTAGAGAGCAAACGTGGAACTCTGGTTCTGAGGCACTTGTTTGGGATGAAATAACTTCTGGTCTTTTTGGTATTGTTTTGAACTCTGTTTCAACAAATGCATTTTGCACTGTTTGAAACAGTTTGGGCTTGTGCATTGAGGACAGTTGATAAAATGCGTGTCTTCACAAACTGAGATGCTGACCTTGCCCGGAAAGTTGCGTGGCGTGACCCTTACGCTTGTATTGATCTTCATAGGACTCTGTGGGGCTGTAAAGATTTGTCTGTGAGAATCCTGTTGCAGGTCCAGAGCTTTTAGTCTCTTCATAATAAAATTAAAAGGTTCCAGTGTGCAGTTCCTTCAGGGTCCTTGTGGGGTTTTCCATCGAAACTTGGATTAAGAATCTTTAGGACTGTCCTGTGAAGGCCCTGGACATGTTTTCAGCACTTACCCAATAAGTGGTGATGCTGTCCCAGCAGAGTGCATCCCAAATTGAACTTTCTTGCAGTAAGTACTCTAGAATGAAGCCAATATGTTATTAGTCCACTCTCAAACATCTGGGGACTGTGTTCAATTTTGGCATCTGAGGGTAAGCTGGCTTCATAGGAGGCAAAATTCTTATTTTTTCTTTAACATGTTATTTATAACTTTCTAATGAGAACAGGTATTTGCAGCTTTTATATACTGTATCCTGAGTATTTTTGAAAATTGATGGAAGTGGAAGCAGCCGGAGTTCCATATGTGGAGCGCTGTAATTCAGGGCTCTGAACTGCAGAAATATGCTTGCATATGTAATTTAAAAGGAGAAAAGGAAGAGAAAACCCTCACTGCTGAAGAAGAAATTAATGATGTAGGGCAAGATCTGAGAGCAAAGATCTATGAAAAGATCTTAAATAAGCAGTGAATGTAAAAAGGAAGTGGGTGGAGAAAAAGAAACTGTTAGAAGTTGCTTCAACCTCTAAACTGGTTTTCTTTTCCCCACTCACACAGTCTCTTAAAATTTCTTGAGCTCTTTTCATATTAAAGCCTAAGTACAGAACAGCCCTATGCTAAGGCCTGTGAATAGGAAGACAAAGTTTGGTTTTCTTCTCTCTTCCCCTGATAGATCTCACCTCCTGGATTGGCTACTTGGGTTGTGTGTTCCTGGATGGTATAAATGCATCTGGCTGAGTAAACTTGGCTTTGGACTCTACTCTGTGCCTAGTGTCTGCTCGCTAATGTATTTTTTTTTAAATTGTGACTGTATGTACACAATACAGAGAGAAGCTGTTGGTCTGTAGTGTTCTGTGAATGCTGAACTACTGTTACGACTGTCTGCAGGCTTTCTTCTGCTGATTTATTAGAAGTAGCTCATAGTTTAATTAAAGGTGAAAGAGATGGGTGCAGGGGGGAAATCTTTTCTCTTAAGGCTCTGATGGCTTTTCCTGTGTAGACATTTTCATTGCTTTGCTGTAGTTGGTTTCTGCTACAATGTTAGGGGCCAGTAATTCACTTATTTGCTTGGGGTAAAAACAGTTATGAATGTGAGTTGTTTGGGTTTTAGCTTAATGGCTTGCAAAAAATGGCTATTAAGAGAGTGTATTTTAACCTCTCTGTTTATTGGAGTATGAGTATTTCCATTTTGCTTGTTGCATAATCTTTGGCTGATCATTTTGTCTTGGCAAAAGTCACGAGAGAGTTATTTAAGAGCTTTCATGTGATTTTGTATGTTTATCGTAAAAATTAAATAGCAACCAAGAAATAATGATTATTCTTGAAATAATTTTAGGAGGTGAACTTTATGTTGAGTGAAGCTTTCGTTTTTAATTTGGGGTGCATAGAGTCAAGTTAGCAAACATGCACAGAAGAGGCAGTTTCAGTCCTGTTACTCCTCACTCATTCACTAGGAAAAATAGAGAGCCCTATTAGCCATTTGCCTGGGAGGTGATCATTAGCTTCATGGGACTGGAGGGAGAAAAAAAGTTAAAGCTTTTTTTATTTTCTTAAAAGCTATAGCTGTTACAAAAATGCTATTAAAGCTTCCTGAGCTGGGGCTTGTGGGGATGAACAGGAGCTATTTACTTTTCTAGAGATGAACTAGTTTTCATGTGTGACAACAGAAAGTTGTTTTTGCTGTTGACGTCGGCAGCAGGGTTGAGAGTTAGGATGCATAAAGGAAGGTACCTAGAATAAGTGGCTGGTAAATTATTACCTAAGCCCTATGATTACACCTTTTTTCTGGATTTCCTTTGCTCTTTCTGAGGCATATTGTTAAAGGTACACTGTAAGAGTTAAGAGTTTCTTTCTGTTGTTCTCGGGTTGCCGGTCCTGCAGCAGCAGCTGGATGCGCCTGTGTTTTGGTCTCCATGAAATACCAGAAACTGGACTCTAAAGTGCTGCTGAAACCAAAGGCGTGTTAAAATACGAAATGAGAAAGGAAGAAACTTTATGGAAAACGTGGTTGCTTTTAAAATCTTTCTTCTAAAGAGATATTTTTGGCCATTTTATTTTTTCACATGAAGGGTTTGGATTCGGAATGTTAGGGAAGCATTTCTGGGCTGCTCTCCCACTTAAATTAGCCTTCCCATGCAGTTGAAGGCTGCTAAGTTTGTGTCCTTAAAGGAAAAATTCTTCATGTAGAATGAACTTTGAGGAAGGAGAGACCTTTAGAGGTAAGACTGGAAAAGAGATTCACCTTGTATTTTGAAATCAAAAGCTGGAAGAAAGGACTGGAGTAAAGCACAAAAAAAAAGTAAATTTTTTTTCCGACTAAAGCTACTGAGTGATGTTTGAGTCGAGGCACGAAGGGTTAAACTGTTAAGTGTGGTGATGTGGTCAGGGGCTTGTAAACCGTTGGTATTTATTATTTTGTTCACAGAATGCCTCATACAGCATTGCACCTGTTGGTTGGACGTGGGTTTAAAAATGTCACAGTTCCTAGACTGTAGATCTTGCAACGAGAAAGAGTGGATCTGATGTTCACAGTCAGGTCCTTTATGGGCTGTTTCTCGTCTGTCGAGGAGAATTCAAGACTGGTTGGCTGAAATGTTTAGAGCTGTTTCCACAAGTCAGGAAGCAAAAGTTTCATACAGCTCAAATGCAAAGAGGGTCTGATATAAGAGGGTAGTTTGCGAAGCAAGAATGAATTGGGCCCTCGTTAATCCAAATTCTGTTTGCACCTTGTCGAAGTTAAACATGACGTTCTGACGTCTCTTCAGGAAACTGTCTAAAAGAAAACTGATCCTGCAGTGGGTTCACTAGCTTCCTGTTATATCCTGTGAGATTTGTGGATTGGGGTGTTTCTTTGAGATGTGTTTATTAATCTACTGTGACTGAGACACATGAGATGGTTACATTAATTTTTTAAACTGTTGCACTTGTTCAGTATTGTTGCGCACCTGCCTGGATTCCTAATTCCATGGGTGAGCTGTGTCCTGTACATCTTCATTTAAACTGATCTTGCTTTGCAAAGACTCTCTAGACTGTGTTTCTTTCTTTTAATACCATTTCTTGTCCTTATGTTGTTGCATATTGAGAGATTTAATGTTACTATTTATTTGTAACTAAGTTAGTAATTTTCCTCT
Organism: Ciconia boyciana; assembly: GCF_034638445.1. Taxonomy (NCBI): domain Eukaryota; kingdom Metazoa; phylum Chordata; class Aves; order Ciconiiformes; family Ciconiidae; genus Ciconia; species Ciconia boyciana. The sequence goes on along the minus strand of NC_132938.1, from coordinate 6,881,810 downwards.
CTTTTGTCTAGATCAAGATGGAGACTTGTCGGGGACAATTTCACTTGTTATGACACAGTGTTGTAAAAGAATAAAAGACACTGTTCAAAAACTGGCCTCCGATCATAAAGACATTCACAGCAGCGTATCCCGGGTTGGAAAAGCCATTGATAAGGTATTTGTATTGTGGTTTGATTGTATTATCACATATATTCTGTGATATGTACTCTGCTTTACAAAATTTGGATTTATACTACAATTAATTAAATCTTCCTGTCAGCTGCAGAAACATAGGCTTGGGGCAGAGGCAAGACGATGGGGTGTATAGTACTTGCTTTCAGAACTCATTGTATACAGAATATTTCTTTTGGGGCAGCTCAAATCTCTTAATCTCTGAGAGAACATGCCTTATAGATATTACTAAACTTAGTATGTGTTATATCAGTTTAGCAAAACGTTTGCTGCAATATCGGTCTCAATAAGAAATACTGTATTTTTTATATATAATTTGTAGTTAATTTTTAGTAGCAAATGACTCGGAAGCGGCCTTCTGTTCTAGAAGGCAGCTTAAAAACAATTTTTTAAAGAAAAACATTTTGTACATATTTCAGGTGTGGTTTTGGTTCTTAGGGCTTAATTTGATAACACGCAGCATTCTTAAAGCGAGCAAAGTGGATTAAACTCTTTGTAGTATCTGTGTCTATGCCGTAACAAATAATAAGGTAGTGCAACTTATCTTTGATGTTTCTTTGAGACACTCTTATATGAATTCCAGGTTCAAGAATAACTGGGATCTGAATATATTTTTGTAGGTAGATATTATTAACAGTTCTTTGAAATGGTACTAAAACTCATTTTTGTGGTAAGTGATGCCATATGTATAATTTCAGGTCATGCTTTTCTCAGTCTGTGTGTTCTTTTGTATAAAGTAGTTCTGTAGGCAAGGAGTATTGTACTTGCTTTTTTGGACATTCTTGTGTGGTATTTTCATATCGGAACATGCTTATGTTGATAGGGTCTTAACATTTGGTTTGAGGTGCACTTTATAATCTTACTAAGGAAGGCACTAGTAAGTGAGTCTCTTCATCTGGACAAAGACATTTGCAGCATTACAGAGTACTCATTCATCCTTTGGGAATCTCATCTAAACTTTTGTTAGTAATGAATATCTGTTAAAGTATAATTTAACAGTAGTGCAATGAAGGGACAAAGTACATAACGCTGCATTATTGTCAGAATGTCTGTGCAACTGTTACATTTTTCCTTATATCTATGGTTGACTGTCATGGAGAGCTCAGACTTTGTATTAATAGCTTTAATCCAAGCGTCACCGTTATCCAAAGCTTAAGGACGCATCTGTCTCTAATCCTTGCTGGTGTATCTAAACCAATTAACTAGAGTAAAATTCCATCCTTATTATTGGCTTGAAGCCTGAAATAAATCTATGTAATCTTTTCCCAAGTTTGAAATTTTCCTATTCTGCTTTAGCAAGTGGACCTTGTACAAATAAGCTTTAAAGTTTTGCTATACCTTTTTCATTTAAGTACTGAGATAGAGCAGCCCTAGGTCATGTATAGAGGGTGTGAATATTCAGTGGAAATTGGTGATAATATTTCTTAGAAGCCAAAGAAAACAACACTTGAGAGCTTAATAAAGCTTAGACGTGAGTCTAATCTCCAAATTGCTGTTTCAGTTGTCAAGTGCATAGTTTTTCCAGTGTTGTTTCTGTCCTGCTGTTTTAAGTTTGCCTACTGTTTTTATTTGAAAAAGGATAGCTGTAAATAAAAACATTTATTAAATATCAAGTGTGTGGTCTTGTAAAATAGTAGAAAGGCTACCAATAATGTGCTCTGTGCCTGTTGAGTGTCAGAAGGGCTGTTTCAGTGAGGTGTGCAGAAATGAGCTCAACTTGCTGTATTCAGTGTGTTCATTTCTCTGGCTTTTTGGTCTTGCTTAGTGTCTGTGGTGTTTACATCAAAAGACTAGAAGCAGTGGGAACTGCATGAGTCCCCAGTTCTGCTTGTAATGAAGGACGTGTTTTTATGAAGTTCAGAGCATCAGTTAGGATTGTCTCCTTAAATATGAACTTTGGCTTTTTTTTTTTAATGCAAGTAGTTTTAATTTTATTAGTTTTCCCTGACTGTAGTATCTTAAGGGAACTACTTTAAAATGTACCCTGAAGTCTTGGCCTCTTTGTCAGATGAAAACGTGTAATGTTTAAATCCAGGTGGAATTTAATGCTTCCCTGGACAGTGACATTTGAAGGAAGTCTTCTGTACGTACTTAATGTGATTTCCCTAAGCTGCTGGAAAATATGCTTGAAACCTGCCAGCGAAGTCTGTGTTGGCATCTGAGTCCCATAACCTATTGAAATTGCCCTCCCCCCGTTCCTTCCCCATAATATACTTAAGCTTAAACCAGTAGAAGTAATTAAGTGTAATTCACGTAGTGAATTGATTCTCAACACATTCTGGGCAAAATACTACTGCTTTCTAAATAAAATGCTCGTTAGAATTTAAAGAAGCACAGCCCTTGCCTTGATTTGTGATATTTGAGTTTTGTTTCTGTCACATGTAAATCCTCATTCCAGCATTTTTCCTCATTTATTTTATAGATGGATTCACATCTCTAGGACGCTGCTTATAGTCTTCCTAGCTGTATATGCTCAGGCACAGATAAATGTAACTCATTATTTTATTGCCTGATTTGAGATTGGGAAACATGCTAATATTGGTACCAATTTCATGTGATGCATCCAAATGACAGCTGTTGTTACATGTAGAATCAACAAACTTCCTACTTAACAAGCTTGAAAGAACTTGCTGAATTATCAGCTCATGGCAAATTCCAGGTTAAATTTCTCTTTTCCAGTGTTGAGGCAGGGTTATACCTATATGTAAAGTTTAGTCTGGCTGGTTTTTAAGTTAGTGTAGTCATTGCTTATGAACTTGGATGGGACCTAGATGTGTCTGCCTGCAGAGTTCACTCTGAGAACAGAAGCTCCTAAGCATTTGAAAAATGAAGTTCAAATTTGGCATCAAATATGAACCATGCCAAAGTCTGAAATGCCAAAACTTGGTGTGTTGCTTTTTAGTTAGCAGTTCCTGGAAAGTTTATCTAATAAGTAGACCTTTTTTCATAGTAGTTCTACATGGATTACATGTTTCTGATCCGTGAAGGGCTACCCATTCTTCCAAAGAGCATTTTCTTTGGAAGGAAATGTTTGCATCCAGTTTTTTTTGTTGTACTAGAATTTGTTCTGCTTCCAGAACTCATCATGTCACTGTTATTCAGCAAGTTGTTATCAGGTAGCTCACTCATCAGTCTCCCTGTAAATCAATCACTCTTCTGGAATGATTTGAATTCATCTCAGAACATGTTTGATGGGGCTAGTGAATGTTTTCCCTCTAGCGGCAATCTGTCTGAATAGTGGTTAAATGCCTTCATTCAGGAAAGTAAGTGGCGTAAATGGGAGCTCCTTCCATTTTTTTTCCATGAATTTTAAGCCTGTTTTTAAAGGACCAACATTTTAATCCAATCTTTGTTTTGGGAAGGTAAACTTTTACCTAAGTTAGTGTTTGTGTCATGTAAAAATTTGTATACAAACAAACAAAAAACCTTTACTGAACATCATTTAATTATGTTGCTGGGAAGAATATGGCTAGATAAATACAGAATCTTTGCAAGTCAAGCTTTATCTTATTAGCCAACAAACTGAACAGACAAGGTAAACAAATGTATTTTATTTGTATTTTGGGTCAGAATTCAGAAGAAGGGAGGAATGCACAAAGTAATCTCAACTGAGAAACCGAGGAATAAGCCTGTCCTTAATCATCATCCTTCTTCATATCATGTTGTTACTAATAACTTGGAAGGTTGTATGTTGGTTAAAGTGGTCCATCTTGTGTGTGTGTGCGTGTGTCTTGAAGTCCTCACACTTCAGCAACTATCAGTAATGTACTTTACATTGTATCATTGGTGTATTTAGCACATAATATTCTACTTTTTAGCCCTAGGCTTACTAGTTAGGCTCTTAAAAAAAGGCTTGTTTCTCAGGAATATTAACTGACACTCTTCTGAGCTTAAAACCTGAAAAGCATAAAATAACCTTTCTGGAGTTTGTAACTTATGGAATTTATTTCAACTTTTGAAATCTTATTAAACCCCACATGCTATCAGTTAGCATACTGTTAGCATTTAGAAAACAAAACTGAGATGTGTAGTCACCAGCGTATCATGCATGCATGACAGTTATGAAATATGTAAGCCAAAGGCAAGCAGTAATTTGTTCTGACATGTGACAGTCACTCACTGTAATATGCACAGTCAGTTCTTGAAGCTCCTCAGGACCCACTGGAGGCAGAGCTGTAGAATCCCACATATAATAAATACCTCAGAAATTGTTTAAAAAAAAAAAAGATGTTATTGAAATGAGAACCTGGTCAAGACTGGGTTGATTGGAGAATGGATGAGGGGGAGAAAAAAAGCGCGATCCTTCGGTTGTATGATGTGACTTGAATCTACAGAACATCTAGGTTAATATTGTTAGCATCTTTTATGGAATTTAAAAAACCCTAATTTAGGATGGGGTTTTGAAAAGGTTCTCAAGGCTCATAGGTTTGTTTCAGAACAAAATGTGGATTTTTGTGAAGGAACTGAGGTAAGTGGCTTTACCACCCCGCCCCCACGCAATGAGAAGGATGTCGCGATGTTTAAGGCATAGGTCCAGCTCTAACGGTTGGTAACTGCCCAGAAGAATACAGTTTCTTCTTACGGGATTATACATTCAGTAGGACTTGAAATTGCATGAAAAATAATCTTAGTCGATTATTTTTAGATTAGTGATGATTCCTACCCCCCCACACCCCCCCAAACCTAAGTAACAAAAGCAAGCTTGTGTGTTCTTGCCTCTGGTATTTCTCTAATGCATTGTTGGTGGATTTATGTTACCTGCAGTGTTTGGACAGAGATACCAGGATCAGCAGTGGTGGTGAACCTTAAAGGGTTACCACAAATAAGAACAGTATTATTTAGTCTTCAAGATGCTTAAACTTTTTCAAGATACAGCTTAAAGATGAGCAGTATGACAAGGAACTTACAGGTTAAGACACTCAAGTGAAAATATTGTTAAATGTGAGGCTTGAATCAATGGCAATAATTTAAATGCTCGTCTTACTCCACCATCTCTGAAAGATGGAAGAGACTATTTGCTAGCCTAAGGTTAATGTTTTACTGAAAGTTTGCTAAGAGACCTGAAGGGGGTGGTGGTTTTGAAGCCACGTGTGCGGGGATGAGAAGGCTGCCCCCTTCTCATGATGACACAGAGCAGCATCAAAGGAGATGTGGAGGTGGCCGATGAAGGAAATTAATAAGTGGTGAATAAAAGGAAGACACAGTGTGAAGCTGAGCTGTGGAGAGTACTGGAAGGAGGATGAGAAGCTTTGCAGATTTATGCTACTGTGCTGCCTTTAACTTCCCCCTTGCATTTAAGACGTGGACATGCTCACTGTTGGTAAGGCTGCCTCTGAAGGGCTGATCCCCTCTGTATGGGAGATGCCACCGTGCATCTGTCTTTACTATAGCTAATCACTGCATGCCACTCCGGTCCTCTCCAGCCAACCTATAAAAACAGCAGTTTCAGTCTTGGAGGCTGACATCTGAATTGTGGTTAGGTATTTGATACCTCCTAAGGAAAAAGCAGTGAGGCATAACTGTGCAAGAGAGACTTGTGCAAGGTAAAAGTGACCCCTTGGTCTGAAAGTTTGAAACTGCCATGATGTTCTCTACTTTTTTTAATTTAAGAATCTCCTTCCAACTCAATTTTAACTTCTGAAACAGGTTAATAGTAGGCTCCTGGATGCTTTTGGCAGTGTCGCTCTGCAAATGTCTGTTGCCTGGTGTGTGTTTTGACAAAGCAATGTATGACTCTCTGGGTTCCTGCTGCAGGTCCCTGGGATACAAAGTGCTGATCTAACGTAAACCCATGTCACCTGCTCAGATTTGTTCTGAAGTTCGTTATCCAGCTTTGCGCTGGCAAACCTTAGAGCAGGTCAGGTATGGGCTAACCTGCCACTCTAGCATTGTGCTGGCTGATGGGGAACCGATAATACGTGGTTGACAGATAGCTCGTACCAACTCCGTTGTTTGCTCTGCCTGCTTTGACGGAGGTGTGCGTTTGTGCTAGGTAGGTGTTTCCATATTGTGCAGGACTGTTGATTGTCACAGAGCTGTAGCTGAAGCACTGCTATTTTCACCAAACTGATTTCTGAATTTCCTTCCTGGAAGAGAACCGTAGTTACCAGGCCACCAGGTCAGGCAGCAAGCAATGCACTGACTTCTAGACTGTTTCTTTTGCAAGAGGTTTGTTTTAGGTAGTGGGTGAGGATTTTTATTCAAATTAACCTGCCTGTCCCAATCATAAAACATGTTAGCAGTTAAAATCCTGTTTTATATCTTGGATAAGAATAAACATTGCTCTCCTGCTGCCAAGAGGCACAGTGCCAAGCAGTGCCAAGTGTCACTAAAGAGTCACCGTGACAATATTTTTATGTATTCCTGGAATATGTCCGTAGGCCACTGGCCTAAAAATACACGGCAGTATGATCATCGGGGTTAGACCTGTAAAAGATCTCTCAGATCTTCAAAGCTGATGCTGTTGCTGTGATGTTGAGGTCTTCAGAGGTTTGAATGTCTTTGCCATTTGGGGGTGGGGAGAAGTGACATTTTCTTTTTTCAGCATTGCCTACCTTCCCAGCTATGTAAAAAATTCTTGAGTTTAAGCTTTTACTTCTAATTTGGTGTGCTGTAGTGACAGTGATGCATTGATAATGCTATTTTGATTCTAGTGTAGGCAATTTTGTTTTCTGTTCTCTATGCATTTTCAGTTTTCACATATGGAAAAAACCTTTTCTGCAGATACTTCCTTCAAAAATGCATCGTGGTCTGGAAAACCCTTTATTAGTTAACTGGATTTCTGATTTGCTAGCTAGACTTGTAATTTGTCAGTGTAATTCCTTGTAGTGGATAATATTCAGACTTGAAACAAGCAAGCCAAAGGATTTCTTCTTCTGTACACAGGAGATAATGAAGCAGCTGACAGATGTATTTCACTTTGAACAGGAGGTAATTGAGGGCCAGCTGGGTAATAGGCAGAAAGCATCAGGGTGGAGACATAGGTGTCCTGCATAATTGAAGAAAAATTACATGGGGCGATTTGTTCCAGCCTATTAACTGTTAATTTGTACATTTCAGAATTTTGACTCCGACATCAGCAGCGTGGGGATAGATGGGTGCTGGCAGGCTGACAGCCAGCGAATCCTCAACGAGGTGATGGTGGAGCACTTCTTCAGGCAGGGGATGTTGGATGTAGCCGAGGAACTTTGTCAGGTAACAATAAGTGTGGATCTTGAATGTTATCACCCATGGAAAAAAATGCTTTGGATTTGCATCCTTATTTGAAAGTTAATGTTCCAGATGAATATTTAAACTGTCAGAAAAACAGCAGCTTAATCCCATGTTTTCTTATGCTTCAGCTAAAAACTGCCTTTGTTTTTTCAGGAATCTGGTCTATCAATAGATCAAAGTCAAAAAGAACCTTTTGTGGAGTTGAATCGAATATTGGAAGCGTTAAAAGTTAGAGTTCTGAGACCTGCGTTAGAGTGAGTCTACTAGGTTTTTTCTCCCTTTTTTTTTAATGCTTTTAAGAAATCCTTAGTTTTTCACTTTAAATATTGTCTTTAGTATATTTTGATGTGTCTCCATTTGTCTTTTGAGAGGTCTAGTTACTGAGTGAATCCCTGCCTTCTCCTTTTGTCCCCTCTGTGTCCCTCCCCATGGGCAGTAGTTAAGTAAGGGTCTCTTTCTTAGATTAAGGATTAACTTGAATCGTTTGTGATGCTGATTTCAGGTTTTGGAGAGAAACATCACTTAGAGAAACAGTTGTCTGCCATGATGGTATTTAGCCTTATAGTGAATCATTAGTGAACCTTATTTCAAAAGGGTCAATTATGAAGGATACCAGGACTTATTAAAGGTGTTGGGTATCACCAAGTCTTTTCAGCTTCACCGAGCCCTTGGGGTGAGCAGAACTTGGCTCGGGATGAAAGTTCTCCCTTTTCCTCAAGTCACTCTCCCTTTCCAGATAAGGGACCACAGGGTGGGAAGAGGGGGTGAAAGGATAGGTGTGTACTTTGCAGGCTGTGGCTGCCAGGTAGGTGCTGATTAACGCTGGGTTAGAGGTGTGTCCCTTTCCTCAGCAGGAAACATCTTTGCGGAAGGTGAGCTGGGAGCCTGGACTGAGAGTGAGATCTGTTAGTGAGATTTCTTCTGAACAAAACAATTCTGTTCATAGAAGTCAGAGGGTAATGCTGAACGCTCAGATGAAAACAAAGTCTGGGAATATCTGAGGTCTATCAGTCAACCTTAGTCCAGGATGTTTTCTTGACCTTGACTTTCTTGACTTTACAACCACTAGACATGTAAGCTGGTGCTAAAAGTGACAGTGAAGAGGGAAATGTAATGAAATGTCTCGTGGGCTACTGTTTTGCTTTCCAGTAGTGGATATGTAACTGTGCTGTACCATTTCAGAACAGCTTTTATTTTAAAAACAAGAAAACCCCAAACAAACCCTCAACCTATGTTTCTGGGTTTTTTTGTTGTTGTTGTATGGTTTTTTGATTTTGTGGTGTTGGTGGTTTTAGGTTGTGACAGCTTTGGTAAGCTTAGGTTGGTCTCAAAAGTAAGTAAAAAAAATAGCTTTGAAGTGACCTTTTAAAAGTAGAAACAATGAAACAAAGCAAATTAAAAATTTCTGTTGCATTCCAGAGTATAATTCATACATTTAAAATACCTTTTTTGCATTATTCAGTTAAATACTTTTTCATATCAACAACCATTTTCTTTTCCCTTTAACATGATCCAACATGGGTATGTCAATTCGCAGGTCATTGGCATCTAAACTAAATGCAGGGATGCTCTGATATTCAAACCGTGGTGTTCAGAAACTAAATCTTGGATTTATGCCTCTGGGTCATGCAAAGTTTCACCTAAATAGTTGGTCTTTGAATATAGTTACACAGGTGGAAAGCTCAGGTGGCTTATTGCTATTGAATTGGCTAATTGAAGGGAAGCAACACTGAAATGCCTGGTGTTACAACTGAAACAGGATTTACTGTCAGGTACAGCAAGTATTTCTTGTAGTTCAAATAGTACCATAGCTGTTGTGAAGGATACTCTTTGAGGAACAGTAGCTTGCTGTTGTGTCCATCCACTTGAAGTCACTAAATTCATTTTAGCTCCAGTTTGCTAGGTCTTATGCCTTACTTGTTGCTACTTAAGTCGTATCTTGTAGTTCCTGCAATGTGTTAAATATTTTTCAAACAAAGGAGAAGGCATGGTCCTTCTTCAAGGGAACTCTTATTCCAAAGACAGCTGAATGAACAGAGAATAGGGTGTATTGTCAGCACAGTTTGTATGCTGGTCTCCCTCCCCCACCCTGCCTCATTTCTGTTCATAATGTTTATTCTGTTTAAACTCTTCAGTGCAAAAGCTATCTGCTTCTCTTTGCCTGCTGCTGGGCACAGAGGGTCCTTGTTTATAGTGATGCTTATGTAAAAAACATGGTTGTTAGTGAGGACGATCAAAATGTGAGAAAACTATACAGTTTAGGAGGTAACTGATGTCTTAAATGCCTGGTTATTCCACAGAACTGCTGATGCTAGTGAATGCATTTCCCATATTATTTCCCAGCAGACGTGGGTGTTTAGGAGGAGGGATGGAAACTGCTCCTGGAGGCAGAGCCTCTATGTGAGAGGAGCTTGGAGGGGTGGCATTGTGCTCTTTGGGCAAAATGCTAATAAATGGCTAAAATTGGCATCAGTAAATACAGCTTCAGGGGTGCATAAAAGCAGTCCCAAATTGGCCTGTTCTAGGGCTAGGCTGCTGACAGTGGTGTTGAAGCAGAAAGCGAGTGTTACACAAGGAGAATTAATTACAGTATCATGAACCAGGAAGGGCAGTACAGCAGGGTTTACCTATGCAAAATTGCAGAAGGTTGGGATGAAAACAATAACCAGTCTCTCTGGCTCTGCCAGTGCTCTGCAGTTGGTGCTCGGCTTAACTCAGTGTTGGAAACAAAGCAAACACGAGTTGGTTCCTGGTCACTGCCATGGAAAGGGAGTTGTCAGATTAAGGACTTTTCGAAAAGGCTTTCAAAGCCCTGCTGTGGTGATAGAGAGAACTTAGTATTTGTATCTGATTTGAAAAAAAAAAAAAGACCATAATTGTAGTTTTTTCAGATTTTCTTACTAATACAAATTCTAACACTTACAAGTACTACACTTCAGAATTAAATTTAGTACGACTGGCCATAACATTTTTCTTTTTTTGTGGGGTGTGCAACTTGACTTTGTAGATGTCCAGTGTGGCCCTGCACCCTAAGCCCTGTCATCTCTGTACCTCCGCAGGATCCCATTAATTTCCAATGACTTTTCGCATTGTAATTTGGTGATGGGGGAGGGAAATCCATAGGTTCTTTCTGGGTAGATTCTGGCCCTTCTGAGCCCAGGTGGGTCTGCATGTGAAGGTCTGGTGGGAATGACTTGCAGGTTCAAAGCTTTTTACTGTAATCTCCTGGGGAAGAGATACTGTCTTCTCTTATGTCTGTAAAGCAGCAAGGCGGCCAGGTCCTGGTATTTGCTGGGACCTTTGGGGTATGGTTTAAACTTAATTTAATCTTTGCTAGACTTTGTGAAATTCATTTTAACTAAATCCCATGTGGGATCTAGAAGAGAGCTCTGTGTACTTGTGGTTTGAATAGTATACTGTCAACTTTAAAAAATTCAGATGGATTTGAGTCTCAGAAGTGAAAACACGCTGAAAGTATTGTTTTGAGAGGAGGTAGGAAGACAGGTGTTGTGATTACTAGTGATTTTGGACCATGGTAGAGAGTATGTGGGTTGAATGTTTTTAAACCTCACTTACTGTTTTTTTGTCTTTCCATTAGAAATAGGAACAGCATGTCCTAGACCAAACACCTCAGGCCTTGCTTCTGTGGCTGCTCTCTTCCAATACAAATCTGTGCTGCCACTCAAAGAGCTAAAAATGGAAAGCCTGCCTAAAAGCTAATTTGGAAAAACAGACTTGATCTCAGCAAGATGAAGTACTGTGTCATGTGGTTGTGAATATTGGCAGGGAGATGATGGAGGTTCTTTTGATGCCTTCCTTTTGATGCAATACAGATTAATATCTCATTGATGGGACTGTGGCCTGATACTAGTCTTACTGTTTATTGATAATAGTTTTTGTCTTTCAGCTGCTTATTGGTCTATGGTTGTTAACTTCAGGCTCTTGTTTTCTTAGTCGGGAGTGAGCTTTATTCCCACTATACCTGGTTTAAACTGTGGACACTGATCACAAAAAAACTCAACCAACCAAACAAAAAAACCCCAACAAAAAAAAAAAACAAAAACCCCACAACCCCCCTCCCCACCAAACCAAAAACCAATCAAAAAAAAAACCAGCCCATGGTTAGTCACCCTCCTGGTGGAGATTACAGTGTTGACAGTCTTCTGAGGCTGCTTATCTGAAACTGCTTGAAATTAGGGACAGTAGAGCTTGTTCTTAGTTCAAAGGCTACAGTTTTCACTCTTTCCTACTGAAAGGTTACTGATGTCATTACAAAGCCTCGCCAGTAAAGTCAGACTCCTGACACTGTCACCACAACAAATTGAAAGTAGATACTTGTTCATTAACGCTACATCTTAATGCAGAAGGCTAACTTGCATCAAAGGCTTTACCAGTACTGTAAGAATGCTTAATTTTCTTATTTTAGTATTGGTTGAAAAGAACAGAAGCCTCTCATACCCCTTCTTTTTAAGGAACAGGGACTACCTCACTTCCTTGCTGAAAAGTGAAAAGCTCTTTGCTTAATGGGGCCCCCACAGTGAAAATAGTATAACTAATTAACACTAATGAGAAACAGATGTACTGAAGAACATTGAAACTTGAAGTTCTTGAGGCCTAAATCAATCCAATCTCTCACTAAATTGAATTAAAAAAAAAAAAACAAAACACAAAAAAAAGAGAGGGGTGGATAAAATCTAAATAATAAAGTAACTTTTTATGAAGTGCTTTAAAATTCCAGTTCATTTTAATTGTGCATGTTATAGGAATTCTTTCACGTTATTTGGGAGCTAAACATTAGTGTTGTCATGGTGAATGAGACCCAGAAAATGAGAAATATTTTTATTGCCCAAGTTGAAAATAACACAGAAAGCAAAGTTTAAGCAGGGTAAAGTACAACCTAAATGATTCTATGATATTTAAACTGATTTCCCTTCCTCCTATCCCCCATTGTAAGGTCTTGTTAATGTCTATTTTTGAAGCCCCCATAGATGTACTTCCCCTCTCCAAGGCAACATACACACGCATATAAACATGGTGGCTTAGAGAAAATGTTTGGGGAATGAGGAAATTAGAAAATATGTTCTTGAAAGGCTTGGTCAAACTTCTTCAGCATGCAGCTGAAGACTATCTTCAATTGTTAAGATTCAGTGATGGAGTGGTATTAATCAAAATACAGTAGATTTTAGCTCTTTCTACCTTATAGTGTGCCTAATTTCAGTCTTGCCTTCCTGGCAGTGAGTGTTGAATTTTGCAGAGGTTAACCTGTACAGCAGCGCCAGAAGTACCATTGTTCATATGTTGTGTGCCCCGTGTATCTCTGTCACTTGTAAAGAATCTTGCCATTTTCTGTGCTCCGTATAAACTCATAGAAGTTCAGGGAACAGTCATATTCTCCTTGAAATAGGTGTTTGATAATTGTAATAATTTTATATGGTGTAGGCTGACAATTACTCTCGTGTCGTGTCCCATTGTACCTCCTCGTTTCTTCTAGGTGGGCGGTATCCAACAGAGAAATGCTTATGGCACAGAATAGTTCGTTGGAATTTAAACTACACAGATTATATTTCATTAGTTTATTGATGGGTGGAACAGCAAATCAAAGAGAAGCACTTCAGTATGCGAAAAACTTCCAGCCGTTCGCCCTAAATCATCAGAAAGGTAAGTTTTCGGTCACATTAAGGGGATTTAAAGCATTTGGATGTGGCACCTTGTAGTAAAATATAAATCATGTTCCAAACATGTTTTACTCCATTATTTTTGTTTTGTTAGAGGCTTCTTATTTTTGTATGTAACATGTATAACCTGAATCCTTACAGTTTGAATTAACGCTTTTTTTTTTTAAAGAGGGCACAAAATTATATTTTAATATGTCTGCACATTTGCTTAAATTTAAGGTTTTTGACTCTTTAAATAATATGTAGATTACATCTAGAATAGGCCTGCTGCCAGGGTAAAGTGTTAAAAATGCACAGAAGTGTTCTTGGAATAGTCATCTGCTATTTTCTGCTGCGTGGGGTAATACAAAGAGAAATGAAACTTTTGAAAAATGGGGAGTATGTGAGTTAAGTGAACCGTCTCACACGGAATCCAGTAAAGCCTAATTTTTAGGGTACTGTGTGTGTCAGAAAGCTTACAAAAAAGGTAAACCTCTTTGAATCAAATTAATAGGCAGCATGCCATGCTTGTAGAAGGACAGATGACCCCCTGGTCTATCCATAGTGGACTGGTGCTCTTGTAGCTGTAGACTTCTGTTCTGTGAAGGCTGTAATTGCATTTTGTAGAGGTGAGGATGTGTATTACTGATTTGGTGTATCTGCCTGTTCTCCATGCGAAAGCTAAAACTGTAGACGCTAGCTTTTAATTGTAGTATAAAATAACTAACCGTTCCTGGTGTCTCACAGATATTCAGGTTTTGATGGGCAGCCTGGTATACCTGCGGCAAGGTATAGAGAACTCTCCGTACGTTCATCTATTAGATGCAAACCAGTGGGCGGACATCTGTGACATCTTTACAAGAGATGCCTGTGCTCTTCTGGGTCTCTCAGTTGAATCACCTCTCAGTGTTAGGTATGCTGGTTTTCACTTGCTTTTAAGACCAGGTACATAGTGTTTTGGTTTCTATTTCTTATTCAGGACAAAAGAAATGGCTTTTGAGAAGTAGTCTTATCTAGCTTGTATTAAATAAAGAGTATGGTTACAATTAGCTCTAACAAGATTTGCAGAGATTAGAAATCAGAGGTTCCTGTGTACTGTGCTTTGCCCTGCACCTTTGCAGCTCAAGAGGAAGCATTTATGGATGGAATTTGGCTTCCGTAGTTTAGACATCAGTCTGAAAGATGAGGATGGCAATCAGCCAATTATTCCCACAGAAAATGTGTGAAAACTGTCCCTGCTGTTTAACTGCAAAAAACCCAAAACTCCGGCCATGATTCTGTCAGCACTTGATGATCTTGGTTTTTAATCCACACATTACTTTACCTGTCTTAACTCTTAAGCATTCTTCTAAGGACATGTTGTGATTTCAGCTGCTAAAATTTCCAAATGATTTGCTGGACCTCATTTGCAAAGAAGAAGGAGGTGCTTTCAAGCTCAGTAGCTAATCTGACAAAATGCAAATCTGTAGGAGGCTGTTGGAAATGTGAAGAGAAACCAACCTAATCTCCTTCTAGCTTCTCTGAAGATAAAACAGATTAGCTGCTATTTAGCCTTTGGATTCCAGTTCCCCAATGTTCTCATTTTCTCCCCAATACTTGCCCAATGTTCTCATTTTCATTTCAGACATTAAATAGAAAATAAATTATATATACCTTTCTAGGCTAGATTTGGTACTTAGCAGAAGCTTCACTACCTTTTTTATTATTTGTTTTGGCTTTTTTTTTTTACTGTTTACATGTTACTGTTATTAGAGGTCTGTGCTTAGTTTAGAGCTCTTAAAATTGTCAAGCCTTCTGCTTCTCCTGTTTGCACCTCTTGTCACAAGATACAACAGAAGCAACAAAAGGAGCACTTTCAGATTAATTGTCTTTCTACAATAAAAGCTACGAATTTAAGTTTGAGGGTTTTATAGATTTCTAAAACTTCTATCTCTGGTTTTTAGTTTTCCTCTTTTTCCTGTTTTAGTCAAATTAACAGCAGTCCTTTGCATTTTAATTGCTCATGCACTGATGCCATAATATGGTTTTCAGCACAAATGGCCAAGAGATTTTTGGTGAAGTGGAAAATCCCTGTTATCGATGTTTGGACTGGTTGGACGCTTTCTTTGCGCCTGGTGTGAAATCAGTTGCACTGAAATGCATTTACTGTATAGGTGGTATCGATACTCTTGTCATAAACAAGACTGTCCTAAAGTGGTGTGATCTTTGAGTGCTGCAAATCCTGTAGAAATTAAACCAGCTTGAAGTTAAATCCCTGCTATAAAATATATTGCTTTCTAGAACATGGGTAGCAGTCACTTTTTTTTAAGGCTGATGGGTTTCTCCAGCGTGTATCTAATCCTGTACAGGCGTCATGGTCTGAGTTACTGCGTGGGGTCAGTGGGAAAACTCTTGCTGTACAAAGGAGGTCATCGGGGTCTTGAAGGATTACAGGACACCATTTGAATTTACTATTTACTTGAGGAGTTATACTCTTAAAGGGGTCTTCCAGAGATGTTTTCATACAGAACTGTTAAAGCACTAATGCTTTTATTTCTACAGATACTATTTGTCTAGGATATGATTTTTTTTTTTTTTAAAGCTTAGGCAAGAGATCCATACGTTTCAGGCACATCCCTCCCAAGTAAACTAGTCAGAATGTTCCTGCAGAAACATAAAAACAAGTATCTGGAAGGGCAGAGTGGAAAGGAAGGTTGTGACTTCTGTAGACAATAAAACTTGCCCAAATAGTAAAATAATCTGCCAGAGAAACAGAGCAGGCTGATACCAAGGTCAAATCCTGTTTGTGTTGCTGCTGATTTCCAGGCCTATAGTACTGTCATTAGACTTAAATCCATCAAAACATCTGTTAATTTGTGGAAACTCAGTGTCATACTTTATTTTGTAACATAGTGAAATATTTCAAAATAATGTGGTAAGTTCTGTTAATGGGTAACTGTCAGAGCAGGCTGAATGGTTGGGACACTGACTTTGGTCAGTTGTATACTGCCATTTGTGTTACAGGCTGTGGTTTCCTTCCTTCACTTGCCTTCCAATGTTTTTTTCTACATTTGTTTTCTTGATTTAAGGTGAAGGTGGAAAGACATGTTTCTTTACATGGTAATTACATATAATTAAAGGATTATGGGTTGTGTGTACGTGTGGGTTACGTGGAAACTCTTAGGCTGCATGTACTCTTCCATAGTTGAGAGCAACTACCTATATAAGCTAACATGATGTCTTCCTCCTGTACAGCTGAAAATCGAAGTAGGTGGTATAGAAAATCAATTCATTATAAGACTCAGAGCAGGGATTAACTGTTGTTTTCAGTCCAGAATGTAGTACATGAGGGCCCTAGCCTGAGATGCAGGGTAACTAATAACCTGCCCCAAAACTCTTGCTTGTCATACTTGAAGGGAGCTTAGAAGTACAGACAGTAACTGAATGAAGTAGTACAACACACTTGTGTCCCAGTGAACCTTTAAAGTAGAAATACAAAAAATGTGGGTTTCCTAACAGGCACTGTATGTTAACATTTCCTTTTTCTGCAGTTTTTCAGCAGGTTGTGTAGCATTACCAGCTCTAATTAATATCAAGGCAGTTATTGAACAAAGGCAGTGCACAGGTGTTTGGAACCAGAAGGATGAACTACCGGTGAGTTGATGCTAAGCTATCGCAGGGCAGACTTCTAATGTTGAATGCTGTTTTCAGGTTTCTTCTGTGCTGAATATTAAGGGATGTTACACATGGCCACCACCTCCAGCAGCTCCTGGGCTTGGGACTTCCCAAGGTCTCTGTACAGCAGAGTCTCGTCCCAGGCTGATGGATGTGGCTGATGGTTTCCCGTTTGTAGGTTCAACCAGTAGTGAAGCTAAGCATGAATCGCAGACACCCACCCACCCACGCACACACACAAAGGACACCGATATGACTGGCTACGCAGGCTGCCACAGGCAAGGCACTGCCTTCAACAGCACCCACATACAGGACTTGCATAAAACATAAGTATAGACAGCCAAGATCCCTTCCTTCTCTTTGGCTGGTAAAGATTAAAATTGACTGGTGAAAGCACACACGCACCACTCTAGATTCACAAGCAAATGCATGTTTGCAGACCCTCAAATACTGGCGTGGCCCTTGTGGCCACTTTTATACCCCTTTCTGGCCGTTCCTCCCCAGTCCCCTTCCCCTGCACATTCCTCCTGCAGTTTGTATAGTTCTGCTAACCCCCTCTCCTCCAAGACCCTCAGGTTTGCATTCGTATCTGTTGCAAAGACCAGGTTTGGTTGCAGTTTCTTGATGACCTATCAATTAGTGTGACTGACAAGGTTGTTTCTTGTTATTGTCTCCGTTACATTTGTCTGTCAGGTTTATATTTCTCTGTTTTATTTGTTGCTCCCCCATTTACTTGTTATCCCCGTTGCATTCAAAAAGGTCTTTGATCGAATGACCGTAACAAAACAGATGCTCTCACCTTCCACTTAGCCTTACACTGAATGTATGAGATGTTTCTATATAACTGGAAAAGAAATGCATCCCACTGAGAAACATTAACTTCCCCTAGCTATGCTTGAGCTCTGTCCATGAGCTGCTTTGCACTAACTCTTTATCAGGCAGATGAGAGATGAAAGAATTAGTGCTACATCTGGGGACACAAGAACTAAATTGGGATCCAGTGCATTATGCTTTCAGCACAACTCATTTGTATCAGTTGAAATGAAGTCCAGTTGTTGTGAAACCCCAGTTTCCCTTTATAGCTCTTACCAGGTGTGTGCAGCTCTCCAGTGGCCTGCTCCTGATTTGGAAAGAAAACCTATTTTGTGCAAACTGGGCATGAACTGAGTTAGCCTCTTTGATTGTAGCTGTAAGAGATTCATTTATAGTGTAAGTATGTGCATTGAGTTTCTCCCAGCTGTTTTCTGTAACACTGAGAGCATAACCTCAAAGTGTGACAGATTCATGCCCTGCCATCCAGACAGGAATGATTAGCTAGGGAGCATCTGGGAAAAGATTGCTGTCAGATGCAGATCAGTTAATAGTATTTATATGCCTCCTTGCATATTCTAAACTTAAGGGTCTCTAGTGTTTACTGCTAAGGCAGAATGGGGATGGGAAGCCTTATTTTCATTGTGCAAAGACAGAGATTAAGTAGTGTGAAAACGTTATATTGTCAGATTTTGTTGAAGGTTAAACTTGTCAGTACTGAGGACTGGTCAGAGCCGGGAGCTTCAGGTACGGAAGCTGTGATTTTTTTTTTTTTATAGTTCTCAATCGATTCCTGAAGTCACAGACCCATTCTTCTCTGTGAGATGTCACTTTCTGAAATTATTTGGTCCTGATGGCAAGAGCTGTGCTGTACCAGTGTCGTCTTTGTGGATACTGAAAATAAATTATTCTGATACACTTCATTATTGACATGACCTGTAGGTGTTGGGAGAGTCTTTCAAGAAGCTGTAGAACATTAACATAATCAATCAATCCAAGGACTTTTCTCTTTTCTTCCCCCCCCCAAATGAGATCTATCATCTAAACCACTTTGGAAATCACTGCCTAGGAAATACAGAAAGTCTTGTTGGGTCATCAGCTCAGTTTTCCTGCCAGGGCATAGATCTGCACTAAAATATGCACTTGTCCTTTGGCAGAATACTCTGCTTTGTTGGGATGGGAAGAAGCAACATAAATCACCATTTTAAGATCACAATTAAGTATTTTTGGCTGGGAAATTGTCAGGCATCCACACAATGGATTTTGCTGTCTTCACAGCTGAATTGTGAAATCGGTTAAGTAAGGGCCATGACCTAAAAGGGATAATTGTCTGGAAATGTATTTTCCCAAGATAAATTATGTTAATTTCTTTCACAGATTGAAGTGGACCTCGGTAAAAAGTGCTGGTATCATTCAATATTTGCCTGTCCCATTCTTCGTCAGCAAACAACAGATAATAATCCACCTATGAAATTAGTCTGTGGTCATATTATATCAAGAGATGCTTTGAATAAAATGTTTAATGGCAGCAAGTAAGTACCATTCTTTTATTTCAAGCAACATATAGGCAAGGACAAATCTTAAGAATAGAATACTGTGTTTTGGGAAAACTGAGTTCATAATTACATAATTGGTGGAAGCTTGTTAATCTTAGAGAATGACTTAGAAACCAGATAAGCCAGGCTGACATGCTGGAGAAAAGCGTAATAAACCCTCTAATGTAGAAAGTGAGATTACATGAAGGAATGCAATGAACAGAGTAATTTTCCAAGTTGTAAGTACCGTTGTGTTGTCTTAAATTCAAAATGGAGGCTTTTACACACAGTTTTTTGTTGGGAGCAAGGTTAGTAATGCATGAAACATCCCTTAAAAATAAAATCAAACCTCTGGGGAAATACAGCTTGGTAATTGAGTAGGTAGTTGAATTATCGCTGTGGAAATACTCCTCCTTAGATACCAGTGGGGTGCCTACAGGCTTTTGGGAAGGAGGAAGCGGGAGGGAGAGAGCTATACAGATTTTCTTGAGGAAGAACCAGTGGTAATTTGGATTGAATATATGCAGCTTCCGTGGAGGCTGTCAGCTTAATTTAGAGCCATAAGTTGTTTTGCGAAATCCAGTGTGAAAATAAGTGATGCTATAAATGAAAATGTTGAGTGATGCTTGCGTTCTTTGCCCTGCTAGAAAAGCCTAAAGGTATTCCTTCATGGGTGACTTTAGCCATTTTAAGCTAGTAAACTTGCTGCTACACTATTCCTGTCCCTGATCATTCATTTGTGATGCTTTCATTGATCAGCTTTAGTGACAGCACAGCTCTGGCAATATTAACTCGGGGAGGATCAAAGGCCCAAACTTAGAGATGGGGAAAAATGGATCAATGCTAGAAGAAATACTGTAAGCAGGTGGAATTGTATCAGTGGGAAGCTCAGCAGGGAGGCCAGGCTGACCTCTTTAGTCATAGCCTGCAGGAGCTGATCTAAGTGGGTTGTAAAATCACAGCATTTTGCAAACCAGAGAGTAAAAAGCCCTGGATGCTGAGGAAGTCAAAGTGAAAGCTACCAGCCTATTTAAAATGACTAAAATGCAAAAAACTAATCCAGAAGTAGAAATAATAGATTAATCATGAAGAGTAATTTCTTGGTGTTTAGTAATTTGGGGTGTGTGGGTGAAAGGTGAGAAAGAATATAGAAGAAAAAGTGTGACAAGGTCTCTCTAAGCTAAAGCTGACTTTTAATGGAGCCAAGTAAAGCATTATGGGTTAAGAGTACATTGTTTCATGCTACAGGGGAAAAAGAGGAAGGAATATCACTGCAAGCTCAATACCTTTGTAACAGATGAAAAAGCTTAATGCTCAGTTGTCACATGTTGCCGCGATTCTAACACGTTGCTTTTGTCCCCAGATTAAAATGCCCCTATTGTCCGATGGAACAGAGCCCTGGAGATGCCAAACAGATATTTTTCTGAAGAAAAGTTTCATTATGCAGTTTGTAAGTGACACTCTGGATTTCAGGTGCATTTCAGGAGAATTAAAACACACTTGTTCCATTTTATGCAGCAGACTGAGGACTCCTATGTTTGTATAAGCTAATGCTACAGAAACTTTGCCAACATTTAGTATATACATACCAAGTGGAAATGCTACAGAAATATTATTACCATAGGGCTTTACTATACTCTTGGTCTCCATACCTGATCAAGTTACTACACCAGCAGTTGTCATTCAATGCAGGTTTTTGTACTTAATTATATGGTGACTTTTTAAAAGCAGAACTTGATCACCCTCATTTGTTTAATATTCTTCCTGCTATTATTCTATCATTCTATTGATAACTGTCACCTTAGAGAATGTTTGTGGAAAAAGTTTTATTTCCTGTAATGTGTACATAATTAAAGGTAAATACTTCAGAAAAAAAAGTTTGATAAATTGAATAGTGGTTATAAAACTAATTTGTATTTTTTTCGCTGAAAAAGCTGTGATATATTCTGAGTTTTTCTTTCAAACATTTTTTCAACTTTTACATAGAATTCAAAGTAAATGTGCATATATATAAAGTATATAAAATATATAGCCCCAAGGGGCTACCTGTTAAAATCCATCACTAATTTATAAGGGTGATGTGTGGCTAAATTACTACTGGAGCAGAGAGGGAATAGGAAATCCTGTTCCTTTTGGTTTCACAATCGAGAAGTGTTTGTGTAAGAGAACATTCAATAAATTCTGAAGTGGAAATGCTTTTAGTCGATGACATTTGCTCTCTGGCCTTTGTAGTCATGTTCTTTGAACTTTGTATTCAGGATTAGGCTATAAATGTCATGTTGCTGTATAGTTTAATAGTCATTATAGTGTGCTATTTATAAACAGTTATCAAAACCAAATAAATTGTAGAAGTATTCATTGTTAAATGGGGGAAAAGCATGTTCTGATGCAATCTACTGATCATGACTCTGCACTTGGCAGAACTGGGCCCTACATCATATATTAGGAGGTAGCAAGTTTTCTGTAGCTTGAGAACACTTTGCTTCTA
Source organism: Ciconia boyciana (assembly GCF_034638445.1). Classification (NCBI taxonomy): domain Eukaryota; kingdom Metazoa; phylum Chordata; class Aves; order Ciconiiformes; family Ciconiidae; genus Ciconia; species Ciconia boyciana. The sequence goes on along the minus strand of NC_132938.1, from coordinate 6,860,286 downwards.
GCCTTGTTTTTGTAGTAGACTATTACTGCCATTGCCACTTTTTCTGCTAAATTTGTCATATTGTTGAATAGGTAAATTTGTACTCATAAACAAGATGTAGATCATGGCAGTTAAATCTTTTCTAGTGTGCATATATTTGTATTTATTGCACTGTCCTATAGTAGGGCAAGCAGCCATAAGGCATGCGAAGCTACATGTAAAATTATATTTCTGTATTGTGTAGTTAAAAAAAAAAAAAAACAAACCCCAAGCTTATATGGTTGAATACTGACACACTGGTTGAATGCACTAGCACAATGCACTACAGAGAAGACCGTCTTTGAGAAATCTACACCTTTGAATTTGTATGTCACCTGACTTGAGAGACTGCGTTGGACTCTATCGGATCGGTGACAATGGACATCCCTAAAGAGACATTAAGAGGAGCAAGTCAAGGCACACAAATTTTAAACTTTAAATGTGTTTGATACATGTGAAAAATACAGGTGTGTGATTTTTTTTTTCTGCAAAACTTAAATTGTATTCACACTGAGTTCAAAACAGCTGCGTTACCAAGTGGTAAAATCAACAATAAACGGGTGAGGATATTATTTTCCATGTAGGTTTCCTAGTCTTGCTGAAATTGCTTTTAATCTTTTCTTCTGAGTGGAATTGCTTAATGCTTTGCATTTATATGAAATGGCATATGAAGTATTTAAAAAAACCAATAATAACAAAACCCCCCAAAACCACCCTGAAGTGCAATTGCTGCATCTCTTTCTCTGTTACACTGATGGTATTTTGACATTGGTGTGAACACCAGTGCGTGTTGGTAGTGCCTCTAATGCAATTGCTTAGAGTACAAAAATGGCACAGTTATTAAATGGCAATAGGGTACAAATTCAACTTAGATATTAGAATGTTTTTAATACAAAGTGGTCCTGTGTTCCCTTTCAAATAGTGCATATTATAGATCCATAGTTAATTCAAAAATTCATCTGTTTTAACCAGATAATTGCAATTCTTTTCCTTAGCTGTTTGTATGTTTACTTAAAAATAATTGCTTGCAGTTTTGAAGCTCCACCGACAGATGATGCTAGCAGTTTAATATAGAATGCTTACGTGCTTACAGTAATGGGATATTGTGCTGGGCGTTTGTGGAACATGCCTGCATTTTGGTTGTTACAGCTATCCAGTTTGCCCTTTGAGGTGATGCAGGTTGTCTCCTTCTACTGCCTGATATGCTTCTGGTAACTAGAGAAAGTGCTTGCACAGGGAAAAGTGAATAATACTCTGAGGTTTTCATAATTAAATATAGGTAGGGCCTGATAGGCATACATTTTCTCTTAACAGGGTTTGGGAACATCCGTAGTAAAAAAAAAAAAAAAAAAAAAAAAATAAAAATCATTTAAAAGCTATGGTGGTATCTGAGGTCTGTCTCTGTTACACTTTTGGACCAGATTGTGAAGCCTTTAACTAGTGCCTTTGTGCAGCAAGTGCCTTTTAATGAGACTGCTGCATAATGAGGGTAAAGAGACTCAGCACATTTATATGTGTATCGAGATCACTGTGTCATTCTGCATGCTGCGTTGTGCTTGCAGCTGGTGCCGCTCCCCCCCCCCCCCCTTTACAAAATGTGTCAGAACAGCCGCTCTGTGGCACCAAGTGCACCAGCTAGAAATGTGGATGGGTCTTAAACCAAGATTTTTTTGACCATGCTTATATAAAAAGTTTAGTTTAGCTTATGGGTGCTCCAAAAATAATGGATGTATATAAATATGATTTCTGTAGCAGCAGCTTGTTAGTAGTGTTAGTTCTATGTCTATTAATAGACTGAGTTTTAATTTTTGTAAATGTCTTAAATAGGAAATCTATTGTGATATGTTCTTGTGGGGTTTCAAGTCTGACTTGTGGTATAAAACATAATCAAACCTCAAAACCAGATAGTAGGAAATGAAAATAGTACATAGCCATTTTGATCTCCAAAGGTATTGATCATTTTTGTAGCACTATGACTGTCATTAACACAAAGCTCATGTCTTCACCTCCCATAATGCTCTCGATGATCGGCTGCTCTGTGAAGTATTTTTGAATGAAGTCGTCTTTTCTTGCAGTGACTTCAGCACTACGTGTTGCAAGTAGACATGGCTGAACAACCAATCTTCCCTGCTAAAAATCGGTGTTTCCCTACTGAAATACTGTATTGATTTCAGTCTTATCTCTGTAAGTGAGGTTAATTAACGTGTGTAGAAGCTGCAGTGAAAGCCGTGTGTTACAAGTAATGAGTTAGAGCTTCTGATCCCTGTTAAGTCAGACCTGTCTCCATCCTATTGCTTTCATTCTTTCTTCTTAACATTTTACAGGATGGCTGCTGCTAAAATTTGAGGTTGAAGTTATTGATGACTATTCAGAGCCGACTTGCCAGGTTTAACACAGTAAGTTTGGGTTAGATTTTTCCTTGCAAGGTTTGTTTGCCTACTGCAAGGTACTGTTTTCATTTCTGTGCTTATTGCTGCAGAGGTTGATTTGTGTCTGGGGGAAAAAAAACTCGTGCTCCTGAATCCATCCCAACTCTTGCACTTTTTGTTTTGTGAATAGGAGACTGCAGTGTAGGGAAAGGTGCTTTGAGAACGAGGAAAAAAAAATGAGAGAGTGGCAGCAATGATCTACTGTGAGTAGAGCTGTGATGTAGTGTTACATTACTATTCTGAATTTAATTCAAGCTCTTACATACATATAAAGGAAGAGTGTTTGACAAAAATGGTATCTATGTGTGAGAAGAGTGACTTAATATTCTTTTATGACTTCATGTTTGCAATAAGTTAGGAGTCCTGTAGGGGAATATGGAAATTGGAGTTGTTTACAGCTTACTATAAGCTCTTACTGAATCTTGCTGGGCCTCTATGCAGGAACTGGTGTTTCCAGATCACACGGACTTGTAGATTTACAGGACAGCTGTATCTGTGTATTCAAATGCAAAAGCCCTGGTAGTGTGGCCCAGTTCCTATTTCACTTTAGAGCTAAGAATTTTTCACATTCTAGAGGGTTATTTTGAGTGTAGCCAGAGAGCACAGTTTGAGTGCAGACCTGAACAAAGACTCTGTGCTGAAGCTGTGGGTGCTGTGACCTGTACTGGAGTGAGCAAAGCTTTCCTGAATTCAGCCTTGAGATGGATATACCCTTTTCTCCTGCATTTCCTCTGCCTCGTATTTCTTTTCAGACTTGGTGACACTGCTGTTGGTTTTTCCTTCTTACTAAGTGTCAAGTTATCGCTGTGGGTTTTCCTTGCATTTGGCTAAAGAAACAAAGGCATGGGGAAGCTGCAAATAGTGTCTCAGTTCAAGTCTTAAGCATCATCCATGAGACGTTTGTATGTGGGGGGAGGAACTAACTGTACCAACACAGCAATTTTGTCTGACAGGTTTTTCCCCCCTCAGAACTGAGAGTAAATTCCAGTATTTTCCAGGAATTACATAAGAGGTTTCCAAGAACATGGAGCACAAGCAGATGTAATAGGTCTCCCACAACGAAAACGGTATGTATTCAATTTATTCAGCACAGCTCAGGATGGGAATCCAGTGATGAACAGGTCATGCTGACCCTGCATGTCAAATAGATTTGGTTTCAGATGCATCAGAAGGAAGAAACCTAGTTACAGGAAGGTCGTATTTCACTGTCTCTTTGCTGTTCTTCCAGAGATTTCTGTAATTCTTTCCTTACCTTATTCTGCTTTTCTGTCTTGAATGCTGCAGAAGCAGCGGCAAGGCTATGGTTTCTGTGGGGTGGCTTGCAAGTACGGGCACAACACGCACCACAGCATTGGTCTGAGGAGTCTGGGTTGAGCTTCGGTGCCTTCAGTGTGACAGGTCATCTGTGAAATACAGGCTTGGACAGACAAAGTGTCTTTTAACTGACCAGTGCAGATACTGGGTCTTCTGGGGTCATCTTGGCTGTGTTATTTATCGGGAGCTTATTTAACTCTTCAAAATCCCTTATGACTCAGAAAAGATTTCAGAGTAAGTGAAGCATGGGATGGGGGAGAAGCAGGTGTCTAACAGGCAACAAATTCTGGATGCTCTGTGTTGTGGGGGCATCTGATGCCTGCCTCAGCTTCACAGGGCTTTCAGTGACCATCTTGTGCCCTTTTCTCTTTATTAATTGAGGTTATGCTTCAATTGTAAGTCAGCTCTTAGTCTTTCCACCATTAAGCGTGAAGTCCAAGGTTGTTTGCTTTTAGCCCATGAGCTGCTGAGAGTTTTGAGTTACTCCGCTATCAGTTTTGAGCAACTCCACAATTAGGTAACCCTCAACCTCTGAATAAATGTATTATTTCCGCTTCTCTTTTTCAGATATAGAATGACTTTCAGGCTGAGGAAGTTGGGGTTCGGCCTGGAGAAGAGAAAGCTCCAGGGAGACCTTATTGCAGCCTTTCAATACTTAAAGGGGGCTTATAAGAAAGATGGGGACAAACCTTTTAGCAGGGCCTGTTGCGCTAGGACAAGGGGTAATGGTTTTAAACTGAAAGAGGGTAGTTTCAGACTAGATAGAAGGAAGAAAGTTTTTCTGATGAGGGTGATGAGGCACTGGCACAGGTTGCCCAGAGAGGTGGTAGATGCCCCATCCCTGCAAACGTTCAAGGTCAGGCTGGATGGGGCTCTGAGCAACCTGACCTAGCTGAAGATGTCCCTGCTCTTGCAGGGGGGTTGGACTAGATGACCTGTAAAGGTCCCTTCCAAGCCAAACTGTTCTATGAGTCTATGATCTCAGACCCTTGTTTGCCTTGTATTAACCCATAACGGCTCGCAGCCTTTGCCTCTGCAGCCAGTGCAGTCGCCTCACCATGTAACCTAGAACGTCCTCCACACGCTGTTAGCAAAAAGCTGTCAGATGTGTAGGGCCTGCCCAACAACAGCTTCCTGCATGGAGAAGCAAGCACCCTTGAGCTGCTTCTCTAGGCTCCAGCTCAGCCAGTCCTTCCCTTTTCATCGGTGCAAGCAGCAGTCCAGGCTTCTTGCCCAGACATTGCCACTCAACCACAAACTCGGCCAGTTTGCTGTGAGCTTGTTTGATTTGCTGGAGGCACCTCCATGCCTTCTTGCTTGATGCTGTGTTAGTCACTGACCTCTGCAGCAGGGCTGGAGTTGCTCTCGGCTCCTTCCCTGCTCACTGCTGCACTGATATTTGCATCTGGTTATTAAGGTTTTGGTGGAAAAGGTGTGGTTTGGTTTTTGCCTTTTCTCAGTAGCTTATCAGTAGGGGTGCAAAGGTAAATGCTTGTCTTGTGAAGAAAATTCAGGTCTTAAGGTGATTATAAAGAATATTGTTCCTCAGCTCTACAAGTAATAAATGGAAAACTTCAGAGGCCTTCTTGAGCTGTGGGTTTAAATCTGAGATGCAGTGCTGGCTACAGCTGACCTGAACTGGAAGAGGAATCGATCCTGGGGCTGTGTGGAAGGCAGAGCTGGTGAAGGAAACTCAGTGTTGCTTTGGAGAGCTGTGCTGTGTCACCGCCTCTGCTGGAGGGCTCCTTGGTGAAGTCAGTCTGGTGGTTTGAAGCAAACTTCTCATGGATGTGTCTGCCCGTGAGGAGTTCCTCATCTCGGGGGTATTCAACATGAGACTCGGGGCAGTGACTAAAGAAGGGCAAGTGCATGCCCCAAGCTGACTCTTCTGGTTCCCTCAGCCTTCTGACCTTCGCAGAGGTGGTTTTGCTGGTTGTGTAGCAAATGCTGAATCGCAGCAGTTCAGTCCAGTGTATTTCTAAAACATATTTAACTTGCAGTGGTTCACAAATAGAAAAGGCCATGCAAGAAGAGACAGAGAAACAACTTTTACCCTTGGGTATCTTGGGACGGACAGCAGCCCATGAACATGTAGTATCTCGCAGAAGGCGTGCAGGTGGAGAGCTGAGTATGCTTTTAAAATTAATTCCTGAATAGGTTTATGGTAACTCCTGGTATCTGTTTCAGTGGGACAGAAGGATGATATTTCTACTGATACTTTCTATGCAGTTTGCAGCCAAGCTTAATGTGCAGTTTGGGTGATACATCCCTGTGGTCATCTACAGCTCTAAGAACCAACATCAGAGACCACCACCACGATCTGTGTTTTAAAGAGTTGCAAAGACACGAACGAAGACAAAGCATTGAAGGTGATGCCTGGCTGACAGTTAGCAAGTGAGAAGCTGAAAGCTGCTAATAGAGTTCCATGAACAGTCATGTATTTTGAATAGCTTGATTGTACCCAGTAAAACATCACGCCCTCATAGCTTACAGCCATGATGACATTGTCCAGAATCACAGAATTGTATAGATTGGAAAAGACCTTTATGATCATCGAGTCCAACCGTAAACGTAACACTACCAAGACCACCACTATACCATGTCCCTAAGCACCTCATCAAACATCTTTTAAATACTTCCAGGGATGGCGACTTGACCCCCTTCCCTGGGCAGCCTGTTCCAATGCTTGACAACCCTTTCAGTGAAGTAAAATTTCCTAACTATCCAGCCTAAACCTCCCCTGGTGCAACTTGAGGCCATTTCCTCTTGTCCTATCACTTGTTACCTGGGAGAAGAGACCAACCCCCACCTCTCTACAACCTCCTTTCACAGCTGTAGTTGTAGAGAGCAATAAGGTTTCCCCTCAGCCTCCTGTTCTCCAGGCTAAACAACCCCAGTTCCCTCAGCCGCTCCCCATCAGACTTGTTCTCCAGACCCTTCACCAGCTTCGTTGCCCTTCTCTGGACACGCTCCAGCACCTCAATGTCTCTCTTGTAGTGAGGGGCCCAAAACTGAACACAGTATTCAAGGTGCGGCCTCACCAGGGCTGAGTACAGGGGGAAAATCACTTCCCTACTCCTGCTGGCCACACTATTTCTGATACAAGCCAGGATGCTGTTGGCTTTCTTGGCCACCTGGGCTCACTGCTGGCTCATATTCAGGTGGCTGTCAGCCAACACTCCCAGGTCCTTCTGTGCTGGGCAGCTTTCCAGCCACTCTTCCCCAAGCCTGTAGCATTGCATGGGGTTGCTGTGGCCCAAGTGCAGGACCTGGCACTGAGCCTTGTTGAACCTCATACAGGTGACCTCGGCCCATCAATCCAGCCTGTCCAGATCCCTCTGTAGAGCCTTCCTACCCTCAACCAGATCAACACTCCTGCCCAGCTTGGTGTCATCTGCAAACTTACTGAGGGTGCACTCCATCCCCTCGTCCAGATCATTGATAAGGATATTAAACAGGACTGGCCCCAACACAGAGCCCTGGGGAACACCACTTGTGACCAGCCGCCAACTGGAGTAAACTCCATTCACCACCACTCTTTGGGCCCGGCCATCCAGCCAGTTCTTTACCCAGCGAAGAGTACGCCTGTCCAAGCCATGAGCAGCCAGTTTCTCCAGGAGAATGCTGTGGGAAACCGTGTCAAAGGCTTTACTGAAGTCTGGATAGACAACATCCACAGCCTTTCCCTCATCCACTAAGCAGGTCACCTTGTCGTAGAAGGAGATCAGGTTGGTCAAGCAGGACCTGCCTTTCCTAAACCCATGCTGGCTGGGCTTGATCCCTTGGTTATCCTCTACATGCCGTGTGATGGCACTCAGGATGATCTGCTCCATCAGCTTCCCCGGTACCGAGGTCAGGCTGACAGGCCTGTAGTTCCCCGGGTCCTCCTTCTGGCCCTTCTTGAAGATGGGCGTCACATTTGCTAATCTCCAGTCAACTGGGACCTCCCCAGTTAGCCAGGACTGCTGGTAAATGATGGAAAGGGGCTTGGTGAGCACCTCTGCCAGTTCCTTCAGTACTCTCGGGTGGATCTCATCAGGCCCCATAGACTTGTGAGTGTCTAAGTGGTGCAGCAGGTCACTAATCATTTCCCCCTGGCTTATGGGGGCTCCATTCTGGTCCCCGTCCCTATCTTCCAACTTGGGGGGCTGGGTACCCAGAGAACAATTGGCCCCACTCTTAAAGGCTGAGGCAAAGAAGGCATTAAGTACCTCAGCCTTTTCCTCATCCTTGGTCACTGTGTTCCCCAGAAGTTGGCAGGCAGGAGAATTTGTAATGTGTCTGTTAACTGGGCTTGCTTTGTATGTGAAACATATCCTGTGAAGAGGGAATGTGTTCTAGAGGCAGTACTATTGCAATGAAAGTCCTTTCTTTGCAGTGCTGAAACTGCTGATTCATAGATTCGTGAGTTTATGAATGAAGGGTCCAGCTATCTTGACAGGTGAGATTTTGGTTTTGGTTTCTTTCAAGGCACCTGGCTGTGCATGCAGAGCCTGAGGCGGTAGATCCTAGTTGCAGCAGGCAGTTGTGTGGTGGTCAGTATTTATCGGGGTTTGTGATAGCTGGATGCACGCTGGGTGCTGAGGATCGTGCTGAGCAGGGCGTACCTGGGGCGCAACGTGAACCGTGGCCTGCAGAGCGCAGGTTGGAGGTTCAGCATGAAGAATGCGTAGAGGGAGACAGGAGGCATCCCAAAGTCTCCTGAGTTTGGCATTGGGGTTAAAAGAGATCAGCGACGTTCTGTGATTCCGGACTGCAGGTCAAAAGTCAGCAGCCCGCATTGTGCAGTGGATTTTGTGCTGTCTTCAGGAGGGTAATTACAGCTGTCAGTGTTGTAATTTTTTTTCTAGATGTTGATTTCCTGTGCAAATGAAGACTACCAAAAAAAACCCAAACCCCACCCCAACCAAAAAAACCAACAACAAACCCAAACCCTAAACGCGTACTGCTTCCAGTTCTTCTCTACATTCATCTGCGGTGTCAGGAGGGCTTTGGCTGTGTTGGTCTCGCTGCAGGACCAGGGTCTTAGTGCAGCACTGCACAGTGGAGCATTGCTCTTAGTACTGTCAGTAGTTAGTAATGCCCAAATATATGCATTTTACATTGCTTAGGGTATTATTTTGCTCTGTTCATCCCGCATGAGGATTCCATGCGGCTTCTGTAGTGAGGAATGTGTTGTACATGTGTTCATCTTCTTGAAATGCTTTTTGATTTTTAAATACCCATACGCTGTTTTCCACTACGGGATTGACCTCTGTAAGCTCTCATAGCAATGGAACCAGCAATAAATATTTAACCTGCAGATGGTGAAATAAGCATTTCATTTGAAAGAATAGCATAGCTTTCAGGGAGTAAAACACAGAAAAATGCTTCTGCTAGGTTTTCTGTTCCCTGTTTAGCAGTATACATTGAATCTTGGTGTGTGTCATGTGCCACATCCAACTGTCATGCTAGAGAAAATGCATTTTGAAGGAAATGCTTCCCATGCATAATATGTGGCCTTTTATGGGGAAACAGCAAGGGATGCAGGCAGTGAGATCACTTCCCCTTCTTTCTACAAAACGATTGTAAAGAGCCGGAGTGGGAGGGGAAGGTCACTGTGGCAGTGGGGAGACAATCTAAGTTGCTGGAAGAGGATTTAGGTTTGGGGGATAGTGCTGGGTCAGGAGGAGCATTGCCTGAGAGCCTGGGTTACAGGAAGGTGGCATGATGTAGACCAAAGCTCCAGTATAATGTGAAAACGCAGGATAAAATGATTGGGAACAAGGAGGAACCAGCTGTAGAGGATGCTAGCAGTCAGGTAGTGATGTTCCTACCTCTTGTAAGCTGTTTTGCAAAAACGCTTTAGGAATTAAGGCTTTGTAAGTTAAAACTTTTAGCTGACACTAAGTCAACAAGAGACTCCAGGACGAGCTGATAATAGAATTGACGCTCCTAGGAGAGGGAGAAAAGGTATGAGCTTTTCACCTGCATGGTTAGAGCTGACTGTAGGAGGATGAGATTGGACTGGTTTAGGTAACCATAATGTATTAAAAGAGGGCTAAAGGTTGGACCTAGTCTGCCTAGAAACAGGCTGGTGAGTCGATCTGCTTCATGTTGTTGTAAAAATGCAGCTGGGCGTTGGTGATGAGGCTGACTCTGTGCTGGGGCAGAGCCTGGCACTGCAGGTGTGGTGAGAGCCTTGCTTCTCCCCACCTTAGCACCTGGGGCTTGAACAAGGCCACCCTGAATAGATTAGTGGCTCTTAATGTCTTTGAATTCATAGGGATTTCAGTGTTAAGACTTTTCTGTCTCTTTCTTTTATATATATGGGGGGGTGTGTAGATATATATATAGTTGTGCCATTCCGTATTTGCCTGCTATTGTTTGGATACACTTATTCAGTCCCTAAGTATTTTTTTAATGAAGGACTACAAAGAACTAAGTTTGGAAGAACTTTGTTTCTCTCTGAGTTTCTCTCCTTCCCAGCCTGTTTGCAGAGGAGGAGACTAGCAAAGGGTTTCTTTCATTCTTCCCCCCCCCAGGTTTTTATCAGCCCCTTGGCAAGAATATCCGAGTCCCTCCAGAGTCTTTATCTCATCCAGCTCCATAGACCCCCCTGGCATGGGGGAGTGTTAGCGGGCCCATCTTGCAGGTCCCTGGGAAAACAAGTTTAGATCATTTTAGGCAGTAGTAAGCTGGAAGCTGAACTCTGGCATCTGAAAGCTTGGGCTGGCATGTAAATCACTGCCTTTTCCCTTACCCAAGACTTCCTCAAACCCTCATTTATTATCTTCACAAAGGATTTTAGCCTTTCTGAGGCTAGGAACTGAAGAAAGAAAGAAACAGTAGTGAGTGTAACTAGAAACATTGGTTTATTTTTTTCCTCAGTTCCTGATTTGCAAGTATAGTAAGGAAATATTTACATCAAATACAGAGCTGAAAAAACAAAACTCGCTGTAGTCAATCAACATGTCCCCAGTTGGTATGTTAAAAGTCCTGCTTAACCAAAGCAAGTGAGAAAGACTTTTTTTCTTTAGCACTCAACCACTTCTTCCAGAAAGAAAGAAAATCCCACCTTCCTTGCTCAGGCAAAACTCCGGCTTAAATCGGTGGAAGTGGGGCTGGCAGCAGAACAAGGCTAGCAAGAGGGAAACAGTAAACCTTAGCCCCCAGGGTTGGAAAAACTTAGAAAGTAAGGCCCTTGAATCAATATTTACCTTCTCAGTGCAGCCTTGTGTTACACTAGATGAAACAGTAGAACTCCTAGGAGATATGTGGCACCATGGAAAGAGGGCGTGTTAAGTGAGGGCTTTTATTTCTAAGTAATCTTGTAGCAAGTTCAACTTTTAGCTGCATTTTAGAAAGAATTGGTACAGACTCTTGAGGAAAGATCCGGCTAATATCCTTATTTCTCATCGGCTTATCACTGCTACATGTCAGCATCAGGCTTGACCTGTTTCTTCTGCCTGAACCACAGAGCTCTGTCACTGGGAATAGAGGTGGCGTTTGGCCTTGGGAATGAATCTGAAAAACCTCAGGTTTTGGAAGGAGCTGTGCTTTAGCGTGCAGTTCAGAGAAAAAGTGCCTGCTTGCTGTCCGTGTGTCTCCGCTCCATCTTGTCTTTTCAAACTTGTCAGGGCAGAGTGCACGAGAAGTCGTAGCACTATAGATAACAGAGGTGATGGGCTTCTGCCGTGACAGCTCGCAGAAGACGATCCAGAAGCCAAAAGGTGCAGATGCTTATACGTGTTGTCTTGGCGTGCTAGGTTTCACATGGGGCTTCCCATTGACAGGTCTAGAGAGAGAAAAAGGGTTTGATTTACTTTGATGTGAAAGGAACAAGAAGGCAATTAATGTATGGCTGCTGATCAGGTGGTTTAGCCTTGGTCTGCAGCCAGGGACCTCTGAGAGCAGGCTGCAGAGTGTTCCTAAATCCTCTTTGTGCTAGTGAAGGATCTGCCAACATTTCAACTAGTGACAGCTAGTAGAAGTACATCTTAAGTATATTTTAAGATATACTGCTAATCAATTGTTACACTAATTAAAAAAAAAACAAACAAAAAAGGGCTTTTTAAATTTACCTCTGACTTCCGCACACTCCTGTCCTCTCATCAAGCCTTCCTCCACATTCAGAAATGAATGAAGAAAGAAGAGCTCAGGGCTCTTTTGGAGCTGGGGAAGCTGTTCCCACTTCACAAGGACTTTTTCTTGTTGCAAGCAGGTTTCCTGCAGAGGAGTTTAACAAGAGGCTTTCTAGACAACCAGCGTGCTCCCAAAATGATAGAAATTAGTGGGCTCCAGCAACTGATAGTTTGATGCTGATGTAATGAGTTGGAGATTTGGCAGCTGTTGCCACTGAAGAGGAATCTTTCAGCTGCCAGCAAGAATCCCAGGCCAGATCCTGAGGGGCTCTTGAACTGAGTGAATTGCACTATTAACTTCCAGAGAGCTTCATTGCAGTAAGTGGGAACAGCTCAGAGCAGCAGGAATTTCCTCTCTAAAGAAAAGCTTACATATGCTACAGCTGCTTAAACCAGGACTCTGTCATGTTAGCGCTGCTGAAGGAAAGCTGTCCTTGATGAGAGGAGTTCCTGAGGCCCTTGTAACCCAACAGCTCCATCAGTGCAAAACTGAAGAGCTCTGCAGCATGTTCTTCCCGTTAGGGAGAAGAACATGCTGCATCTTTGCCCAGGGTTGGCAACAGGAATTGAGATAAGAGAAGAATGCGAGCATTGTCCTAAACAAGGCTGGAAGAAGAGCTCTTGGTTATCACTTAGCCTTGGAAAGCCAGGCGAGGATCAGAAGCGTGCTGGGTATAATAACTATCCACCATCAAAATGACAGGCTGTTCCCTTTTTCAGAGAGGTAAAAGAAAATGCAGGTCTGTGGGTGCAGCTGTATTCGGATCCGTACATAGAAAGATTGCACCCAAAGGGCAGAAGGCATTGCCACTGAGTGCCTCTTGCCTTAAACGCTGTTATTATTCAGGCAATGGTTTCTGATGCGTTCTGCCTTTAAAACACAAAACCATTGTAGAGATCCATTTTCTGTTAATGTAGGGGGAAGGAGGTTCTTTCTGAGTAATTGTGTTAATTTGGGCAAGGGAAAAACTATCAACTTTTTTACTATGAAACCCATGGATGTATAACAAGGAATATGAATTGATCCGATTTAAAAGATGCTTGATTTGCAAAGAATAAGGCTCCAGGGGTGTGAACATACTGTTCCCAGCTTTCTTGCAACCCGGCTTTTCCAAATGCTAGCCCAGTGCTGGCCTGGCCAGAGCAGCAGCGGGATTTCAGTGCTGGAGTGCTCTCTTGCTGCAAGCCCTAGGGTGCACTCTCGGCACAAGGCTTGCGAACTGCAGGAGCGGGTTTCTGCAGAGCAGGCGAGGAGAAGAAACCGTGGCAGGGAGGTCGATTTGCAGAAGCAAAATGCGTGTTAGTTGCAGGCAAAAGGATTTCTTCTTCCAAGCGGGCAAATTGCAATCCTTTATTCTGACAGTGTTTTCCTGGTGCCTCAGGATGATGGGTGGGTTGGGGAGGCAGGAGGGAAAGCATAAAAAAAGGATTCCTGTCTGCCCTAGAAAATGGGTTAATCCTAAGGCTATAGATATCTGCATTGCTGTTTCTCAGGAAAGTCATCTAGGGCCGCATCAGCCTCTCTGCTACTCTTAGTGCCCGTTTGGGGAAAGCGAGGCATAAAGCCATGGTGATGTTGGTCCAAAATTGTGCAGAGGGGGATTTGGGATGCAATACCTTGCATCTGATCCACGGGCACAACCTGAAGGTCCCGTGATGAAATCAAGAGAACGGTTTGGGGAAGGAAGGGAAGGGATGAAATACGGTCAGCCCCGGGCACAAGTTGGCGTAGTGCATTGGGAGCACACAAATGTGATGTTAGTTATGAGCATCGCGTGATGCACCAAGTTTTTAGGCTGCCCCAAACACCTCCTCTCTTTCTATGTAGTACCTACTGCAGTGTCGGTGCTCAGTGATTTGAATTACTTAATATGAAAAAAACAGAGGAGGAGAGAATCTTGTCTCTCTTTTTTTGCCCTTAATTCCTTACGCAGTCCCCTCCCATCCACCATGTATCGGATGAAGAATGTTTAGGTCGCTTTTTGGCACCTGCCTGCTTTATTGCTTGAGGGTGAGATGCTGCCAAGTTGAAGAGAAAAATGTCACAAAGAGCAAAACCACCTGTCACTTACTAACCTTTTACATCTGCATCTTCGTCGTCTCGTTTCTAAAATAAAAAAAGAAAGCGTTTTAGTTCAAAGATACCAAGCCACAGCTCAGTAAAGAAACGCTGCAGCAAGGAAGGGCTGGCATTCCCTAGCGGCTTGCTATCTTTAAGTCTAACAACAGATAAAGCAAGCTTATTTTTGAGGAAAGCCGTGCAAGCGAGTGGTGCTGCAGCTCCCGTTTCCCTGGCAGTCCACTTAAGCATTTTCATGAAATGAATTTTGATGTGAGTAAGAGTAGCAGGGTCAGCCTGGGAACACTGACGGTGAATTATTTTTTCGCTATCTCCAGCGACTTTGGCCCGTTGATGAAAATTCATTGGCAGCAATTAATTTCTACAACAGATGAGTGGCAGTGATGCCACGCAGCACGCAACCAAGTTGAACGATACTCTTCCCTGTTTTAGCATCTATGTCGTTACACATTCAGTGAAATACAATGTTGAGCCATTGATTTTAGCACGAGGTAAAAACAAGGTAAAAAACCACGAGGTAAAGACAGCTCAAGCTGCTAATGGGTGTCTTGGCATTTGAACTTGCAAGCCCTGTGTGGAGCATGTTTATCCTATTCTGTCGAGGTGTTTCAGGTTCTGGTAGTTTCACCCCCTGATACACCAATTTAAGGACGATAGAGGCGATACTGTTTGATAGAGTAAGTTTTTTCTATTTCTAATCTGTTTTTCTTCCTTGTAGTGTAGAAATTGCTAATTATTTCTCAGACTAAGGCTACTGAGGAGGAGAATACGGATCCTGTTGTTTGTTTTTTTGTTTTTTTTTTTTTAACAGTGGTCCTTCTCTTGGGCTGACTACGTCCTGGTTATCTGATGTCTGTGTAAAGGGGATAGCTAGAAGATCCATTCCCCTGAAGGACAGGGCTGCTGTTTTGGGCTAGAGGAATATCTACAGGGGGTTGCAGGTAAGCCTTACGTTGACACAGGATGACGGTGACTGCCAGGGCGGCGAGGAGCAGGAGGCAGGTGCCTGCCAAGGGAACCCAGATTAAGATGTCACAGAAGAAATTGAGCTCTTTCTCCTTGCTGGTCTCTGCAGGAATAGAGAAGAGGAAAGGTCCACCAGGTGCTCACGGCTGGTGTTATGGCCAGCTGTGGTGGAGCCAGGGACCCTGCCTGGCGTTCAGCGAGGCTGGCGGTGAGGCAGAGGGCTTCCCCTGGCCCCCAAAGGCAGAGGTGGGCACCAGGGATGTCCACAAACGCAGCATGGGTGTCATCCCCAGTGGTGAGCGTTTGTTAGTGCTGCTGCTGTGGGTGTTTTCCTGGGGACTTGATGGGAGGACAGGTAGCCAAGAGTTTTCTCGTGTCCCCTGGCAAAAACCAGCACCAGCCCCCAAGGGTCTGCCCTCCCTCCACCTCTTCCCAGTGTGCCCAGCCAGGAGATATGCTTGTGCTTTTTAAGTCATCCTTAGCCTTTCCTAAGTGGGATGAAACGTTGGGGTTTAACCCTCCCAGCTGCACATACCCAGGTATGCAACTCTGATGTTAAAGCTCTAAGGATTTTCCCTCCCCCTCGCATCCCAAAATGCCTGCAGGATCCCCCTCGGTGTCAGTGGACCAGAGCCCAGCTCTTCCCCTCCCCCTCCCTGCAGCTGGGCTACCTGGATCCGGGGTCTTCAAGCAGGGGTCCTTTTTGGTGATGCCATGCTGGGTGGTGGGTGTTGGTGTGGTGGGTGCTGCTGCCGTGGTGGTGACTATAAGTGAAAATGGATGAAATGGATGAAAGGGAAATAAAATAAATAAACCAGCTCTTTCCTGCCCTTCTGCTCTCCCACCTCTGCCAGGGCACGGCTGCTCCTGTGGCCAGTGTAGGACTCGGGTCCGGGGGGACTTCATGGAGCCCATTTTGGATAATGACTCCCCCAAGGAGGGTCTCCCAAGACCCAATAAGGAGCTGCAGGCTCCTTATTTCTTGCTTTCTGCCACCACCCTCAGAAAGCCTGAGTACCTGGAGCTCGGTAGGACTTTTGGGACCTATGTGAGGTGAGGAAGGAGGGGGTGGTGGTGGACTTTGCTTTAGTCTCATCCTTTCAGAGCCACGAATGGGATGGATGGGAGGTGATGCTGGGTCTGCCCGTTCATGTTTGCCTTTGGGCAGGGGTGATAGCATGAGAAGAAATGGCAAGCAGGGAGGCTCTGGCAGGAGGACGGGTGCGTTGGTCACAAGATGCCTTGGGCAAGCAAGCAGGGAAATGGGGTTTATGGGAGAGACGACCGATTAAAAAAGGCATGGGCAGGGGGTGCGGGACATTTTGGCAGAGCTAAGCAAGGTTGGGTGGAAGTGTTGCTGACCTGGGAAGAAGGCAGGCTGGCGAGGGCTGAAGTATAGTGCTTGGTTGCTGTTCATGAGGCAGAAATAGTTCCCCTCGTCCTGCGGTGTGAACGACTTCACTACCAGCTGGTAGGAGCTCCCGACTTTCTTTGCCTCGAAATGTGTGGATGTCTTGTGGTTTCCCTCGAAGGTGGCCCGTGCCAGGCTGGAAATGAAGACGATGAAGTGAAGGGTCCCACCCTTGTCCAGGCGGACCCAGAATACGCCACTGTCCTCCTTGGGGGTAACACACTCCAGCTCCAGCCGCTGTCCCACCTGGGGGTGCGTGAGTCTGCTGTCACGAAACCTGGCCGTCATCTTGTACCTCTGGCCATAGATCCCAGGGCAGCCTGCGGGAGAGAAATCCTTGTGGGAACCACTTGGGAAGAGCCACGTCCCCTCCGGGCAAACCTTGTTCCCTGTCCGTGGGGTGCGAGGTCAAATGCAAAGGATGACCTTTCAGCTGCCTTCTTGGGGATGGTGCCCCTTCCCAGCTTATCTGAAGCGACTCCCTAAAAACACTGGCTGCTACATCCCCTTTTGTTCCCCCTTCCCTGTCCCCTCCAGAGCCAATTCTTCGACCAGGATTCAGTGGAAGGGGTTCACTTGCCCTTCCCGGTGAAGGTGATGCACAACCCTGTGTCCATACTCACAGAGCCCCAGAGCGAGCAGAAGGAGCAGTGCAGGAGACCCGGCCATCTTCTCCTAGGGGTGGCTGTCCTTGGGGACGGCGCAGCAGAGCAGAGGTGATCTTTCTCACTTGACTTAGGAGGCTGCGTTGTGCTTTGGAGAGGATGTGATGTCATCAGGACCCTCTTGGGTAAAGAGACGGTGTTCGGCATCTGCAGCAAAATGAATGGGAAAAACAAAAGATTTCTGAAGACATTCATTTCTAATCCAGAATTTGGGTTCCTTGATTGTTATCAGTTCTTAAAGGTGCCTCAAGGATTTTGCCTCGATGACTTCCCTAGAGATTCAGACTGATGCTCGTGCCTGAGGTAGGGTCAGACACTCAGCCTGCTGTCTCCCAGCCGCCTGGGGGACAGAGCAGCTCCAGCTCTGCAGAAGTCACGGACAAGCCCCGTGCTTTGGCTCCAGGCCCCAGGTCGCGTTTCTTGGCAGGGATTCTGCTGCCTTCACTTGCGCACACTCAAGGGGTCTCGTACGGATGGCAGAGCACACCGTATTTTATTACCCAGCAAGCAAGACGGGTGTTTCATGACATATATCCATGCGTATTTTTCTTATCTCCAAGCACGTGTTGCTGACACGCAGCTGAGTTCTTCAGGTGTTTGATGGTTCTCTAAGCAATTATTCTTTGCAATTGCTCTGCAAAAGCTGCTTTGTGCAAAGCAGGTGGTCTGTGACCTGAAACCCACCGAGAAAGCCCCATGCCCCATGGGTATGCATTTTTTTTTTTAAACATCTTGTGGTTTTGTTCTCTAACCACAGGGGTTTCCACCCTGCCAGAAAGCCTCTTGCAAGCTTCAACGGAGAGGGCCTTTGCTGCTGCCACCAGATGACCACTTGCACGTGGGTATGGGTGATGCTTCCTGGAGCTTTGCACATACAATAAAACAGTTTCACCAGAGTGCGAGGTGCTGGGCTGCTATATTTTTTTATTTCTTTGGTTAGCACTTCCTGGCTTTCCTGTTGATTCTTTTTCTGTGCAAGGTGTTTTTCTCTTACTCCTTTGCAAAGAAAGCCCCCTTTTCCTGGGCATGTCAGAAGCCAGGTGCTGCTGACTGTGATGCCATTGCTACTGTGGCTGCTACTTAGAGATGAGTTATGGAAAATGGTTTAGGAGCTGGGTTTATTTCACTGGGCGTCGAAGCATGTTGGTGAGTGAGGAAAGCTGCTGTTAGGCCTGCTGAGATGTATGAAATTCATATGTTCATGAGGCTGTGATACTTGTGATGCCTACCAGAAATAGAGCAGGTTTTGGCAAAATGAAGAGAAAATAGGTTTTGTTAATTGGACAATGTTACAAGGATCTGGATCTCAAAATCCCACCAAGCAAATGTGAACATCAGGCTTGAGGTTCTTCCAAGGCTCTCCAGCTGTCTCCAGATGAGACATCACGTGATGCTACTTGCATAGGCTCCTGGTTTCAGTGGGCAGTTTATTCTCCTTATCCTCAGTAGAATTCATCCTCCCTTTTTAATGGGATGAGCTGCTCTTGGTAAGCGCCTGTCTTCACAGGCTGATGGAGGATCATAGGCAAAGAACTGAAACTATGGTCCTGTCTTGTAGATGACGAAAGTTGAGTCCCATGTTTCCTGAGATGCTAAAGTGAGCTGGTTCCTGCCATCCATTGCGATTGTTGTGTGAGTTCCCCACCCCACTTCCATCACCATCACAACTGAGTGTCAGAAAATGAACTTTCAAAAGCATTTTCAAAAGTGCAACCCCCCTGAGACCAAAGTAGGAAAATTCCTGGTTCCTGTTGTTCAGCATGGCTTGAATGGAAGTGAACGTGCTGGCAAACGAGGATGAGGGGACCGAATGTTTGTCAGGACTAGGTTCTCGCTCTGCCATAGAGCTTGGATGCTTACCTACAACACGTAGTGCATGTCCTCAGAGATGTGGTGATGGATGTGCTGGGAGAACGTATACAATTAAAGGATCATCCGTGAAGGGTCATTGACTTTCTTAGTAGGGACATCTTACTTCTCTCTTGTCTCTGAATAATGGTAAATTTTATTATGAATCAGTCCCGGGTACCAAACGGGAGCCCAGAGGTTCCCCTCCTGGATGTAGAGGTGTCCTTGATCTTGGTCCTCGTGGCTCACAGACTGAACTGGTTTCCATGCGAAGCCACTGTTTCCTGTGTCACATTCAGACGCCAGGCTCTGCGTCACTGTTCAGAGGTCTCCTTTTCCTCTTCGTACTTTTATTTGCTGAAGCACTTTGTGACTCACCACTACATGAAAGATACCACCAGGCCCTGTCTCTTCTGGTGCTTGTCCCTTGCACTGGACAGGGACGATGACGTTGGGGAGTCACAGGAGATGGCTTCAGGGGGAGCTATTCCTTTCTGCTGCCTGCAATAGACCGCTAATGAATATATCCTTTTAAAGCAAGACCAAAGCTTACTGTCAGTGGAGAGCTATAGCTGTAAGTGGGACTGTCCTGCATCTCTCTTCAGCATGGACACCCTTCGTTGGCCAGAGAGGGCACCAGGGAAGTGTAGCTGTGATGGAGATGTCTGCGTGTGATCAGACAAACCCACCCCTTTCCTGTGCCCCCATCTCAGGTCTCCTAAATAATCAAGTAGCTGGGGCAGGGATCATCTTTTTCTGGGTTCTACATTTAGGTATTTCTTAGCACAAAGCTGTTTCTATTTTGCAACAACTGAAACAGTTGCAATGGCAATGATTTGATTACGAAAAGCTCCAGGCATAAACAGGACCTCCAGGAAAAGCCCTAATTTAAAGTCAACACTTGTATAAATAATTTAGATCGGTATATGTATGTTTTACATTGGCGACCTACTCCACAACTGGGAGGGGTAGGTGGTTAATGAGATTAATCAAGAAATCCCTTTGAGTGTAGCATGCTCTGGTTTGGCAGTTTGTCCTCTAGATGATATTTTGCAGTAGACTTGTCATTGTTAGACTGAGGACCTAAGTCAAATCAGTGAAACACTGGCATTAATAGCATGTTTTATTAGTAACTTCTATTGCAGTGCCACAGTGATGATATGACTAAGGAAGAAAACATTCAGACAAGCAGTTACTTCTGCAGAGCATTGTATAAGAGATGTCAGGAGACCGGACAGGTTGGTTAGCAGAAGGTAATTTCTTTTTTCTCCTAAACCTACCAATAAGTTTCCTTTTACTCGTAGCCAAGGTTGCAGGGCTCTGATTGCTGGTGAACTCAAACCTAAGTTGCTTATGACTGAGGTTTATCTTTATATACTAAGGCAAGCCTAGGTCTGTATTTAATTCCTGTCAAACAATTAAACAGGAGGAGACAGGAGCAAGGAGAGAAGAGACAAAACCAGACAGGGAAGAGACAGACTGACAAGGATCCGCATTTTTGGACTGGGGCTTGGGAGGAGGTGAGTTTAGGATTAATTTTCCCTGTGCTTGCTTCCATCCATTTAACAGAGAAGACATGGGACATGAGAGGGAGCTTGGGGCATCAGAGCTGGATGAGGTGCTGAGTTTCGGATATGATTGATCTCTTAGTCATTTTGTGGAAGGATCAGTGACTTTTGCATAGTGGTAAGAAACTCTTCAACTTCTTAGTAATACTAAGACATCGCACGGATGTCTCACGGTATTGTGTGACTGGCAGCAGGAGCACATCTGAGGGCATGGGAGTTACGCTGTGATGGTTGAGAGCCACAAAAGGGGCACCAAAATGACCGTGCTCTATCGGGTCTGTTGTTTTTGTTGCCCATGGCATCTCCTCGTAGGCCTCCAGAAGGACCATTGCTAAGCAATGATGCAGCGTTGCTGCTGATGAGCAGGTGCTGCTTGATCCCTGCAAGTGATCAGTGGTAACTCAGGGAGTGACACCGGATTGTGTTTGCTTGAGCATTGCTGATTCTTCCTGTCATTAACCTTTGAAGGATCTCTTTCATAAGGAGGAATGGAAACTTTTAAGGAAGATTTCAAAATTTAGTTGCAAATTGCAAACTTTTCTTTCAAACAGAGGAAAAAAATATGTTGAGACTATAGCATACAACTTTTCCGGTGTGAAATGAAGCTGTGGTTTATGAGCAACTTGCTGCCCCCTTTTCTTTGCAAAGCTGCAGCATTGAAGGGGTTTTGAGAGTGTCAAGTACAACTGTCACGCACCAGATACTCACACACCATTTTTCCACCGTAGCTTTATGTTTCCAATTCAGTGGCTAAATACTGCAGTCTCTTCTGGGTACTCTTAGTGTAAACATCACATACCTTATAAATACAGTATGCAAAGCACAAACACTCCTGTGCGCTCATCTCTGCATGGTATGGATATTTAACCTGATCGCTGGGTCAAAAAATCTCCATAATCTCCATGCTTGTCGACACCTCAGCAGAGTGTTTAATACAAGAAAACCTGAATGTGTTGAGGGTTTTCCTTCCACGGGCTTCTTGCACCTTCTCTCTTGATGCTGCATAGCTGGTTTGTGCAGACATTTGGTAAATCAGCAATCCGTGATGGCATCTTTTGGGGACTGGTGACAATTTATTCCGCCAGTGCCACAGCTGGAGTTGGCAGTAGACAGGTTGGGTTTTTTGCAGCTCCAATCTCCTAAATACCACAGAGATTCAGTCCAGAACTACAGAAAGACTTTGTATGTTCTAGCACTGAATATGGGCTTTCCTTAGGAAAAGGAAAATCATCTGTATAGCTCCAGTGTATTTTGGTTTTTTTGCCTGAAGAGCAGTTCTAGCCATCTTTAATTGGTCAAGTGGGCTCGTTATCTCACTTCGAATTCCCACAATCAAATTTCTTTTGGGTTTGAGGCACTGTTTGGCAGTTGTCCTCCTAGTTCAGCCCCCTTCCAGGGTCTCATACCCTAGGAGCTGACTTCTGTCTCCATCATTTCAGAGTTTTGTCGTGTCTGGTCTCCTTCCTTGCTGCGCATAGACCTTCTTCCCTGAAGACCTTGGGCAGGAAAGCCTGGTGGAGATACCCCAGGGAGTTTCTGGGCCTATCTGTGTGGCGCAGGAGGACTTTCCCAGAGCAGGCTATTGCTGTGCATCTTTACTTTTAACATCTTTGAGAGGGAACTTTAATTTCTGTAGTTGGTTACAGCTACTGGAATGGAGGAAGTGTTCTCATTTCTGATTATCCACCCCTCCTGCTGACAGTGCTGGTGGTATGAAAACCCGTGGCTTGCTTGAGATTACTTGCTTCATCCATTTTGTGGTCCTATTGATAGCGTTGGCTGACTTGTACAACTTGTTATTTCTTCTTGACTTTGCATTTACTTGGGAAAAAAACCAACCCTTGCTGTAGAGTTAGACCTGTAAGATGCAACCTTAAGCCATGGTACCTTGTTCAAAAGAGGCAGAGGAGAGATGACTGCATCAAAAAGCAGCAGCTGATTTAATGCTCTCCCATCATCAACAAAACAAACAAAATTTGGTGTTAAGAGTTTCACTTTTAACAGCCTGATCCCCACCATTACTGTGAAGAGAAGTGTGTGATTCCTCTTTCCATATCTGCTCTCCTAGAGGTACCGCTCCCACCCTGTTTGTGAGTGTTGGACTCAGTAGCCATATAACAATTCATGTTTAAAACATACCCTGCAAACTTTATTTTTATGCACATTAATTTACTTGCATTTATGTATTGTAAACACAGAACTGCAGAAGGATCTTTCAGAGACTGGGCAATACAGGGGCAGGTGAAATTTGGAGTAGGTGAATGTGAAGTGATGCATGCAAGGAAAACCAGTCCTGGCTTTGCTATATAATAAAGAGCCAAATATTGCCATTCAGGGGTGAAAACTTGGGTGAAGACAGGTACTACCATGGAAACATCAACTCAGTGCCCAGCAGGAAAAGCAAATCAGATGTTAGCAGATAGGAAAGAAATTGGGTATAAAACAGAGAACACAGCTATGTCATCATATGGTCCAATGGTCCAATCCCTGGTCAATGCGTGGTCCAATGCATTGTATAAATCCTTGAATGCTGTGTCTTGGTCTCACCCCCCCATCTCAAAGAGGGGACTCAAAAAAGAAGTAGTAGGACCAGAAAAGGTTCAGAGAAGGGCAAAATGGAGGTTCAGAAGTCTGAGATGGGTTTCGTGTAGGCAGGCTAGGACCCTTTAGCCTGAAAACACGATTTAAGTGGAAATATATTAAAGGTGTCCAGAATCGTGAGTGGTTGGGAGGGAGTGGAGAGGGATTGATCATTCACTGCCTTTTCCAATACAGAAAGTAAGGGGCAGCAGATGAAGCTGATGTTGGTGAGGCTGAAAGCAAATGAAGTCATCCTTCATCCACGGATGTCCCTGCGAAAGGACACTGAGGATGCAGAGCCTGGACGAATGCTTGGAAGAGAGGCCCATTGTGGGTTACTCAATGGATAGCAACAGGCTCAGGAAATCTTTTTAGTTAAAAGTAGTCTGAATATTGAGGGAAAATGTCATATATGATTGTCTTGTCTTTATATTTCTTAGCCATCTGCTTGTAGCTAGTGTTGGAGACAGAATAGTCGTCTGGACAGACCTTTGCTCTGAACCAAACCAGTCATTTTCATGTTCTTAACTATGAGATCTCATTACCATGTGTCATTTTAAGGAAGCCATTTGCTACAAAACTCCACATCCATTTCCTCTGAAACTATTAATTTTCCAATTATCTCATTCTTTAATGCAGAACACTTAAATCTTCCTTAGCTCTTGGCCCTGCACAAGGACATTTATCCCAAGAACGGATCCTGCAGTTCTCCATAGCTCTCCCAACATCTCTGTCCTCTGCCCTGCAGATAGTGAGACAAAGGGCAGGGTCCAACTCTTTCATGTGGTTACTATTGCATAGAGAAAGAAACTGTTTTCTGGGTGTGTATACATTCAGCATACAGGAGATACATACACATGAACTGCCTGTGGCTTTCCAACCTGTGTCTCTGGTTGTGTGAGCTGGAAGATGATGGGTTGGAGATGGTTTGAGCTTCATGTGGCTCCAGCCCTTCAAGGCAGCAGCACCCAGCCCTGCAGGCCCTGTGTCCATGTCCCTGTCTGCTCGTGGTGGTACAGGACTCTTTCCACAGCCCTTTGGGACTCTCCCTTGCTCGCTTTGCAGCCATGAGCAGCACAGGGAAGGGAGAAAGGGCTGTATCACCAGCTCCTCCATAGCATGCCCACCCATCGATGACACCACTGAGGATGCTATGGCCATCTTTGCTGCATCACACCCCTTCATCCCTCCAGCAGGGAGCATTGGAGAAATTCTGTGGTCACCTGGGACCTTGAGCAAGACACCTTTGGTGCTGGGAGAGGGCAGAGAAGGCAGGTGAGTTTTTGCTTTCTCTGTTTTACAGTCTAGGGCACCCTGGATGCCTCTTGGAAGAGAGAGAATGGCCAGGAAAGATGTTTGACCCTGGCCAACTAGCTCAGTTTGTGTCTCAGCTTTGGGGCGGTGAGGAGGGACCCAGGTTTGGGGACCAGGGGAATTTGCATGGTGGCAGCTGCCTTCCCCTGGCATCTCCTTGGGGATGGCAGCTTGGGCTCTGCGCATTGCGATGTGACCCACGTTTCTAAATTATATCAAAATTATTCTGGCTACAGTAGTGATGGGTGAGTCAAATTGAAACGGCCTGAGGAAAGGCATATATTTCAGTAATGGCTGTTCCACTGCAGCTCTGTCTTGTTTCCTCCTGCATCGAGATGACTTGAGACATATTTTAATAACAGCAGTGCCATTTGCAGCTTGTTGCTCAGGGCAGGAATATACAATCCCAGCCCCCAGGAATATTTTGTCTCAATTTTTTTTTAAGAGACTGATATGAAATATCCCAGCTTGCTTGAATTTTGCATTCTGTGCTGATGTTGAGGCATAATGTTTTGAAGCCCTGTAGCTGGGTGTCAGCACAGCCCAGCACCTCTCCCTGAGACATCAACCAGTGAGTTTACCTTATGCTTATGCTGGACAACAATTGCACCTTGAGCTTTGCTAAGGAATGGCAGCAGTTCTGCCTGTGACCCTGCCTGTGACCCTGCCTGCGAGCCGGCTGCAGGGCCCCCAGCAGCCCAGCACCTCCTCCCGTGGTGGTACCTGAAGAGAGGTCAGATATGGTGGGACTTGGCTGTGGTTTCTGCTGTGGACCACGCTGCAATGTGGAAGAGCAGTGCTCACCCATCTCCTCAGAGGATGCCCTCCCTGTACCCGGACACAGCTGCCCGACACCTAGGTTTCGAGCTGCATTTCATGCTGCCTGCACAGCCTGCAGCCCCGGCTCTCCGTGCTGGGAGGGAGCAACAGGAAATGTGGTGGGCGAGATCACACACGTAGCTCTGGGGACAGAGATGTCTCCTAAGCCACAGCCCGCCTCCCTGCCCAGCCTCATGAGGAGGGTGGTTTTCCTGGGGAAGGAGGTTGATTGCACCCCATATTTTGGTGCCCAGCCTCGTGTCTGGATGTTTTAACCATGAGCAGAGAAGAGCAGAAAAAACACAAGGTGGCTTGCACCTGGGGCTGGGTAAAGCTTGCTTCATCATGCTTGCAGGGTGGAGGAAGGTATGGGGTGGGACGTGGGGCTGACCGCAGCAGGCAGGGTGCTGGTGGTTGGCACCAGCTTGTGGGCTCATCGCTTTGCTTTGGAGGCATCCATTGCTCCTCATGCTCTACATGGGGAAATCAGGCATTTTTTGGTGTTTCCCGGCAAAGCTCAAGCCTTTGAAAAACTCAACGTTGCAAAACTTCACCTGCAGACAGCCACAATTTCTGCAGGATCGGGTTTTCTGCTGCGTGATGCAGAGGCTCAGTCCAGTTTGGGAAAGAAAAAACTCAGCCCTTACTCATTGCCTGACCCAAAAAAAGCCAAGGAGATGAGGTCATGGGCTCCTGTGTCAGCCTGGCTGCCTGAGGGCTCCTGACCCCTGCAAGGAGCTTTTCAGAGAGGATGGAGAGGGCTTTGCTGTTTGAGCAGGTTTCCTTTTCATATTGACTGCCAGCTGCTTTCCGTGAGTGACTCATCTTAGGGTTTTTTGGGTTTTTATGATAAACGAACTAAGTAAGTTAGTTGTGTGAGATCCCCATTGCAACAGCACATAGATACATTGTACCTGACAGAGCAAAAATTCTGTGCTGATGCCATCATTGGGGTTTTTTTGAGTGTTTCACATCTGATTTTAATGTATTAACTAGATCAGAAAGTGCAAATAGTAATAATGATATTCCCTTGCTTAAAAGCGCGATGCAGTCCCCCTTCATACGCTTCTATATCTTAAGTTCAACTTCTCACTTAGCCTTTTAGTGGAAAGAATGAATGGCTAGGGGAGGAATATTAAACCTCCTGTCCTGTTGCAAATATTTAAAGCACTGGGAGAGTTTTGGTTCATGTGCAAGAACCACTGCTGTATAAACTCAAAGTAATCTTTCCCATAGCGAGGTGGTAGAGAAGCAAAATACATAGCTTGTACAGATTTATTTTTAACTTGGTCTCATATGTGTTCCAGTTAAATAAATGCTGGAATAAGGAATATTTGTATATAATACCACAGAAGCTGCAGATCTTGCCCTGAGTGCACGCAATATTGATATACACAAATATTTGTTATTTCAGCAAATGATATTTAATTTAATAACTAGAAATAATATTAAATAAACATTTTAATCATATTAAAGAAACCATTTCTGGTTTATATAAACCAGAAATTTAATATATTACCATTTCTGGTTTATTGAATTAAATGCGATGAAGTCCAGGGAAATATGGACAAGAAGTACTTATGCTGCCTGAAGGTAGTTTTGTTCCCCTGTTTCTTTTCTGTTGGTATCTGCCAATCTATACAACTGTCAATATATAGATAATAACACATATATAGCTATCTAGATATTATACATAACACTTAATATATAAAAATAATATCTATAATATGGTTATATATTTAAATGTAATATATAATATATGTTATAATATGTTATATAATATGTTATATATTGAATTTATTATATATATTTAACTAATATATATGTTATAATTATATATAATAATATTTAGTTAGACAAATTTCAATATAAATAACTGTCAATATGTATGAGATGATATTTCTATATTTAAGGTTCCTGCACATCGTTTGCTATATGAAATAGCAGAGTAGCAGGCGAGCTGGTGTGGGCTGCGGCTGCAGGAGAGCTTTTGTGCGTTGGGTGCTTCTGAAAGACGGCGAAGAGACTTGCCCGTGCCCCTGCTCAAGCATCCGTGTATATGGCTGTGTCTCGGCACCAACAGGACTCAGGCGAAGCAAGTAAAAATTGGGATTTTTTTTTTTGCAGCTTCTGAGAAGTATCTGGTTTTATTCAGTGGCAGAAAAAGACATTTAGAAATTCCCATTTAACAAGTCTGGTCTGGATGTCTAGAAGTCCTGCTGTGAATCTGGTTTTCCTGCCAGGAGGAGATATTTAATAAGCTGCTACTGTGCATGGAGCCGTTCTGGCCAAGGAAAAATCAGACGGAATTTAAACAGCACCCATGGATATATGTCTCTCCTTTCCCTTTGCACGGAATTCAAGTTTAATAATTTAGTAGAGCTGTTACTCATCCTTTCTCCGTTAGCGTGCCCAACTCAGCTGTGTTTATGATGCTGCAAAGTTCACTTTTATATATTTAGGAGCTTTAAAATCAGATATAACTTCCAATCTTGTGTCACTAGCTTGTTTTCAGTTGAATGTTTTCAGCTGCACCCAATTTATATTTATTTGTTTGTATTATAAAAACACAAGCCCTCCACATAAAAATGACTGGGCCGGTTAAAAGAATAAAGAAAAATTGGGCACTGCCAATATTACATCAGCAACTGAGATATTCTGGAAAGACTGACAATTTTTTTTTTAATCCATTTACAGAAGTTTTACAAAAATGTGAAGACTATTTACTGCAATGCCTGAAATACCTGTATTTCTGCTCTGCTCTCTGTCCCTTGAATATTTTTTGCTTTCAAGATGTGCATGCACTGTTTATTGAAAGAATAACTGTAGCCTTTTTTTATAATATAGAATATATTCTATATATAGAATATATAGAGAATATAAAATAATATAAAATAATAATAACAGCGGATTATTGCAATGTGTAATTTTTTACCTCTTTTACAATTCCTTGCCTGATGATTCGTGAGGGTGGGCACAACACAGGTAACACTTTGTACTTAAACCCATGGATCTGCAAAACCCTCCCTGTCCTATTCAAAGGCCTTTTGTCTTTGCTCAATTTTTTGTGGTGTCTTCTTTTGTCATTTAAGGTGACATCATGTATTAACCACTCATGTGAGGGTTTGGGGTTATATATAAAATCCCATTATTTTCCCTGCTAGGTATGGATGTTCCTTGCTGTGGGGAGGAGGGTGACAGCGGGAGATGGGAGAAGGCTGGTCCATCCTCGGAAGGAAATGAGGAATAAATTAGGGGCGCTCATTTGCCAGGACTTTGCGGCAGGGGTGACATGGCGGTGGGTGATGCTGTTACCCGTATCTCTCCCTCCATGGATCCAGGCACTGTGCTATTAGCAGAGATGCTCAGAAATATTTTCTCATTAGTCTTCATGATGGAAGCATCCCTTTTCCCCCCACCTGCCGCAGCGCGGTGTCCCTGACCCTTGGCTGGTCTCGTCATTGTGTTCTCATCACAGTGACGAGGTAGGAAAGAAAACCAGAGGTGGCAGATATCAGGGACCGGGCTTATTTTCTCAGACATAAAAGCATCTTTTTATTAGTGCTTCTGTTTCTCTCTTATACATGCTCTGGGAAAATAGTTTATGAAACAGGAGGTGATTTTTTTTTTTTCCACCATCTCTTGCATTTGTGAAATCTGCTGCTAAAATCTTTCTGAGGTTTACTGTCTTAAAACACCCTATTGATGATTATAGGAATTACTACAATTTTTTCATTGTTTCCATTGCTAAACTGCCCAAACCTATGTTTCAACAGGACATGTAGCATCCTTGACTGTTGCTGTACTCTCCTGTTTTCATTGCATGCAGGTGATGTTGAGGTTGGGGTTTTGGGTTTTTTTTATAATTTACAAAGGAACAACGAAGCCAAATTGGGGAATTCAGGAGTGGAGCAAATTCTTTGCTGCCTGTTACGGTTATTCACTGGTGGGCAGAGAGCCAAGGGGTAAATCCCCATCCTTTGAATGGGTAGTACTGCAGTTGGGATAATCCAGTGGCTGAAGTCTATCGAGGCGAGATAGTGCCGTCCCGCGTGGTTTCAGCAAGGGTTGGACACTCTGGGGATGGCCTGAGCGTGGGGATGGAGGGAGGAGGAGCGGACTGGACCGGGCAGGGTTATCCCTGAGGCCGCTCACCTTCCCCTGGGAGAGGAGGATTGGGCTGTTGCAGCCTGTCTTTTGCTGCCCAGACCCGGCCCCGGCTGCTTGGTCATGGGAGGCCATCTCCTGTGGTGGCCGAGAGGTGGGAGAGGTGAAGCAGGTACGGACGTTAAGGTCAGGATGCCTCAAGCCTGGGAAACGGACCTGGGATTTCAAAAGCAGCTGCAGGCAGAGGGAAAAACTTTGTTTTTGAAAGAATAAACCTTTGCCCATGGGAAGTTTCAAAGATGTTTCCTTATAGCTGTCCTGTAAAAAATACATATAATAAACATCATCTGCTCCTGGGGTGAAACTCTGTGCACCAAATGCTTGCAGGGTAGAAAACCAGTGGGTTTAGTTCATTTCAGCTTTTGCAGAGGTTAAAATATGCTGCTGGTATGATGTGTCGGAAGCAGAGATACTTGGGGACCCCTCCCTGCAGCATCCCTGGTGGGATGGGGTCTGTGTGCCCCGCGGCCATCAGCTGGGTGGCCTGAGAGCCTGGGTGAGCATCGCAGCCTGGGGAAGCTGGCTCAGCGTGGTCTACTGACAGCTTTATTACTGCATCATTTAGGGGAAAAAAATCCATCACAAGGAGGACCCATGGCTGGATTTGAGACCAAGCCCTCCAGAAAAATCTGTATTAAAGTGGAGAGTGGCAGCTCCCTGTGGCTGGGAGGGGAGGGAGGGTAAGGCCAGAGGGATGCTGCTGTGCCACTGTGATGCTTTACACCTGCGCAAGCTCTTCCCAATGTCTGCGTTTGTCCCAGCCCTGGGGACTCTGGAGCCACATCAGTCCTTGGCTTGTGGGCAGCTGTAAGGACACATGCAATGTGCAGGACAGGAGATCCCCAGCGGTAAAAGTAGCTGCTGGCCTTCCCACCCATGCTGGGGACAGGAGGTGTCTGGGCCACCTTCCCCTTGCGCTCACTGTAGCTGATACAGCCGTGTGCTGGTGCCTGTGTTTGAGCAGAGATGTGGGGCTGGGGATGCGTCTGAGACCAAGCGCCCACTGCCTGCGCTCAGCAAGATGCCGAATTTCCAGCCCCACATCAGCCTTGCGGCACCGGGCAGCAGCTGAGCCTTGTTAACATCCCTCGGGAGACCCACCCTGCTTCTGGCATCACTCAGGGCTGAGCATCCATGGGCATCGCTCGGGGCTCAGCACGCATGGACATCGCTCAGGGCTCAGCACACACGAGTGTTGTTTGGGGCTCAGCACACGTGGGCATCACTTGCGGCTCAGCACATGCGAGCGTCACTCGGGGCTCAGCACGCATGGGCATTTCTCAGGGCTCAGCATGATCGGGGCTCAGCACACATGGATATTGCTCGGGGCTCAGCATGCTCAGAGCTCAGCACATACGGGCGTCACTCAGGGCAATTCTCACCGGCTGTGCCGTGCTGCTGGGCTCGGGGCCAGCCCCCGGCCGCCTCTGTTTGCTCTCAGAGGCGGTGTTGGCCTTCAGGCTGCACCAGGTGTTTGGCCTTGGGTACATCGCTTTGTCTGGTTTCCACTCCCACTCTTGGCTGTTTGCAGTCTCCCATGGGAGAAGACACCCTCCCAGACCTGCTCCCCCTGGAGCTTTTGCTCTGCTTTAACTCTTGCTTGGGCAGAAGCCATGGTTCCTTGCTTGCCACGCAACCGTCTCCCTCACCGAGCAGGGCCACAAGACACCAGCCTGCACAGCAAAATGGCTGAGCGATATATTCACTATTGTTAACGAACATGCCTGTACAGGGCCTTTGCAAGCTGTGCAGCGACCTGCCTCTGCATCTGCCGATTGGTCTCAAAATGTTCGTTACCAAAGCCTTATCAACCAGCGTTAGCAGGAGCAAACCAAAAGCACCTTTGTGCTGTCCTACAGATGAACACAGAGGAGAGCCAAGGAGCTCACAGCATCTTTCCAGCCCATCTGAATCCCTTTGGTACACCAGCCCTGGTGCCCTCAGTGCAGAGTCAGCCGTGGCGCTCGCCCTGCTCAGTGCCCTTTGAGAAATGCTCAGCACGCTGCAGAATCTGGCCTGGTCCTTTTGCCAGCTGTTGTGTCAAGGAAAAATGTTAAAGTTGTGGTCCATTGCAGGAAAGAAATGTCTGTATTGCAGTGCAAGCCCATGTCTGTCCCCTGTAAGATCTTTCCTGGGTCATGTCCAGGCAGGGCTCAGCACTGTGCAGGGGAGGGTCCTGCACTGTCCTTCATCTGTAGGCTTCATCTGTAGGGAAGGTCCTTCATCTGTAGGCTTCTCCCTGCCTGCCCGAAGTGGGGGAAGCCAGTGGGATTTACTGCCTGTGGACGCGAAGCCACAGCCTCCGCCGCAGACCTGGGGAGAGATGGTGTCCGTCAGCCCAGGGACCCCCTCCCAGCTCCCCGTCAGGCTCCCGGGCTCTCCAGGGCCTCACACCCCTCATCGTCCCCCGGGGCTGGCAGGATGCTTACGGTGGAGGCGGTAGGCGGTGGGGACCAGGCTCAGCAGGAGGACCAGGACGCTGATGGCCAGGGGGACCCAGACCAGTGGGCTGCAGGCACCTGGAGAGCAGGAGGGGACATGGTGTGGAGCTGCCCCCCACAGCTCACCACCCAGCATCATCCTGCCCTGGCAGCTTTGGGGGAATGAAGGGTGGGGTGGGGAGGGGAGAAAAGCAAGGCAGGTCCTCAGGAGGGGTGGAGGACACGACCATCACCCTGGGGTATGCCTTGGAGGATGCATTACACCCCGAAGGCATTGCAGGGAACTTAGCTATGAGTCATGATAACCTTTTTTTGGTGTTCTCTCCGGCATGGGAATTCACCGTGCCTGCAGGACTGACGCTGCACCCGCAGGGGCTGCACACCCAAGGGACACCAGAGCTTAGACAGAGCTAAATGGACGTACGTCCTGACCCCTAAACCCTTGTATATCCCGGGGAACCACTCCTAAAGGCAGAGGTCAGCTCCATCCAGTGTGGTGGGTCTAGGTGGACCCAGATGCCCACCCCTGCAGGGTCACGCTGTGGTTGCCTTCACCCCAGGACAAACTCCAGCTGAACCCTGGGGACCCGCAGGAGCTCAGCAAACCCCTTTTGCAAGGCAGCTCGACCCAACCCGGTGCCATACCTTTCTTGTCAGCAGCTTTGCTTTTGGTTACACAGCGCACAGGCTTTTTGGAGAGAGGTGCCTGAGTGGTCTTTGGAGGCAGAGGCAAAACATCAACTGGTGGATAAGGAGGAGAAGAAGATGGTTAATAGAGCAGACAGGAAGGGCTAGAAATTTTAGCTTTTAAAACTAGCCCCATCCAGGGATCCCCACAAGGACTGGGTCATCCAGAGGGGCTGGGAGCTTGACCTGAACCTCTCAGTGGCCACAGAAGTTACCAAGAGCTTGTAAAAGTGTTAATAAAACAATATACCAGGCAAACAAGGGCAGAAGGTTAAGGCAGGGAAAAAGGAAACTTCCTTGAACGACATTTACTGCCAGGCACCACCTCATCAGCATTGCATGAAATCACAGGTAGTGGGAGATTTCAGTAGCACTGTGAGGTTTTAAGGGATCCCTGGATCTTTTCCATATTCAGATTGCTCTAATCTTTGCTCAAAATCAGATTTTTTTTTTTTCTGATAAAATAAGGGCAGGATTTATTATGGTGTATCTGAATTATAATGGAGCACATTCATCTCTCTGTAAAGTTGGTCAGGAAAATATCCCAGTAATGTCATTAAATAGCTGTACATCTGACTGCTCAAACTCCACTTATTCAAAATTTTCAGTGATTCAAAACTTTTTTTTTTCTGCTTCTATCCAGGACTTAAATTCCTACGGAAACCACCATTCGTTTAACATGGAAAGGCGAGACATCAGGTGCCTGGGATTTATCTGGACAACTTCTCCCTTACATTGTAATAGACGTAAAGAAAAGGAACTTAAAGACAATTTGGTTTATCATGTGTACTAAAGAAAAAAAGAAAATATCCAGCAAGGCGTGAGTCCTCCCAGAGCACCTGCTGGTGTTTACTTTTAACTTGGAGTGTCCTTGATCATGCTGAGTTTCAGCCCTGTTTTTTCATGCTTTGCTTTGCACATAGATATGTGCCCAGTTGATAAAAAACAGTTCTCTCTTATCTTAAACCAGCTTTTCTTCAAGCCGGCAAGAATCTGAAAGGGATTTCTCAGCTAGCTCAAGATGCAGGGCATATTTGCAAAAAAACCAGAAAGGCTGCGACACTGGGGATGATTTAGAGCCATCAGCCGTAGCTGCATCTTGGTTAAATAAGTTATTTGCCTCCCTAACAGCCTGCAAAGAAAGAGCTGAATCCTACTTCAAACACATTAGTTTTTCTACACCACCTCCTGCTCGGTGGTCAAGGCTGAAAAGAGCTGTTGTACGGCCCAGGGTCTGTAAAGCATCACTCCCCCAATGCCACTGGCAGATAGCCCTGATTTCTGGTTGGAGATCCCCAGTGATGGTGGGTTGTGAGCTTTGAGGAATAAATCCCAATTCAATCCTTTATGTGAAGGACAGGCTTGAAACCTGCAGTCAGACCCACCCCAGCAATGCAAGGGGTGATGTCCTCTGGCCTTGATGCTGCTCTTGTCACTTGGAGGAAGGGTAGGGAAGAACTGGGGTGTGGGATGACCCAGGAGCTGAGCAGGGCACATATCCAACCTCTCATCCAAAGTACCATGGGGGACAAGAAAAACACAGGGCATGGCAATATGGGGGGCTGAGTGTCTTCCCGTGGAAATTCTAAGACACTAGGACCAACGCGGTGCTCAAGGCATGACCACAGCAGAGCAACCGCTGGTGGCAAAAGGACTATCACATGCAGCTGACCTAAAATATAGCTATTTTCTGTATTTTCTGACTTCGATCTTGTAGGTCTCTTCAGGAAAATCCCAGAGCCCCAGCCTTGCATCTCAAAACTGGGAAGATCTACCAATGTGCATCACCCTTTACGCAGGGGACCTCATCACAGCCTGCTGGTGGCACATTTTAGAGCCCTGGGGGTGATGCTTACCCACACCGAGCCGTGTCCCGGTCCCCAGGAGGAGCTGGGAGGACTGGGAGATGGAGCAGTAATAGGTGCCATTGTCCGAGGCGTGGAGGCGGCTGATGTGCAGGCTGTAGGAGGTTTGGGAACTCCCCTTATGGACACTAAACTTGTCCTGGCTGATGTCTGCGCCGTACGTGGCTTTGCCGAACGGGTTGGAAAATATCAAGAAATTGAAATTTTGCTTCTCCTGGCTCCAGCGGTACCAGTACACCCCGACATGCTCCTGCTTCAGCTCACAGAGGATTTCTGTTTTATTGTTAGTTTGGGCTAAAATATGCTCTGGAGTCTGGGATAAAAGTAGATTTGTACAGAAACCTAAGAAAAAAGAGACAGGAATACATAGTTATTATTTTATTTTTATTATTTTCCTTCCATGCTAAGTACAGATTTTCTTTGTGGGCTTAATAAGATCAAGTAGTTACAGACTAGGGGATCACACGAGCGAGAAACAGGAGCATCTTTATCAGGATGCTCCCATATTCCCTCAGAGGCCTTTTTGGGTTCCCCAACTAGTTTTTGGTCAAGCCTAGTTACACAGGTAGACTTTGCCCTGTAAACACCTATCTAGGGAGGAGGCTCAGTGGCAGGGAGAGGGGTGGAGGGATGATTTTGAGGGTGTCGTCGGGGCTGTTTGTGCAGGGAAAGGCATCCCCACCTGCTCCTGTGGATACCCCTCTCCTGCCCGTCTTTTCTCTCTCATTTTTTGGAGAGGCTTCACCTCTCTTTCAACAGATGTTTTTTTGAGCCTGTTAATTTATTTGCCAGATTTTTGTTCTAACAGATGCAACACCGGTAAACTTCACCTCAGGTGCAGAAAAAGACCGCAAAACGTGCAAAACACCTCAAAATGAGCCAATTTAATATTAGTTTTCAGACGACATTATTTTCATATGAATTTTGAGACCTGGGGAAGGAGAGGGAGTGAGGGGTAGCGGTGGGGTTGAAAGCTTTGGTTTGGCATTGCATCGCCCTGTTTGGGCTTTGCAGCTTTTGTGGAAATTATCTGAGTCATGTTTGGCCCGGGCAGATGTGAGCGGTGTCTGTGTACGAGCGAGGATGTGTCCTTGTGAAAAGGATAACAGGTAACTTGTGATCCTTTCTGTTCAGCAAACAGTCCTACAAAGCTGCAGATACTCCAAGATCGAGTGAAAAACAGCCCTTTGAAGATAAGGATGCTCTCACTTCCCCCGTCTGATTCCCAGGCGTGTTTTACAGCTGTGCAAAAAGCTCAACAAAACACGTTTTTTTTGCTTTTTTTTTACCTTAAAATGTCCCTGCTCCTTCAAAATCTCAAAGCTGCTTACAGTAGTTGTTGCAAACAGCCTCGTGCAGCCCTGCAAACCCAGTGGTGTGGGAATGGGTTTGCATGACCCCCCCAAGAACGCCTGAAGCCATCCCCATGGCCCATGGCCCTGATGTCCCCCATGTCCCTGTTGGGGACAGGCAGAGGAGAGGGCTCTGGTGACTGACAGAGGTCCAGAGCCTTCCTCCCTCCCCACACCAATGACCCCATTGCTACCGGCACGCTGCAGAGAAGAGCAGGCTTCAGCCCTAATATTGCAATGTTGAAATTCAGGCGTTGCACAGCAGCCGCAGCATTTCACCGCATCCTCTGGCACTGTGACGATATAAAAGTCTCCTCATTATTAAAATACATAATTTCCAGGTTTTGGAGTGCAATCCTCCCAAACTTTGCTCTGGCAAACACCTGTGTGTTTTTTTAGGGGATGAAATGTGTGTGGCCATGGGGCATGGTGACTTCAGGGTCTCCTTGACTTCCCTGAGGTCTGGCTCTGCTGGGCATGGGAAACTTAACCCTCCCCCCTCCCCCCCCAAAACCTTTTCCTCGAGCTGTTGGAGAGATTATTAGACGAATCAGAAGGGATCAGAGGGGATCCTGGAAAATGCTCAGCTCGGCTCTGAGCCAGTGGTCAAGCTCCAGTGGGGTGAGCTGGGACAGAGCCAGAGCAGAAAAGCTCATCCTCTGCGACACCTTCATCCCCCAAAACCTCCCTGTTCCCTTTCCTGGTGTATATTCTTGCAGGGGACCACGGGGAATCAGGATGGGACGGGTCTGTTTCCATGTGCTTGGGCAGACCAGCCTGCAGCAGCTCGGAAATGGTCCCTTTTCCCTTTGCACGTGCAGAGCAAACTCTAATTTATTGGGGTTTTCTCAGCGGGGACCCCACCGTATAGATCTATAAGATATTACTACCTGTATATAGGTGCCGATAAAGTGCCTCGGGCTGTTTGCTGCCAGATCGGCCGTGTTACGCCACGGCTGGATGGCCATCACACAATGCGAACAAAACACCCTGCAGTCCTGACAGCCTCTAGCGAGGATGCTGGGCATCTGTGGACCCAGGTTGGGCAGCATCTTGGGGGACCAACTTGTGCTGCTACCCTAATATATACATTTAATGGGTGTTTCAAGCTCTCAACACTTTCCACCTAAGAACCAAGGGCACAATTTGTCCTGTAAAGCGTAATTCTACCACTTTGCCATGACATTAACTGTATATATTTGGTCTAGACCTCCTGCAACCTGTCTGCAATAAGCAGAAGGCAGCATGGTTTTATAACACACTGATTCCAGCTGTGGCCCTTGGGATACGTTCAGTCCTTGGATAGATTTAGAAGAAAATTTGATGGGATGTTTATCGTCTTCACATTACACAGGCAGTGTAGATAGGTGCTACTTCTCCATCAGCAGCTTCCTACAGTCCATCTGCACTAAGAGGGTGCAGTAAAAACAAACTCTGCGGTGTCTCTACCATCATATATTGCACTAGAATAGCATAGAATAGAATAGAATAGAATAGAATAGAATAGAATAGAATAGAATAGAATAGAATAGAATGACTATTATTTCAGTTGGAAGGGACTAACAATGATCATCTAGTCCAACTGCCTGACCTCTTCAGGGCTGACCAAAAGCTAAAGCATGTTATTAATGGCATTGTCCAAAATCATGCGGTGATAGGTAATAGTGTTCTGTAGATCTATACTATGCCTGTATATTTAAGCTTCCATCATCCAGATGCTGTGCAACGCAGCCCACATGCTGGAGAGGGGTGAAGGAGAGGCTCCAGCATGAATTTAGGTGTCCTCAACCTTTAAGAGATGTGTCCCTCTTACCTGGGATCTGGAGGCAGATGCAGAGATGGAGCCATGACCGGGCCATCGTGGTGGAGTCAACGATGGAGGGGTTTTGTGCCAGCTCCCCCTTTCCATGCACTGTCACCTCTTGGCAGTAGGGCTGGCTTCACCCCAGGAGGTTCCTCCCTGTTTCAGCACAGATGTCTCACCGACGGCTGCCAAAGAGCATCTGCTGTGGCAGTGCCCGAAACCTCAGCCCGGCAGTTGCTTCTGCGCCGAGCCCCAAATCCAGGTGTGCATCAGGGTGGCAGCCCCCTGTGCTTCTCCAGCACTGCATGGGATCCCCCAAAATCCCCTTTAGGAAGAAAAAAATGAAAACTCCTTGATTTTTAATTACGATTTCTTCATATTTCATCACCTAGTTCTTCCTCCTTTTAATCTAGCTCCATGCAATTAAAAAAAATTACAAATGTAGGAGCTTGGCATTAAAAATAAAAGCAGGAAAGGATGAATTTTGACTTGTTTCTCCTCCATTGAAATCAAAAAGCATTCAAAATAAGGAGACGATGCAATTTGAGCTGTGGGGTTGTTTTCTTCAGCAGAATATTTAGCGGGAGGTGTTTTTCTCTGGGCCTGGAAAATGCTGAACGCCAAACTAGCTCACCATAAAGCAGAGGCACGAGGCATCACAGAAAACTTTGAAGCCAAGAGCAAGAAACCTCAAACAAATTTAGAGGCTGAAAAACCACAAAAATAAGGAAATTCTATTGGGGCTCCCCACCTCACAGTGAGCGCTGCTTTGGTAGCTGCGACACTGAAGAGCTCATACGCAGAAATATTTAAATGATAGATAAAATCTCAGAGTGGCTTTGAAATTTCTTTGGGAGGGAGAGATTTGGAGCACTCAGGGTTTAGGATTCAAAGAGTGAAATACGTGATGTGAAATTACAGGGGTGAACTGGTGTCAGCAGCCTTCAATATTTCCATGTTTGGGAAAAAAACCAATTTCATTTATTAATTTTATTTATTCACTGCCCCTTTGACTGCTGAGCAGGGTTCAGTTTTCTTTTATGCCCATGACATGCAGGTGCTCGTGGTCCTTAAAAAGCCTTAGCATCTCCTCTGGGCTGACTCCCCAGCGAGGGGGATTTCCCGGGGGTTCTCACGTGGGGGCACCGAGAAACGTCCCCCAGGGTTTGAGTTGGCGGACAAATAGGAAAAACGATTTTGCATCTTGTGCAGTGCAATTTTTTGGTCCATTTTGTACCAGTTTTTTCCATGCTGCTGTAACACATCCCCTCCCTATTTCTGTTTAAAATAATTTCCTGCTCAAAGCAGGTTGCTAACCACCAAAAGCCTTGCCACAAAGGGCTCGGCTGCTAAAAGTTAGTGTCGGCTGAACTGAATCGCTCCTTAAGTCCTTCCTGGCAGGAGAAAGTAATTTCAGTGCTTTCAAACACATTTCAGTGCTTTTAAGCTCTTGTTTTCAGAGCTGAGCCCCTGCTGCAGGGTGCAGCAACCCTTGCTTTTCCCCTCTTTACCTCCTGCCCACCTTTCCCCTTTTATTTCACATCACTCCCAAATTGAGACCTCCACAGAATGGGCTGTAGGCACCTCTTTTGGGGGGGCTTGTTTAATATGAGAAATGCCACTGGAAGTGAATTTTCCCTTTATCCCCATGGTGAAGTCAGTGACCTGAGCCTGATGTCCCTGGATGCTGCAATGGCTGCGTCCCCCTTTTCTCACTGCTGCTGTCACCTGGAGCATCTTCTGGTCTCCTGGCCAGGACCAAAATGCTCCCAGAGGTGGCTTTTGTCACCGATACAATCTTGGACATAGGGCATGTTACTCTGGGCACCAACTGCTGCCGCAAGGCTGGTGACACTGGGTTGTCTAAGTAGATATTTTGGCTTGGGAGGATTCCCCAGGCCATTATAGCAGCTTTAGAGATGCTTCCCTGCAGCACTTTTACCTATAGGGTGTCTCCTATGGAAATAAAAAGGAATATTTGCAATGTAAAAGCATAGTGTGTGTGCTGGAACAGGGACTAATTTTTAATTTTTCATACGCAGCTGAGCTATTTACCGGCGGCCAAGCTGTTCTCAGGACTAGGTGTTGCTCCTACGAGAAAACATTTTGGAGGTGGGATGCCTTTGTCTGGCAGCCCATTGCCAACAAAAATAAAAGCACTGTGAGAACGTGCAGGAAAGCAGCTGCTGTTTGTAACATCCCCACATTGTTTGGGGCTGCTGTCCTGGGAAGAAAATAGGGGAGGAAAAAAGGCTGTAAGTTGAACTGATCTGTTAACACAAGCAAGATTTGTTGGTGACCTTGGTGGGGTACAGCGGCTCCTAATCACGAGTGTTTGGCTCACGGCTGGGCCAAGATGGCGGGGATTGCCGAATTTTAGTGTAATTGTGTTATTCGGCTGCGCAATTTCTAGGGGGAATTTATTCTTTTTCTGAAATGAAAGACAACCATCCCAGTCCCCAGCCCAGCCAACTCCTTGCCCCATCTCAGTGCTCGCCCTGTGGGTCTCCTCCTCGCCCATCCCAGGGGGAAACATCCCCTCTTCTTTTTCTCAGCCCACATCCCACGTGCCTCACCACACCGACACTAATTCCCTGCATTTTCACCAGCTTCATTACACTTTTAACTTTTTATTTTCTCCCTGCGAGGGGTTTCTTACAGCAAAGTGTTTGCTCTCGGGGGCTTGGAGCAAAGCATCAGGGTAGAAGAAAGGGGTCTACACACAAGAAGCAGGACCTGTCTGGGGTTTCATCTCTGCTAAACTCCCACGTTGCAGCAGAGGTAATTGCAGCTGGGCTGTAAATGCCAGGCTGGAGGAACAGTTGCCATAACAATAAGGGAAAATCCATTCCCTCTGTGCTTTCTGGGATACAAGGGCCGACTTTTGGGATCGGGGAGGGCTGCTCAGCCTCAAGCCTGGTCCAACACAGCCAGTACCACAGGACCTGGAAATAAGGGCCTATTGGCGATAACAGGCTGCTGGATGGAAACTTCCCAGGACTCAAGCAGCCACAGGTGAACATTTGTTTGCTTTTAAAGATTTTTAAAAATTATTTTATTCCAGGGAAGGGTGTAGCTTCTGGAATATTTCATTAGGGGGAAAAGCAGCGATAAAAATGATAGCGTTTTCACTGAGTAAGATGACTACTACCTTTTCCTTAGTGTAATGGCAGAAAAAAAATCAAGTGGGTTGAGT
The DNA here is from genome assembly GCF_034638445.1 of Ciconia boyciana. NCBI lineage: Eukaryota > Metazoa > Chordata > Aves > Ciconiiformes > Ciconiidae > Ciconia > Ciconia boyciana. Next base: position 6,819,639 of record NC_132938.1, on the reverse strand, counting down.
TTTCTTTTCTAAACTGCTCCGAGCTAAGATGTGGTTTGTAGGACAAGGTTGGGGGGGTCCATCTGCCTTTGCCTTTACACCTGTACTTCAGCTGATGTAATATCACAGTCAAGGCTCCTGACATGTTGCGGGGTATCCCCAAGGTATATGCCAGCGTGCGGCAGGCTGGTTTGTGGCATGGAAAAAAGCCAAAATGGATCTAAACTACAAATTGTATGAATTTTCCTGCCATCTTGTCTCCCCCCAGCAAGCAATTTGTGCTTGGAGGGGGAGTTTGGGGGGACTGCGTGTGTTACAGGTGTCAGGTGTGAGCCCCATGTCTGATCTCCCCCAAAACCCAGGTGCTAACGGTGTGTGCGGCAACTGAGGAGGCCATTGGGGTACTTTGGGAGGATGGATGCTGAGGGGACAGGCTCCAGCTCTCCCTCTTCAGGGCACCTGGTGCAAGCAGAGGTTAGCATGAGCGAGCGGTGACTAATCCTGGGCCCCTGCAAAATAGATAAGGGGCAGAACAGCTGCTCCCATGTGATTTCAGCCTCCGTAATCAGTGCCAAAGAGGATAAGGAAAGACAAGGAAAGCGTCCTTGGGGAGACAAGGGGAGGGATGAAGTACCTGAAGGAGGAAAAGCCACCGAGGAAATAAACAGAGGTGTTATGAGCCCCAAACAATGACCTGCCATGGCTATAAAAAGCCACCGGGGTGAGACCTCGCAAGCACCTCGATCTTACAGGTGCTGAATCCACCGGAGCTCTGCAGTGACTGTCTCCAGGTCCCCGGGACTGCCAGGACATCCAGCCAAGGATTGGTGAGATCTTATTATCAGGGTCCTACTTCTCTGCTTTGCTTTGCCCGTTCCCGCGTCCCTTCCCCGTCCCCTCCCCGGGAGCCGGTGGGTCGCGGCAGCTGCCCGCTCGGCTGCGGCCACCCGTCCCCACCTTCCCCTTCCCTTGCTACCAGGTTCGGCATCCCCCGGGGGGCTTTTCAGAGGGGCGGGTCACAGGGTCGCAGCCTTCCTCTGCGGGTGGGTCAGTGGTGCTGGTGTTATGGTAGCTTTGCCCTGAGACGGAGCCGTCTTGGATCTCGTTCCCCTCACTATGATGACCGACATTGTTAGCAACTGGAAGCTGGAGCAGTTTGTGCTCCAGAAGTGTCTCCCCCCAGTTTGGTCCCCAGGGGCCTTCCAGGGCCCGGAGGCGTACCAGCAGCTGTGCCAGCAGTGGGAGAGCTGGTCGGAGGAGACCAAAAAGCCCAAACCCACAAACAAGTGCAAGAAGCGAGCGGCTTTGCAGGGTTTGCTGATGGTGGGGAGGGAGTTGTCCAAATTGCTGAAGGAGGCTCTTGAGAATGTGCAGACACTGGAGCAGACCAAGAGCGAGCTCAAAATGCAGGTGGACAACCTGCGGGCAGAGGTGCAGGGGTTGTGCGGGGACTCTCTGCGGAGCGCAGTGGAGATCACCCGGCTGGAGAGCAAGCTGGGCTATGAGAAGCAGAAATCGGAGGAGCTGGAGAAGGAGGTCGGCAAGTGGATCGGGGAGACCCACGATGCTCAGAGCGCGGTGCGGGCAGTCCTGCAGGATGTCCAGCGCGACCGGGGCACTGGCCCCGATCACAAGGTATGCCACGCCAAGATCCAGGAGCTGCAGGCAGAGCTGGGCGTGTCGAGGGGCATCGTGGCTGCTATTCAAGGCAAGAGGAGCCGGTTCGGGAATGGCGAAGGGGAGGACTCCCTGGACCCGCACCCGCCCCACTACGACTACGAGGATGACGTGTGGGGTGCCAACGGCCCCACCAGGCCATCCCCCTATGCTCCTCTGCGGGAGGAGATGTGCCAACTGCAGGGAGGGGAGGTGGAGGCTTCCAAAATTAAAAAGACCCCCCCTGATGAGCCGGCCGGCCATGGCCCACTCCAGGCCATAGACACCAACAGGGCTGTGCTCTGGTTTACCCCTGAGCAGCTCAAAACAGTGGGGAAAATGCTGGGGCCATTGACAAAGGAGACGGCAGTCAACTGGCTATCCAGGGCCCAGCGGCTGCCCAGGTGCCAGAGCGGCAACTTGGTGAGTGACCTGATAGACGTGGTGAGAAAGTGCATGAAACCAGACGATTTCGCAGCGCTGCCAGGGGACGTGCAGATGGGCAACGTCCAGGACATCAGGGATGTCCAGTTGGCCGTGCTGAAGGTGTTCTTCCCGGAGGTCAACCCCTTAGTGCTCTTCCACCAGGAGAAGCAAAACCCCGAGGAGCGGCCAGATGCCTATGTTAACCGTAAGAAGATGCTCTACCAGATGGCTGGGCTGCCTGGCTCAAAGGACTCCCCCCTTGATTTTGACAGGCCCGAATTCAAGGAGCCGCTGGTGGTGGGGCTGACCCCCCCACTGCGGGTGATTGCTGGTGGGGATGCGGCCAGAAAGCCGCTGTCGGAGCTGGAGCAGATCCTGACCCAGAATTTTGAGCTGCAAAAGCAGGCATTCCCCGGGTACATGCTGGGGGGGAAGAAAGGGAAAACCTCGGCCATGTCCTTCCAAAATGCGGGGATGAGAAAAATGCAAGGAGACAACCGAAAAGATCCCGATGGCAAGGGCAGTTCGGGGAAGGAGAACCAGCAAGGGCTGAGGTTTCAGAAGTCCAACCCTTGGCGGGCCGAGCTGAGGAAGCGTTTGATAAAATACGAGAAGCAGGAGGATATCGACGGCTTGCCAGACGCGGAGCTCTTCCGAAAACTGGCCCTGCATGAGGCCAAAAAGCACAGCAGCTCCAACCCAATTGACCCGGGGTCTAAGGCTCAGCAATAGGGCTGCCAGGCACCCGCATCGCCCCTTTTTGTGGCACCGATTAAGACCGATTCGTGGGGGCGCCTGATAGTTGATATAACTATTGGAGGAGGGGTGCTTGGACAAGTGATGTTAATTGATACTGGTGCCTCTTATTCAATTCTGAATATGGTCCCGGGCAAAGCCGGGCTCTTCCAAACCTCTGAAATTATTGAATTGACAGGGCCGAATGGCCAAAAATCATCAGTGCCATTCACAGGGCCTGTACCCTTTGAAATTGGGACTGCCAAAGGGTCTGAAAGATTTGGGAAAATGGAAATGAAGGGAAAGCCAGGAATTTTAGCCATCTCTGCACTGACAAAGATGGGGGTGGTGGTGGACCTGGCAAACCAAGCGCTGTTACACTGTCCCCAAAGTGATGTGCCTGTTATCCCAGCGAGCCACAGGGTGATGTCGGTGAAAGCCCCCGAGCTCCTGGTCCACCCTGAGTGGGAGCCCCGAGTGAAACGGGTCACAGAGCAGTTCCCCCAGGTCTGGGCAAGGAGCAAGCTGGACTGCGGGCAGATTGACGCTGTCGTGGCAGTCAAAGGGCCGGATCCCCCTCCTCAGCCACAGCCCCAGTACCCGGCTGAGGCTGAGGACAGCCTGTGGGACACAGTCAAAACCTTGTTGGAGCAGGGGGTGCTGGTGGAGCAGCAGAGCACCAGCAATGCCCCCGTGTGGCCCTTGCGGAAAGCCGATGGGAAAACGTGGAGGCTGACAGTCGACTTTGGCACCCTGAACCGTGTCACCCCACTGCGGACCTCCACGGTGGCCAAGTACCCAGATGTCATGGCGGCCATCTCCCGGGGATCCGAGTGGTTCTCAGTGCTCAGCCTGACCAGCCCGTCCTTTGCCATCCCCTTGCACCCCGAGTCCTGGCACAAGTTTGCCTTCACCCTTCGAGGACGGCAATTTGCCTTTGCCAGAGTCCCCCCGGGCTTCCACAACGCCCCCGCCATCTGCCACGCACATGTGGCGAGGATGTGGGAGAAGCTCGGCCACCGGGAGAGCGTGCTGTCCTGTGTCGGTGATGTCCTCATCCACACCCAGACAAAGGAGGAGAACCTGGAGGTCCTGGCGGAGGTGCTGGCGGCCATCCAGAAGATGGGCTTCAAGATCAGCCCCACGAGGGCTCAGCTGTGCTGGAAGGAGGTCTCCTACCTAGGGGTGACTCTGGGGGAGGAAGGGCGCTCACTGGAGAAGCAGAGGGTCGAGCTAATACAGAAGGTGTCGGCGCCGGCTGATGCCACCACCCTGAGGTCCTTCCTGGCTCTCCTGAGGTTCTCCCGGGAGTTCATTGAGGGCTACGCGGAGAAAGCTGCCCCTCTCTGCCACCTCCTGAAGAAGGACACCCCTTGGGAATGGGGGCCAGAGCAGGACGAGGCAGTGAAGACCTTAAAAGAGAGCGTGGCGCGAGCCCCTGTGCTGGTGCATCCCCAGGGGGACAGACCCTATGTCCTGCAGCTGGCCAGCACGGGGAGGGGGCTGCAGGCCACCCTGGGCCAGCAGCACGGCGCCCATCTCCTCCCCATCGCCCATGCGTCGCGCCTCCTGATGCCGGCCGAGCAACAGTTCAACGACTACGAGAGGGAGGTTTTAGCTTTGACCTGGGCCCTGCAGCACTGGGAGTACTTGGTGGGGTCGGCCCCGGTGCTGCTGAGGACCTCCCGTACCCCGGTGAGGTATCTTGTGTCAGGGAAGGGGGACGAGGGCCGCCCGCGCTGCCCCAGGATGGCCAACTGGGTGTTGGCATTGACTGACAAGGAGGTCCCTGGGGACCCCTTGCCCGGCACCTATGGGGTGGTAATCAGTGGAGAGAGGGACCGGGAGGAGCTGGGGCATCCCCCAGCCAAGGCCAAGCTGCGGCGGGCACCCCTGTTTGAGAGCAGCCTCAGCCTGGCAGAGGCCAAGGAGAGAGGCTATGTCGTGTGGTTCGTAGACGGGTCCAACTACCACGAGGAAGGGGTTCCCTACACGGGCTACGCCGCCATCAACCAGGGCACCGGGGAGGTGGTGAAGGGGAAGTGCCTGCCACACTCCATCCAGGCTGCCGAGCTGGTGGCTGTGACGGCCGCCCTGGAAAACACGCCGGCAGACCAGCTGCTGGCCATATTTTCAGACTCGGGTTGGGTGGTGCGGGCGGCGCTGGAATGGCTGCCACTCTGGAGGGAGAGGGACATGCAGTCTGCTGACGGCAAGCCCGTCACCTATGCCAAAAAGCTGCTGTACCTCGCGAGACTGGCGGAGCAGAGGGCGTGCCCAGCCCAGATCATTAAGGTGAAGGCCCACAAGAAGGGAACGGAGGAGGCCAAGTGGAACAAGGAGGCGGATGCCAAAGCCAAGCAAGGCGCGAAGGAAGGGCTGATGTGGAAGCCCAGCAAGACCTTGGAGAATGACCCCGTGTCGGTAGCTCCCAGCAGACACTGGGAGAGTGTGGACCTGCTGGGCTTGCAGGCACAAGACCCCAGCATCCAGGAGTTAGCACAGGGCAGGGAGTATAAAGGGTGCAAGGTGTGGAAGGATGTCTCGGGGCTGGTGCTGGCGCAGAGGGAGGGGGCAGAGTTCCCGGTCTGGGTGGTGCCTGAACTCGTCCGGACAGAGCTGGTGGCCCTGGCTCATGAGCAGGGGCATTTTGGGATGGACAGGACCATGGTGAGGCTGCAGGGCGCTGGGTGGTGGCCTGAAATGAGAGAGGATGTGGAGAGGTACGTCAGCAACTGCCTGACATGTGCGGCCAACAATCCCGATGCCAAAACGGCCAAAGTCCTTCTGGGCCACCAGAGGATTTCTGGGCCGTGGAGCAAGTTGCAGATGGAGTTTATTGGCCCTTTGCCCCAAACAGCCCAAGGGAACAGGTATTGCTTGGTGATCAGCGATAACTTCACCAAGTGGGTGGAAGCGTTTCCAGCTCGAAACAACACGGCCAGCGCAACCGCGAAGATCCTGGTAGAGCACGTCTTCTCACGGTGGGGTGTCCCAAAGGAGATCGACTCAGACCATGGCCAACGCTTTGTCGGAGAAGTCACGAAAGGGGTGTGCCAAGCCCTGGGAATCAAGCAAAAGCTTCACATCATGGGGCATTTCCAGAAGCCTGGCTCGGTGGAGGGGCACAACCAACTGCTAAAGACGGCGCTGAGGAAGCTTGTGAACCAGCAAAGGAAAGACTGGGATGAGAAGCTCCCACTGGTCCTGTTGGCGTTACGGGGGGCTGTGGCATCTCACACGCCTTCTCCCCAAAAGCTGCCTCCTGCAAGAGATCCAAAGCTGCCAGGACACTGGTGGCAAAGAGGGGAGCCGCCGGATGAACTGCAGCCCCGTGTGCTGACGGACAGGTGGGTCCAGGACATGCTGAGGACCGTGTCGGCTATGTACCACCAGCTCGCCTCGGTGCAGGAGACCAACATCCCCAAGATGGATAAGCAGCTGGGAATGCTGCTGCGCCCCATGGAGTGGAACACGGGGGACCTGGTAACGTATCGGGGGGTTAGAGAGAAGAACCAGGTGCTGGGACCCCAATGGATGGGGCCTGTTAGGGTTGTGAACAAGGCCAGCCCCTCCATGTACCAGGTAGAAATCAGAAAGGGGGCGAAAAGGCAGGAAAAATGGCTCCATTCTTCACAATTAAAAGCATGGAAGGGAAATTAACGGGGCTGGAGAGCCCGTCTTGCTTATGTTTTGCAGATAAAGGAAAATGGAAGGCGATTGTGACCGGCGGGAAGGGCGAACTTCGTTGCATCACCAGCCCTGTTTGTGCTGCGGGGAAAATGCTTTCAAATTTCTCGTTGCAGGATTTGCTTTGCTTTCTGGTATGTGCATAGTGCTGAGCACCCAACATGCCCAACCAACCCATCAGCATCTCAGACAAAAAGTCAGTCGTTCCCACTTAGAAAGGCACCCGGACACATGGGCCACAGGCCAGCACAGGGTTAGGAGGTACACAAAGACTGGGACCGATTGGCCCTGGTCTCAAGCTCACATAAAATATACAGGAAGCATGGGATTAAATTCTAACAAATGCTTAAATTTGTCAACGGTGGTTATGCACGGGACGGAGGTGTACTTGGAAAATGAGTGGAGCTGGGATAGCACAAACAGACTTCCACAGCTGCTGGGGAAGGTGGGACAAGAAATAAAGGTAGGGTGCAGGGTAATTAATGGATCCACTTACCAGCGAGTAACTCAAATCTCTGTAACTGAAGTAAAAACTAAGAAGAATCAGAAAAAAACCTGTGCTGTGGAAAAATTGGACTGTTGGTGCAATTTTACTTTGGTCCAGCCAGTCTTTGTGGTCTGCCTCTGGGCACACGACAGCGTGGGGCTGTCCTTTAAATTCAAGATTACCACCATGACGCGCTCCTTTGCTGCCATTAAGATCTCAAAGTGCCATTTTTTGGCCTGGCATGCAGCCCAATATGCTGAAGTTGGCAACCAAGTAAAATTGGAAATAAAATACTCCCAAGAAAGTATAACCGACCCGATGCAAATCGATGGCACCACCGTGACTATCACGGCCCCTAACGGCCGCAAGTGGGTCGTGTCAGTAAACTGCCTCCGTGAGAGCAAAACACTTAATAGATCTGAATTAGGCACAGAGGCTTCATGGTATAATCAGGATTATGGACGCTGCCCACACCTGGTCATAAACCTCCAGGTGTGGTGTCAAGGAAACCTGAGCGTAGAAATGTCCCCTGAGCTTGGAGGAAAGTGGTGGATAGGAGGCCCCGAAGGATTTAAAAAAGAGTTTACCATCATTGCTGTCTTGCGTCCCTTTGTTTCCAAAATAGGCCCTTATGTAGTCAAGCAAAATCACATCCAAGAGCTGTTGACTGGGCCTGTCCGGTCACTGAAGAAGGTGGTGTTGTCTCTGTCCACTGTTAATATTTCATCCATCAGACCGCACTGTACCCCCTTTCTATCCACCCTCAACACTGGCTGGCTGGCATGGCTCCACAGCCGCTCCATCCAGGGGACCCGGGCCAGGAGAGACTTGCTAGCCACGGCACTGGGAGGAGGAGGCACCGGGCTGGGAGTCCTCAACAGCATGAACGTGGAGGTCTTGGCCAACAAGTTGGAGGCTGTCACCTCAGGCGTGCAGGGTGTCCTCAACCCCCTGAATTCATCCCTGGCCAGCCTTGGGATGGGGCAATGGCTCGTGTCAGAGGTGTTGCCCACCTGGGAACAAATAAGCGAGAAAGACCACCAGGTGCTGTTGCGAGCACTGGGCATCGAACAAAATAACGTCTCCCTTGCTCTTAGTTGCATCCAGGCCCAGATGTGGGTGCAGAGTGTCGTTGCAGGCATCCTGAGAGATGGTGACAACGGTGTCCTCCCCACTGAGATCCGCAAGATTGTGTGGGATGCAGCCACAGAGAAGGAGCGGCAGCTCCAAGCATGGTGGAGGCTCGTCAACTTCACCCATGACCAGCTCCTCAACGCAGTCATCGCCCACGTCCTGACCGTGGCGGAGGCCCGCATTGAAAAGGTCTACCCCATCGTGGCCCTGGGGGTTAACACAAACGGGTCCGTGGTCTACCCCCTGGACCACCGTATGTGGGCGAGGGTGTCTGATGGGAAATGGCAATCGGTAGATTTGGAAGCCTGCATTTTGGAAAGGGGGCTGGGATTCATATGCGAAGATGATGCCCTTAAGGCGAGCGATGTTTGCTTTGACACCAAAGAAGGGGTGTGTCATTTTGAGATCAATCCCCAGAGCAGCAACAAAACCGTGTTAGTGTACGTAGGGAAAGGGTGCGTGTGTTTTAGAACGATGTGTAAATACGTGCAAATTAATGACATTTATAATCAGACCGTGTTTAATGACTCAAATATGTGTGCTTGCAATGTAGCTATTATTAGAGGCTGTGATTTTGTGTATAAACCGCCTGTGTTTACTAGCCAGTTGCTAATCAGAAACTATACCTTGTATCGTAGTATAACCCCGACCCCCATCGGTATGGATTTGTCACTCGTAAAAGAAATGTTAGAGCATGCAAATTTACAGCAGCTGTTAGAAAATGCCAAGGCAGAAGCTAAAAAGATCCTAATAACTGTACATCATGATGGTAATGTTATAAAACAGGTAATGGAACGAATTAAGAGGGTGGGAGAACACCACTGGTGGGAAATTTTCTTTGGCTGGTCCCCCACAGCCACCGGCATCTTCAACATGCTGCTGCACCCCATTGTAGTTATACTGCTAATGCAAATCTGTGTGTGCTTTGCTATGGTAGTGACTTGTTACTGGATGAGGCAGGTGAAGCTCTGCATTGACAACCAGGTGAAAGGACTGGGGCTGGCCAAGCGCCTCCTACCATAGTCAAGGGCAAGACTGGGTTGGCCTCTGTGTTTGCCACCAAGAAGAACTTTTAGCTCCGCTGTTGGCTGCAACCCAGTAGGCGTTGAGCGGTGGGGACACACGCCATACCAGACCTTGATGTGAGGGATGGCCTCCTCTGTTACAAGAGGGCCATCCAGGAGGGGAGGGCAGGCCAAGCAGCCTGCGGTTGGCATGAATCACAGAATGGTTGAGGTTGGAAGGGACCGCTTGAGATGATCTAGTCCAACCCCCCCCTGCTTAAGCAGGGTCACCTACAGCAGATTGCCCAGGACTGTGTCCAGTTGGGTTCTGACTGTCTCCACAGATGGAGACTCCACAACCTCTCCGGGCAAACCTGTTCCAGTGTTTGATCACCCTCACAGTAAAAAAGCAAGAGTTAGCATAAGCAACTTGTCTTTGAACCTCCCATCCCCAAATGCTAATGTGAAGAAGCTGCTTTTATGTGACTTAAGACTCCTTAAGCAGAGAACAGGATAAGGAAAGCCAAGGACAGTGCGTCTGGAAGGAAAGAGAAGGGAATGTAACGCCTGAGCGTGGAAAAGCACCCACTGAAAATGGCAGAGGTGTTACGAGTCTCAAAGACTTGGAAAGACAATAAAAGATGAGCAGAACGGAAGACCCTGTAATCACCTTGGACTTAAAGGAGCTGAATCACATAGACCTTTGCAGCAACCATCTCTGGGTTCCCAACACTCCCAGGACGTCTGGCCAACGGATTGGTGAGATCTTGTTTTCGGAGCCTGGACATCACCGCTTTGCTTTGCCTAGTTGTGCATGTTGTACTCAATAAAATTTGTCTGTTAGAGCATGGACTGTCTATTCAGTTACTGCCTGCTCAGCTACTTGCTACCCAGGCTTGTAACTTTGGCTACACTGGTAAAGAGAAATTCTGGTAAAAAGAAAAGATGTGGGGTTTTTTTTCCCCTTTTATAGGCCAAAATCACTCACTTGCTTTTTGTCTGCAGAATATTCACTGAAACACAAAGATTTCTGCCTTGGGCTGAAGAGTGGGGCTCTGAGCACACACCCGCTCTCCTCTTTCATTCTGCCTCTCCCACCCTGCATCACCCCCCTGCCTCTGAATCCAGAAGGAGCCTTAAAATATAAATAGGGCGTCTCAAACGATTTAAAACCATTGGCAATTTCAAAAAAATAAATCAACCACCTCATTGCCAGCGCATGCATCTGATCTCATCTCAGAGGTGCTGCTCTCTCTGAGAATGGAGGTGGGGGGTATGCAGACAAAAAGCCCTTTGCAATCCAGGCTGAAATAAAAAGATTAAAGAACTGGCCTTTAACTCAGCAGGAACTGCTGGGCTAGTTCAAGAAATGAGTTAAAAACCCCCACTTTTCACAATCACCCACCTGGGAAGTGCAAAGAAACGGCATATTGCCACAGCATACTTTTTTTGAAGAAAAGTGAAACTTCAGTGTATAGGTTGGATAAAGACACTTCTCTTTAAGGAGCACACATTATAACTGAGCTCATGAAAACGTGAATAAAAAAAATCACTGTCTAAAAACACAGAAATCCTTTTTCCCCCTCCAAGCACCACGAAAACACCCCCTTCACCCTTGGGACGGGAGGTTGAACTCTCCCCCCCCAGCCCTCCAACCCACCTCAGAAAGGGTCGGTGCCTGGTGCCCTCTATGCTCTGCTGCTCCCTTCATTTTACCCATAACAAAGCCTCACAGAAAACACATGGTTATTTTGGTTAAAGCACCTTTCTTACTTGCTAACACCTTACATGTTTCATGAGAATTAATTTCCCTGTGAATAATTACGCTTTTATACAAAGCCTTTACCCTTCTAACCTGTTTTGGGAGCCTGTAGGGGAAAAAGGAACCACAGAAAATTCACATTATCCACTCTTCAGTCCTAAACTTGCACCAGGACAGTGTGGCACAGCAGGGGTTAGCCCTAGGATGATGGTATAGCCATAGGGAAAGGGGTTTCTACATCTACATGCAGGTTTTAGCGGAATGCAGAGTCCTGCATGGCTGCTGGACGCGGCAGCAGCATCCTCTGCAGCTGCAACAAGCTGCTGCCCTCCGCAGAGCCGGCACACGGTGCACATAGGTTTGGAAAGTTTGCAAAACTATGGCCCCTTTTAGCGTCATTTGTTTATCACCACAAACTGAGGAGGGCGGTTGTCACGGTAGCAGCGGTATCGCTGTGGCTGCGATAGACTTTGGGTGCAGCCTGGGGGCACGACCTTAAGTCACAGTTTTTGTCTGCTTTTCCAGTGGCTTCAGTAGATCCCATAAAGGATTTTACCTAAACTTGCCTGCTTTTCCAAGCCAAATGGGTAACAGAATCGCATTTATTTCCTGGTATTTTTGTTCCTGTCCTCTGTGCTCCGGAGCGGAGGGGAGTCTGCCTGTGCAGAGCATGCAAGCTGTGGCCTGTGGAAACCCCCAACCCATCTGCAATGCACCAGCTTTCCTCAGTTCCAACCAGGTAGATCGAAGAGGCAGTTTTCAGAGCTAGCCCAGCCTGGCTGCCTCCGCTTCAGGCTGCGAAGATCGATGTGGGCAGGTCACTGGCCCCACTGGTCTAGCCCTGTGGCAGTAATTCAGATGATTAACTTTTGAAAAACTAGGGGCTAAGATGCTGCTGCGAAGCAGTTTTGACTCAAGTGGAACAAGTGATGTAAAAATAAGCCTTGGTGGAACCCCGACATGCTGGGATCCTCTGGAGAGTCTAAAAAGAGCCCACAAGGCTCAGGAAGGTACCAAACACATAATTTAACCCAAGGACCCTGTTCTCCATGCAGAGCATCTGCTTACCTCTGGATATGTCTCATGGGACTGCAGGGATACTCTATTATTTCTCTTGGGTACCTGGTGTGATGGACCTTTCCTGCTGCTGCAGAGGATCCTGCCAGTTTTGGGACATGCCCTGCAGCCACGTGGAGGTGCCACAGCAGGTCCTCACTCCATGTGAGCAGACACGGGGAGTCTCCATCTCATCTGAAGCAAAGGTGAGGGGCTACGTGGAGATATCTGGATCGTGGCTGCATGGGGCCACCTCCAGAGCCAGTCCTGGGGTAAAGACCTAACGGCTACCCTGAACCTATAAATCCCACATTGGCTCAAATCAAATGCAGCAGGAATTTGAGCCTGGGTTTTCCCCTGGCTAGGCTTGTACTTGAAGTACAAGTACTTGTACTTGTATTCACAGAGAAGGGATTCATCTGGCTTAGAACCTCTCAGTGCTGATGTCCTTCAAACCTCCTGCATTTTGTAAGCCACTGCGCATCAAAGGAATCCTATAAAAGCAAAAGTAGTAGCCGGCGGATTGATACCCTCGAGGGCTCAATCTCAATACAGCACTGGAATGTCTGCTGCAATGCTCCGGTTGTGACCCCTCCATAAGATACCCTTATGGTTGAGAACAAACGTTTTACTCCTACCAGCCCTGCTTAGTGGCTAGGCAAGCTGTCCCCCAGTTCCTTTTGCTCCCAAGCGTTTTACTCCACCCCAGAGCACACCAGGTGATTCACAGAGAAGCTGTGAACTATTTACAATCTCTAAATTTACTGCAGACACGACCCAGTATAGCAGAGCAGTAAGAAGGGAAGAGCGAGAAAGCCCCAGGGACAGTGATACAATCAGACGGTGATATAGTGCAGTGTGCTATATCCCGGCTGATCACTATTTGTTATGTATGGGCAGGATGGAAGAAATGAGTTTTAGGAGGCGGAATAAAGAAGAGCATCACGGCTCAGAGGCACAATAGGGAGAGTTGGTATGAGAGCTAAAAAGCTGGGTAGCTCATCTGGGATGTGGGACAGATTCTGGCTTGTGTTGATTTTTTTTCTGCTTTGTAGAGTCCCAGAGAAATTCTGTGATGTGCCAGCACTCAGCATGAAGGGAGACGCTTGATTTACTCCTCACAGCAGACTCAGGAAGCGATCAGATATACATCAGCCTGGCTGAGAAGGAGTCATGAATAACTCAGTAGGGAGTTGGTTTACTCTTAGGAGTGGTGAAATGACTGAAGTTATATCCCGCAGAGGGAAATGCAGGGAATTCTTACGGATTTACTCATTTTCTTGAAAAGACACAATGGAAACAATTTCCAATTTTGAGAGAGATCTATCATTGGCACAACTGTTGAGTTTGGCAAAGCTAACATAAGACACTGTAATTAAGAATTAGGCCTTCTACAGCATGGGGCAATCAAAATGCCCTTGTTCCTCTAGCTGCTCTCAGCAGTTTCACCAGTGGATGAGAGTCACAGGTACCTGGAAAGAGAACAGAAAGACATGAGGTTACTTGGAATAGTGCAGGCTAGAAGATATGGGGGAAAAAACATCCCCCTTAAACTTTCAACTACATTTCCCTTTCTTCCCTTTCAACTACATTTCCCTTTCTTCTAGCATCTCTAGAAGTAATGCAAGGCTTTATTCTATCGAGAGGCACGGGAAGTTGTCGATACCTGCACGAGTGATGGTGGATATGCCTTTTGACCTGATCTGAGAGCAGGAAGCAGCTGTAGGGCATGGCTCTACGAGGTGAGTGATGGTGTGAATTTACAGTTCATCGGCTGCTCCGTGGAAACTGCTCTCTCCAGGCTTGTACTGCAGGGTGTGCACAGAATGACTTCTCCCTCAGTCAAACTGAGGTACATTACTCATACTGGTCCTGTGACAAGAGTACACATTTGGCCAGCAAACCATGCCCTATTTTGTCTCCTGATAACTTGTTTGTGCAGCTGGACACAGATTTACAGGCCTGGCCCTCCCACCTCATCTGCCCAGATGGGCTCTGTCCCCTGTATGCCCATGGACGCTGCACTGGTCCATGCATGGTCACAAACAGTGCGGGGATAAAAGTAATGGCTGGAGCCACCTGCATTGTATGTATCTCCCCCTCTCCACCCCTCAAACAGATGAAGGCTTGTCCAGTATGATAATGAAGGTCCTGGCTGATACCAGCACAGTAGGAAAAGAAAATGGGAGTAAAAATTCCCTATCATTGGCAATATGCAGTCAGTACTTTAATATAACCCTTTGTTTAGCTTTTTCATGCAATTCCAGAAAATTATTTTAGTATCATCCTTCCAAGCACATTCAAAGGACACAGACAGGCTTGCATAGCAATATTCTCTACCCTTAGTGTATTTTCTGTAAGACAAACGTGTTTTGGCTGTGTATACAGGACTGACACAAATATTTTCAGAAACCCATATATGATCAGGCATTACTGGGGACAGAGGAAAGCAGCAAAGACAGACTCACCTCACTGTCAGAGCCAAGTGTTGTTCAGTGGGGGGAGAGACAAGCCCCCCTGGCTTATGCAGCAAGTGGTCCCAAGGGACAGAGGGTAGACACCGACCTTTACACTTTCCCTGAGGAAGTAAACAAACAGTAAGTGCCATTAGATAGTTTAATGACTGCAGCATTTCCACAGCCACCCTTAAACTGATTAAAGATCAGAAGCTTCAAACCTGGAGGCTTAACACAAGACACCCAAATCTCTTTTTAGACAGTTCATTGGACCGTCTTTGATCTTTAGTGCTACTGAGCAGCAGGTAGTCAGCTGTTCTCAAAACTAAACCCCTTTCTGAGGTGCCTACAAGGGGATATAGATGCTTATTTATTATCACTTTCAAGAGTGCTTCACTGGCCTAGGCTTCATTTGATGATCTCCTCGGAAGTCTCTTGTACTTGTCAAATGCCACATGAGCACATTCTGAAGCATAAACACTACAAATCCATCTGACTGGGGGGCTCCCATTGCATTATCCTTGCTCTCCATTAGCAAATGTTGCAGTGATGCTGCAAAGATGCCTGCTTGCCTATGTTTGCCTAAGCAAACAGCATCAGAATACTCTATAAAACATTGCTAAAAAAAGAAAAAAAACCCAAAGACTTATTTGCCTCAACAGCACATCCACAAATGAACAAGAAAATACTGCCACAACAGTGGTGGTATGTCTGTCCTCACTTCCTTCGTGCTTGTTCATAAACCTGACCGAAAATCTTAACTCAGTTAGTTGCCAGGGCTAATGCGGAGCAGCAAAATCATAACGAAAGTTGACGTAGCTATGAGAGGAGCGTTGGAGAGCAGGTAAGGCTACACAGTGGAGGTTCAGATGGACACCAGCTTGCGGCTGTTGTCTCAACCTCCTTTTCTTCACCAACTGGTGCTTCTTGCTGTTTTGAGCGTGGAGCGGAAAGATGAAAGGCAAGCTGTGCACCGGCGTACGTACCCCATGCCCAGCGAGCCCCCTTTTGCAGCTGTGCGGCAGGCAGTGTGCTGGCTCTGCAACACAACACCTTCACCGCAGGCACAGCGCCGGGGTCGGCACACCAGTGCTCTTAAATGAGCGTGGCTGGTGTGTGTGGTCTGATTTCTTCATTTGCTGAGCTAGAAAAAAGAAGAATAAAAAGAGATGTAAACAAACCAGAAGGCAGGCAGCAAAGCAGCTGGCATCACCTTCTCCCTCAGGTCTGAGAGGGGTTTTTCTTAAAGCAAAGCCCCTTCCATGCAATTCTCTCATTTTGAGGGCAATTCTAAGGAAACAAGTACGTCGCACGTGCTTGCTTTAGGCTGTGAGTGCAGATACCCTCACACAGTGACATGAAATAACTTAGCAGGGAAGAGACACTCATCCTGAGAGTTTTCAAAAAATATCACAGCCCTGTAAGCGCTTAAACAGGCACAAAAGCCAGCAATACCAACTACTGACCATTGACAGAGGGTCCCAAACCCCAGACTTTATATAAACCTGCAGGGGTAGGCTTTATGTCTCATGTTGCTTTGTAGGATGCAACTCCACTATCATGGTCTTGATTTCACATTGGCTTCCCAGGTATCCTCTTCCACCCTGAGCATGACAGCGTGGAGCAGGGAAGGAGCTCGCATGTGAAGGAATTGCTGATGCACGTTCAAATTTGACTGCTACACGCAATACAGGTGCAAAAGGTGCCTTCCCAAGGGGCCCTGAGGCCTCTGCGTCATGGGCAACACTGACATGAGCTGTTTGGCCCAGGAACCTCAGTGCATGCACAGATGTTGCTGCTGAAGGCAAGCCCAGGTGCTGTCCGAGAGAAACCCATGTGAGCTGAGTGTATCCTGCATGGTCCCTTGATCTGGACTTGCATGAAGCTACCACACCAAAACTTCTATCGACCTCTAAGAAGTAAGCAAAAGAGCCAAATCTTGCAAGCTGCTGAGACGTCTCACATTTCAGTGGTCACACACTACCTTGCCCGGGTGACTCATTTGATCAGACAGCGATGCAACTGGTCTCCTGGTGTTACAGCAAGATGGGGAGTGCAAAGCAGGAGAAGGAGCGTTACTGGGGTGAAGCTGAGCAAGGCAGAGTGATATTTTTTTTTTTTTAAGCACATGAGATGGATTTCAGAAAGGCTGAAGGCAGGGTAGGAAAGAACAGAGCTGATGCAGAAAGCCCCCAGAGCTTCTCCCGTCGTGCTCTGGAGGCACAGGCTTCATTTGCACATGAAGTCAAACGAATGTAAGGATACAGACTTCAGAGTTTTGATTAACACTCCAAGGAGAACCTGTGTATATATATATATACACCATGGTACTTCAATGTGTTATTAACCATTGATGTATCACTGACATGGGAGAGTGAAAAGAAATAGAAATGATCATTTCTGCTGACTACAAAAGGGAAGGTTTTGCCACTGTGGCTCAGAAATAGCATCGATAAAGACTCATTTCAAAAGAAACATTTGAGGGAAAAAGCTTAGCATTGAGCAAGAGCTATCACAGTCAATATATTTCTCATACAGCATATTATAGATAACTGTGGTTCAGCCTGTGGAGCTTGAATTTATAATCCTGATCGTTTGGAAATGCCTAGCATTAAGCTTTGGGGAAAACAACTTTATTTCAACTGTTTGTTAGGTTAGTGCTCAGAACATTGCAGTGAACAGTTTCATCGTTAATTCTAAGAAATCCTACTTCCTTTTAAAGGTTTCTTTTAAAACTCCCCTCCCTCCCACACAGTGGGAGATTTTCAGTTTTCCCCACAGCTCTCGGAGGAAAAAAAACAACCCAACAATGCACCACTTCTTTCACATTCCCCCCAGTGAGATTCTGGTTTTATTTCAAACTTTCGTGTCTTAAGTAGGGAAATAGCAAGGACCTGAGCCTGTCAATGCAAGAAGAAAAGGTCTGTGACCTGAGGGCCTGTGTTTTTGCCTGGTGTTGTTGAGTATCAATCCTACGATGAAGCCCAACTGTGATACAAGTGGTACTCGGCCCATTGAGCAAGGTAGGCTCCTGCAGGTGTTCAAGACTTGTGGAAGTGTCAGCCACTTGTGGAAATTGAGATTTATGCCTGTGGCCCAGTCTTATACCCTGGTGCAGGAGTGATTCCGAGTGCAAACCTAGGAGCAAAGCTGGACAGGCAGTTTGCTGGAGCTCTCTGAAATCAAAACAAAGTTTTCTTAAAGTTCAATAGGAATCAATGCCTCAACCTTTGCTCTGCCAGAAGTAACTGGCTGAAATAGCACTTGATTGCTTTCAGCTGTAAATCGAGCTCTTTGAAATAAAGGACAGTAGCTTATTTGGAGATGAGGAACACTGTTGCTCTTTTTCCAAAGCTTTACCACAGAAAGATTTATGGCCCTGTACCTATTTATGGTTTCCTATTTATTCATTTTTTGTGACCCATTTTTGTGATACCTGCATTCATCACCAGTTTAAGGGTATAGTCAAGAACTGCTACAGCTGGTTGGGGTTAAAAAGATGCTGTGCCTGGCTGCTCACCACCTCACTCTCAAAATATAAGCAGGATACAAAACAGGTACAGCTGGAAAGACACCAGCAGACCTGACAGGGCTGTAACCTCCTCCCTCAGGTCATTTCCACCAGTGGATGTGAAGAACCACCAGAAGCTATATAACATGTTAAGGTTAAATAAGTGGCAGCTGGAAGAGCTCATCTGGCACCACGTTCCTGGCATGTTGTAAATCACAGAAGCAGCTTGTGGAAAGGCTGGAAAGAGGACCCAAATCTCCCAGTCCTCACCCTGGTGCTTTCATCTTGGTGTTCTGGCTGATAAACACAGCCATTAAGCACACTGTCAGCTTCTGTGTTTTTGGATGGCAGTACTGGCCAAGAGCTCTATGCTGAAAAAAATACCTTAATTAAACTGTAATAGTCCTCTAACTAGCTCAAACAACAGTTTTACACTGTAATCTGATTCCACAGATACATGGTAAATTTGAGATGCAGCTCAAGGCATTGCATTCAGGCGATTAACACAGATTTCAGTTGAACGCCTTTCAATCTTTATAGAAATACGCTTAGACAAGTTAGCAAGTTAGATATGATGAGGATGTGTCTCCTAGGCCAATGGCAGGGTTAACTTGCCAGGTGTTAGCATTCCCAGTGTGCCTTGCTGAAACCACAGCCTGAGTTCAGGGCATGCAAGGCGACTTTAGTGGTTCTCCCTTTTATTGCAAGATTTCAAATGAGAACCACCGTGAAAACAACTTTTTGCTCACTTCACAGGACGCAGAAAGAGATGTCCTGTTTCAGTTGTGGCTTTTTTCAGACAGACCTCGCACTAGAATCTCACTACAAATTTTTCACATACTGCAGCCAGTCATGAAACCAAAGTATAAAAAGTCATAAAAAGGAAAACAAACTACAAAAAAGTGACAGTATTTTGCAGAACAGCACATTCACACTACTCTTCATAGGACACTGAACATGACAGCTGCTTTCAGAGGTGAGCATCTAGGCTCTATTACATGTTCACTGAATAAGCAACTCCAATGCTTTCAGGCATTTTTTGTTACTCCTGCTCCAGCAGAAGGGTGGCCCTGTCTCCCTCTCATGTCAGCTGCCCCTATGGAGAGCTTAAGCTGATCTGTTTGCCTGTGAACGAGCATAGCGGATGCAGGGACACAAGGATGTCCCAGGGATGGTAACCTTCAGGAGAAAGGAGGGGAAACTGGGAGCAGCAGGCTGCTTCAGGGACACATCATGGGCAGGATAAATCTGCCAGAGTCCCCTTCTGCACCATTTGTAGATGAAAAAAAGAGGCCTTGGAAGAATTCAGTACTTGATCCAGGTGATCTGGAGAGCGCCAAAATCGAACCAACCAACCATGGAGAGCGCCAAAATTGAAATGCAGGAGTCTTCACTTAAGCCCAGCTTTAAACAGCAGTTCTAACCTTGTTTTGTGCTCAGCTACATGTACCCAGTTTTAACTTTCCTTTTTCATATACAGCAGCTCTTTCACAAAGCCAAGCAGCACACAGGTTTACTGAAAGAGGAGACAGTGCTTTTGGGCCTTCACAGAGGAACCCTCATACCTGCATAAAACACCATTGACTCCAGGGGGTCTCCAGTCAGAACTGCAAGTCTATCTCCTCAGATGTGATAGAAAAATCTGTGATTTAATCTGTTCTCAAATCAGACTTGTAATGCTTTGGTAGTTTTAATGGGAGGAACAGATGAGCAGAATTAGCGTTCATTACAGACAGTGTGGATTCCTTTGCTACTAAGAAGTTAAAAAAGACGTATTTACAGTAAAGGGTAAATAAAGTCATCAATCTCTGTGCCTAGCATTTTAAAATATCTAGTATGTAGATAACTATTGGCACAAATGTGAAAGGCTAGGAACAAGGCAATCAGGAAACACACAAACAATAATCATTATTTATGACCTTAGGAAACTGGATATCACTCATCTAAATGGGAGCTATAAGTCACTTCTGCTAGATGAGAATCCGCTATGTCTCATTTGCGGCATTTACATCATAGATTAATCATTGTTTAATCAAAATATGGCAAGAACACTTCTTTTGGGATCTTATATTTCATGTTTGATATCAATAAACTTTGTTTAGAGCTATTCTACACAGTTTGCACAACCACTTTCCAGTGGGTGGGTGAGGAGGGTATGGAGTTCAAGTACAGATTTGGGGATGATCACTGAAAAAACCAAACACATCTCCTGTTCTGCCAACTCATGCTTTTACCATATTTTCAGAGCTGTTAATCTCCTCCCAACTTTCAAAAGTGCAACTCTTATTTCAAAAGCAAGTAAACTGGTGCTTATTTCCCTTCAATTAGTCTGTTCCCTGTGTACAGAGTACTACACCATGGCCTTTCCACCTGCTGGAGGTCTAATTGTTTTCTTAGACTGACTTCCTAAGGAAAGGAGGTGTACGGGACCATATTGGAGCAAGGGTTCCTTACTAATAACTGTGAAAAACACTGGCCATATTTGTACAGCCCTATTTGACAGAGTGGCAGAAATATCAGAGAGATGTTACAGCACCCCAAGGTTTGCTAAACTAGGTGTCCTGGGAGAAGAGAAAGTAATTATTTGTCTTACATGGGAGACACACTGCAGTGCTGCCCACGTTATTCTCACAGCAAGGAGTATGCACAAGAGAGAGCGCTTAAAAACCTCCCCAGTTACACTGTAGGACAATACAAGCAGCCTGCAGTTGGCAGTTTACAACAGCTCACAACTGTCATCAACAGTTAGCATAAGTAAGTTATGATTGAATCCACTCTCTTCCCAAGTAAATAATGAGAAAAGCAGTTCTTAATGTGTGACTTGAGACTCCCTCATTAGATGAGCAGGGGGTAAGAAAGCAAGCCAGGGAAAGAGTCCTTGGAAAGACACAGAAAGGCATGGAACTCCTGAGCGAGGAAAAAGAGCCACTGAAGAAAGCAGAGGCATTATCAGCCTGAAACAAAGACCAGGGGAGATTAGGAAAGGAGACCAGAACAAGGACCCTACGTACACTTTAAACTTAAAGCTGAATCTCCATGGACCTCTGCGTTCAGGTTCCTGAGACTCTTGCCCAATGAATTGTTATTGGAACCTACGTGCTCCTGCTCAACTTTGTTTAGTTGTGTATGTATCTAGTTAAGCTTGTCTGTTAGAGGATGGACTAAGTTTCTTGACAGGTCAGATGCTAACTACTCAGATTTATAAGTTTATCAGCAGCAGAAAAATCTAAATCCAAAGATTGCAATCAACCACAAAACACAAATCCTTAAAAAATAAAGTAGACTACATTATTTTGAGGGCTTTTCAACTTGCTTCTTATACCCGCAAAACTAAAACAAATTAGACAGAATTCAAGGCTTGAGGGCCCTGGTCTCTACTCCATCTCACACCACAACAACCCACAACAGAAAGTTTCAGTTAGGCAGATATACCAAGAGCAGCAGCTCAGCACAGGTGCCTCTACAAACATTAACCCAGTGGAAAGTGCAGTCTGAGTGGTACAAACCAACAGCGTGATGGCTTTCAGATCCCACATCAAGGTTCAGAAAAAGCTTTCTTGCAACCTGAAGGCAATAAGACAGATACTAAAGGGTGTGTTAAGAAATTGCTTTTAAATTATCACTTTTCAGAATTTAACTGTATTTACTCAATCCAGCAGCTTTCAGTAAGACATCACACAGGCTTCAAATCCTCTACACAACCCCAGCTCGGCACAGTGCAGGCAGACATTGCAATTCCTCTCTTCCTCTTAGGCAGCCTGCCTGCCCCAGGCCCTGTAGAGACTGATGCATTTCTCCAGTGTCCATGGCTCACTGAACGTCTCATCTGAGAGTCCTAGGAGCAACACAAGAGCTTGAACGCTATCATCTAAGTTTCTCAATTAATTGCACATACGTAGGACATGAGTGCTCATGCCACAATAACGTAAATCCATATTGTGAATGAAGGTCTGGTGACATGACATTTCAAATGGAAATACAAAGCTGTTACTGATTTTTCAGAGTATTGTTTGGATCACAAATCTAGCTTCATTCTAACATTCCTTCTGTACATTACTTTGAGTGAATGAAGCAGAAAGCAGCCTCATGCTAGCTATCAATTTTGCATATTGCAGCTTTTCTGTGTTTCCTAAATGAAACTAAAAATCAGGATTACAATGAGAAAAATCTACCAGACAATGTATATCTGACAACCAGTTGCATGTTTAATAGACTCATTTTCCACTCAGAACTGGGTGACAAAAAAAACCAAACCAAACCCCCAAAAATCCCAATATCAAATAAGGTTTGGAATCAAAAGCCTTTCACATTCTCTTTTTAAAATCTGTCAGAGAAATGGTTACAGACATGGCTGGGAACATTGTAGTGACCTTATTTATCTTACAAGTTTATGTACTTTCCTAGAAGAATAATATAAACCTCAGTAGTAGGCACCATTAATATTAGAAAGAAGCTATACATTTTGGTGAAAATTCCAGCAGTATTCTGTAAGCTACTGACTCTTATTTGTGGTATATTCCAGAAGAGATTATAGACTTTCAAACTTGCATCACTGCAATGGCTGCTGTATGTGTAAGATGATTAAAGACTGATGCCTACCTACTGCCCCAAAATTTCAGAAGACAGGCTTTTTCTCGCTTCCAGATTGGAACAAAAACTTTGCTTAAAACATAAAAAAAAAAGAAGTCATAATATAGTACAAAATGGTTAAGTGAGTCTACAAACAGCATCAACTTCTTAAAGCTAAGCAAAATCTTCATCAATATCCCAAGACAGATTCATCCCAAAGCAGCTCCTCTTCTCTTTTGCCATCTGTCTCTGGCTTCTTTTTATCCTTTTTGTGCTTTTTGCTCTCTTTCTCAGTGGGGTTTTCTTTAAGTCTTTTGTCTTTATAAGGTCTTGATTTCTTCTCATTTACCAAATCTATCTCAAATTTAATTCTCTTTTGCTTCTCATTTTCTTTTCCAAAATCTGCACCTTCACAATTTTTCTTTCTTTTCTGCTTTGTGGCTTCTTTCTCATGCTTCAGCTCTTCACTGATGTATTTTTCCTCCTCAAAATACTTTATCTGAAATTTCTGTTCTTTTCTGTAGGAGCTGGTAGTAGTTTCAGCAAGCATAAGTTTGTAGCAGTCTTTAGATTCTGCAACAGATAGGCTGAAGCTCTTATCTCTGATGGTGGCCACCTCAGTTGCTTGCTCTTCTTGCTCTTCTTTACAGTATCCCTTGCTATAGTGACAATTAGGTGCCTTTTCTAGTGCATGCTCACAAGTTGATGGCCAGCTTGGCGATCTATTTTCCCTAGTATTTGTAGGTAACTGGGTTTCTGAGAAAAGGCTGGAATGCTGGCCTTGTTCACATTTAAAGTTTGAAGATATAACCTCACCAAGGTCACTTCCTCCTTCAATGTTTTTATCTTGAAACGCTTCCTCTTCTGCTTTTCCTAAATACCTTCTTGTCTCTAAACTTCTGGCTTTCTGAACTTTCATGTAATCTGTTAATTCATCTTGAAAGGAGTCATATGTCTTTGATTTCTTCATGAGATTGACAAGCACTGTTTCTCTGCATAAATTGGATAGAAAATCTTAGTTATTAATACTGACCAATTTGCTTAGCATCTGTTGAGTTAAAAAAAAAAAAGTTGTATTTCCAGAGTTCGAAGAAGAACATATTCCAAATGTGTTGTTCTGTGTAACTACATGGACCCTGTCACACATGATCATATCTGTAAAGCTGAAGTTACAGGGCACAGATTCTACTCTTTGTGAAAACTGAAAATCCGGAATAACTTCCTGAAGACCAAATGAGTTTCTTGCAACCTAGGGTGCTGCAAGAATAAGATGCTTTTAAAATGACTGCATGCATTTTAAAAACTACTTTTTAAAAATAAAATTTAAGATTCTCTCTTATTAACTAATCTCCAATTAGCTGCAGATAAGAAGCAATTACATTATATACTGACTGTCAAGTAATAAAGTTACTAATTTCTTTATGAGATTCATTCTACTGAACAGTTGTAGTACAGTAATTTCAGGCAAACTGTGTGACTCCATAGCAGAAACAAAACAGAACAGAAACAACCAACCTGGATTGCTAAAAACCCCAAACAAGATAAATGTGCTCCCAAGGCAAAACTACCTATCAGTTTATCTTCTACTCTCCCTTTCCTCAGGCTGGAAGATGTTAGATGTTAGAAGTGGTTAGATGACAAAGACATCCCCTGCGGGAAGAGCATCTCCGAAGACCTATCCCTTAAACATATCTCATTCTGCCTTAATTCACCAGCTTTACACATTCATTTTTTTAGATGGATAGATAGGCTTGTAGCAGTTCCCTACACTCCTGTTTTTGGGGACTCTAATTCTGTTAGCTAAACAAACATTTAAAATCATATCAGTTCTACATCAGTCTCTTGTGGTTATATTATTGTGCCTTCACTTAAAATATGTCTTATCAAAATGCTTAACATGTAAGCAACTTCATATTTAGCCTACTTGCACAGCAATCTCTAAAAAATACATCTTAAATGACCACAATATTCATTCTGCAATTAACACAGTCTACAAGCCCTCTTCTGGGTAAAAGAAAAAGTACAAGAGCTATCATCTATCTCACAAATGATCTTATGCCAAATGTAAGAAGCATGCTGATGAATCCTGAAAGCAAGACAACTGATGGAGACTTGGCACTTTTTGGGATTAAGGTCTTCTTTGCCCTGTCAGTAGGAATCTAAGTTCAGACCATTTCCTTCTAGACTGAGCACTGAAGATGCTGTACCAAAACAGGTCCTGCTATCCCCAGACAGCAAAATAAGTAGGAAAATTGTACAGGTTTCAGGACCCTTCCCCTGTAGGTTGTCACTGAAGATGCAACTGTGGGAACTCTAAGACTGAATGTCAGTCACAAATATGATGTTTACATGGACAGTGCCCCTTTAAACCAGTAAACCAAACAACAAAAAACAAAACCAAACCAAAACCCCACCAACTAGTTAAAGTCCCTTAAGAGCAAACAACAGGGCTAATGAAAGTTTGAAAGTACTAACTACAGAGGAATAGTAACAAAAGACTTATTGACTTACTTAATCCGGTGCTTATTTCCTTGCATGTGGGACTGGTACGTTTCTATAGATGTAAGTGTGATGTTACATACGGGGCATATGTAATAACCAACCCCAAATGCTGAAAAGAAGGAACCTGTAGGTTAGAGAGACTACAAATGAAAGGTAAAACTCAAAGCACAACACGATCCCATCCCACCCAAGAGTCCTAACATAATGTTCCCATAAACAAGGTTTATAGACAGATATAAAGTCTCTGCTGCCATTTTACACAGAATAATATTTATGAAGGGAGCTAGGAAGGTGTTCCCTAAGACAGTTGCAGTGTAACCATGGTTTAAATATGAACAAAGAGTATTTCTGATGACTGAAGTGATCCAAGACAATTCCAGTGAACTGTTGTCAAGTGCTGATGAGGATGAACTGTGCTGAAAAATTAAATACTATTGTAAATACCTGACCCAAAGCAAGCACCAACAGATACCAATCCAGTCAGTCCAGATTTAAGTAAAATAAGATCAGTTTAAACATTACGTGCTCGAATGTTCATGCAGCATTGGTTCAACCCTGTGAAGATGCTGAGGGACTTGTCACTACAGTACATTATGAATATGGTACGTGGAGCCTCAGGCAAATATAAGGCAAGGTCAGATGAGGAAAACCCTTGTGTTTTCTAGGTTGTCATTTTCTCCTCTCCTACAAGCTGTGTCATGCATAGACCCAAGTATTCTGAAACCAGTGAGTAACCTTTTTCCCCATGCAAACCCAAAAGCTTCGTCCATCAGCAAAATGCAGCATTAATTCTAATGGGTTATTGCTTTGCATCAAAACGTAATATTTTGTTTAAATTATAGCATGACTTAATGAGAGCTGGTTTATACTAACAATTACTTTTGACTATCAGGTAGGATTCTGAATTCCTTACTAAAGAAAGGATTGACAGTTCTGTTGTACAGGACCAGATGATGCCCCCTCAAAAGTAATGGAAGTTGCACAGCAACAAGGCCTTGGCTTTGGACACAGTTCTTGAGCGGGATAGAGTCCTGATGGGAGGCTAGAGAATAATGACTGTTTAGGAAAGAAATTTCCTTATCTGGGAAGACTGAAATAATTACAACAACCAGTTTCATGAATAAAAGATTAAGGGAAGACATGACACCAGTTTTCAATTATTTAAAGAATGCGACAAAAAGGAAACAAATGATTCAATTCTTGTGTCTGCTGCTTGTTCTGTGCACAGTGAAGAAATGCATTGCGGTCAGAGAGCGCAGAGTTCAATGTCAGTAGAAGGTTTTAAGACAGAGAAGGTAAAGATCACGAAGTCCTGGGAGATGTTCCTTATGGAGGTTGTGGAGCTTCCAGCACAGATAGTTTTTAAGAACAAGGTGGATGAACATCTTAAGAATGACACAGGTACAACTGATCCTGGCCTTGGATTTAGGGGACTGGGCTATTTTCTATGATCCTTTGAATTTGACTGCAGAACTCGGTGAGGACTGGACTTGGGTCTCCAAGTCAATAAGAAATATGTTCCAACCTACAGCTGTCAGAGACAGAACTTTAGCAGTTCATAGACCAAACAGAAAGGAAGAAATGAACTTGTTCTGTAATACAGGAGGAGAATATAATTTAATTGCACACATCAGAGCAGTTCCTTGAACAAATCAGAACTGAGCACTCAAGCTACACTCAGAGATTGTAACACTTGCTCATGTTCTGCTTACCATTTGTGCTCGATTCTGCAGGGACAGCTTTGTCTCCCAGGTCCTCCAATATCTTTTTCCGTGCTTCATTTCTTCTGTGTTTTTTACCAACATAATGCTGCTGGGCCACAAGTGGATTATTGAAGGGAGCACAGCACAGCTTGCAGTACTTGTCTGGATCATTTAACTTCAACCTTGTGTTGGAGGATGATGAAGACTCTTCAGCTTCCGAAGGCAGCACGGGCTTCTCAGCTGATGACTTCTGTAAAGCTGGAGACATGGAAGTAGACAATAAATCTGCTGACAGCACAGCAATGGAAAAGCTAAAACAATTCCATGGAGCAAAACAGGTGACTGCAGAACTACAGAGCTGGAAAGGAGAACAGTCTGCTGGGTGCTGAACTACTTGCAAAAGGCTATAAAATATCTTAATCCTTGCAAGGATATGAAAGTACCGACTGATAAGGAACACATTCCTGGAATATTCAGAAACCCCACCATTAGACACCTAAAAACCAGCTGTGTTTGACAGCTGGTCACTCTAAGGTCCTTAAACAGTGCAAGAAGATAGATGTACCCTGCAGAGGGTGATTCAGAGCACATACACTATGCTCCATCTTTAAATACAGTTCAGCAACTTGTACAGGACTAACACCAGTTAAGTGTTGCTTGTGGACTAATTGTTTTTTAATTTCTTATCTTAATTTATCAGAGGAACATCTTGTTGGGACTGCAGTGAATTCTCAGAACAACAATGAACACCTTTCATTAATAAAAAATCAGAAATATTTGCCTTTAGTTTCAGTCAATGAAAGATAGGGAATTTGAAAGCAAGGTTCCATGGCTTCAGAGTTGCACAGGGTAGTATCTTTGTTTATTCACCTAAGGAGTTACTACAGGACAGCTCCACAACTTTGGCAGAATATAAAGGCATAGACACATGTCAAGTGTAGGAACATAGTTCTCTATATTTGTTTCAGAGAGTGACAGGAAAACACATGCAAAGCAAACTATTTAGTTCTTACCAGAAACAGGCTGCGTGTTCTGTGCTGGCACGTGGGCTTGGTCTCCTGATAATTGCTTCAGCTTTTTAGCGTGGATCTTTCCCAAGTAGTGAGACAAAGCAACAACTGGGGAAGTAAAAATCACGTTGCAGAGATTGCAGTATTTGTTTTTGTCCAGTACGCCACTCCCATCCACCTGAAACCAGGCAAGGGCAAGCTCAGTTACAAACATTCACTGAAGTATACAAGGAAACATTTTATTTAGCAATGAAGAGGAATAGTCACCTGAAAATTGATACAATCCGTTTTCTTCTGTTTGCCATGCTCCTGCCTCTCCTCTTTCTCACCATGCCTTTGGATGTAAAGACGAACTTTCTGAGCGTGCTTTTTGCCCTGGGAAGAGATTAGAATTATTCCTGTTTCAGTAACAAGGATCCAAGTAGTGATATATCCAGTGACTGGGACTTCATTCATCAAAAACTGCTTTCAACACTTGCCAAATTTTATATGTATAAAGCAGAGCCACAAGTGGACAAACACCAGCTCATTTAACAATACTATACTTTAATCAATAACATAGTACTAGCATTACTCATAACATTTTGCCTTGAGCAGCCCTCGGAGTCATCTACTCTCAACTCTTTGGGGAACCAGAAATCCTGACACGTCCCCTTACAAACAGGGATACTAAAATAGGTAAGGAAAGGAATGCAGCCATGACACAGAGCAAGTCTGCTGTGCTCATTTACCACTAAGCCTGGGGGCTTGACATCAAGGCTGTCCTGTGTTGTGGCACAGGAGAATAACAGGCAGCAGGACTGGACTTACCTTCCTAAATAAAAAGCCGTCTTCCCATACAGACAGTAAGAAAAGCAGGTTTCCCTGGAAGCTGAGTTAAATTATCTCCAGCTTGGAGTCAGTCTATGGAGATTTCTACACCTTTCTACTGAGGATACAATAGTGCAGGTACCTAAAATTGGGTGTTAACATATACTGCCCTCAGCTGCAATTATTTTTTAATTCTTAGATGCTCTCTGAACTCATAACCTTCCAATTCGTCCACTTGTAATGTCTATACCCACGTGCCACGCTATACAGTGGTAACCTACAAAGCAAAACAAGTAACTTGTCTTCTCTGACCTGATGCTTTTCAGATGTCTTTTAAGGATTCTGAGGAGCAGTGCAGGATATTATAACAGTATTAACAAGAGAAAGAGGACCTATCATACCTGGCTAGACAATACAAGCACAACTGAGAAGAATCAGTTATTTCCATCAATTCATTTTGTAATGGTGTAGTCAGGTAACTTTACTATTATCCTCAACTGGATTTTGATCCAAGAAACACAAAATCAAACTGAGGGTCTGAACTCTGTGAAGTTCTGACAGTACAACTGCTGCTTAAGTTCAATTAAAGTAAGGAAATACAACACCTTGCAAGACCTGAGTCTTCGTAATGCAAGAAAGACTCCTGACAGCAACTGACATTTTAAACTTTAACTTTTGCAAGAAGAAAGGAAAAGACAGAAATGTCTGTGCCTGCAAACCTGCATACCGTCAAGATCAAGTTTCAAAATAAAGCACACTTTCCCACTCTACAGCAATATCCCAAGGCACACAGTTATTCCAAGAAATGCCTTCAGCATGATTCATACAACCTGCCTCAAGCAGACACCGGTGCACAAAGCCACACGTGTGTATCGCTGGGTGAAGTGTCAGAAGGCATGACCTCGATCCTCTATACCTAGCACTGCCCCATGCCATACATATGTTCTGGCTCACAGGGTGCAGTTCTGCTTCAATCCCATATACAGCATGGCCTGAACCTGCTCAGTTCCTTCTAAAATCATGCTGCAATATGCAGGTGTTTGCCCTTCACTATACTGAACCCACAACTTTCACATTCAAGTCTAGTTAATGTCTAAGCCTAGCATAGGCCTTGAGAAAGACACTATAAAAAGTCTTTTATAACACTACATAGAAGCCCCAGACAAACAAACCAAAGCCCCAGTGCTTGCTGAGAGAAATTCTCCTTTCCAGCCTACCTTATAGTGTGACATCCTTTGAGACTCAAACTGAAGCACTGCCCCACAGACCTTACAGAAAGTGTCAGTGAAAAGGTCTTTCCTTGTTGCCTCATCTAAAATGTCATCTAAATGGAAAGAGCAAAAGACAAAAATCAGCCAGTAGTTAGGACAAGATATATTTGCATGTCTTTGCTTACACAAAACATCAACCACTTTAATATTCACATGCAGCACAAGATGAAGGAACCAATGTCCATCCACTGAATCACACCGTACCTCGCTGTGGCTTCAAAGCAATGCTGTAAAGCCACCTAAACCTTCCCCCTTACAGAAGTATTGCTCTCATGGACTAATAAAGTATTAATATAAGAGTACCTGGGCTTTGAAAACAGAAACAGGGGGTTTCTTCATTGAGTTTTCAGTCCACTTCAGATAGTCAAGTATTTCTGACATTGTGCCCTAACGGCTGAAAAAGAAGTAGTT
The DNA here is from genome assembly GCF_034638445.1 of Ciconia boyciana. Lineage (NCBI taxonomy): Eukaryota > Metazoa > Chordata > Aves > Ciconiiformes > Ciconiidae > Ciconia > Ciconia boyciana. The sequence continues at coordinate 6,789,467 of NC_132938.1, read as the reverse complement.
TAACTGGACTAGATCACACAGTTAGTTAAATACGGGAATACTCCTTAAAGAAGAGATTTGAAGAAAGTCTGGGAGTAGCTCTGTACATGGGAAACGCCAGGAGGCCTCAGCTTCTTAGGAAGGTTGTACCTGTGTCCCCTATAACAATTTAACTGATTTAGTTATATGGGGAAAAACTGCTCCAATGGCTTGTTTTGATTTTCTTTGCCCTGTTCCCAGTTACCTCATGGTCTATATACACTTTAATTCATAAAAAAATTGGCCCAGACCTGAAGCTATTCCTGAATAATTGCATGTGCAAGCACATTTGATCTGGGGGGACACACTCTAATAAGCACTTAAAAGTCGTACCAACATCATGTCAATTAAGAGAATTAAACACACCCTTCAGAAGAGCATATCTGTGCTAGCAAAACCCTCACAAAGATAAAGCTACATCACCACCCCAGTTCTTTCTCCTCTTAATACACTTAATTCATTAGGGAAACCAGTTTAACTCATATTGCTTGAAACGCTTCTCTGGTACAGGCTACGCTTTCAGGGAGCAAGTTTACCCACACTGCTATACCACCAAAACTTTTTCTGTGCTGACAAACTCTAAGACTACCTGTTTCTTTTTCATCCCCAGTGGGTCACACTATTTTCAATTAAGCTAGAATTTCACTTTTTGCCATGCCCTGCTCTTAAAAATAAGCCAAAGTTAAACAAGTTTAAAGCAAAAATAAAGGAAGCCACATAACTAGACAGTTCAACTAAACCATGCTCTTCAAATGAAGCTGAGGTTAAAGAGAAAATATTGGGGAAAGTATCATGATGTCTTAACTGAGCTTAAACCCTCTAAGTTTACCCAACGGTCCATTCTGGAAGCCACATGTGGAGCAGCTGGCTTTCCGTGCTTTGCACACAGCCTGGAGAGATTATGGGCAAGGAAAGCATCGCTCCCTGTGGTCTCAAGGCTCGGTGCCAAAAGGCACCTAGAAACCCATAAAGGCAATCAGCCTTTACCCTCAATTCTAAGACTGCTCTCCTGGCCCCTTGCCAAAGCAAAGTCAAGTCCAAGGGAACATGAAAAAAACAAATCAAATACCATGTATTGTAGCTGTAACTCTAAACAACGGTGCTAAGCTGTGGGATGGTCAGTTCACAAATGATTAAGGATGGACTAGAGTCCGCCCAGTCCCCTGCATGTCCCGTGGACAACATGACTGCCATCTTTGCACAAGTAAAAAGCTGCTTAAAAACAGAGCCTGAATTTCAGTACAAGCTGTACGACATATACTTTAACTGAGCCAGTATCACCCCAGGAATGTGGCTCCAGTGGAAGCCTGAAACAAGGAATGCCAAACTGCTTTGACAAGCCAACATTAACGTGTGCAACCAGGTGAAAACCCATCACCAACTCGATGGGCACTGACAAAGCCTGAGGAATGGCAGATGCAGAGGTCTTTCTCAGACTGCATGCATGGCTAACCCCACTTCGCCTTCCCAAAGCGGCACTCCTGATTTGTTTAACATACGGATCTTAATGAAGCTGGCTCTGATGAGGCTTTTGGCTGAGATCGCAACAATGACTGGGTATCAAAATGCCGCTGTCTAGCATGGTTTACCATCAGTCCCTGATACAAGAATTCATTTTCTAATAAAACCTTTATTTTCATGAGGCACAATGGCCAGGTGGCTAGTCCTTCAGAGCTTTTGTTTTTTGTATTTTGAGTCATCCAGAAATGTTCAATATTCTACAGTTACTGATTGATGTAGCTTAGCCGCTTCAAGCAGAGGAGTGAAAGATGGACACAGTAAACAACTTGAGTTGATCCACACAAGAAAATCCAATGACTTGGTTCTGGGCACTAGATGAAAGCCCATCTTGCACCTGAAACACACGAATTGCCAATGTTTGCAGCAGAAAAAAGCCACTTACAGAGGAAAATTACACCAGTTTGCTCAAGTGTACTGAAATGTAAAAATAGCTACCTAGAGAAAGATAACTGGAACAGTATTCTCTATTTAAAAAAACAACAAAAGGCAAATTGCAATGCAACTAGGCACAAGACTATGAAATACTACTATCATGGGCAGTATTCACTATATTTCAATTTGTATAACTTCTCACTGGAAAACAGATCTTCGTTTCAAAGACAGACTTCTTTATATTAGTTAAGGACAGTATTCTATGCACATTTTCCTTGACTTAGCAGTGAACTGCACAGCCTTCTTGGCAGACAAAAACCAACCAAGTGCATGCTATAAATAAAATCCTACAAACATTTTAATGTGAAATTAAAATTGGGTTTTTAATTCACCTTCTTCTTGCCTGACCACTGCAATTAGACTGGATTATAGGGACCAGAAGCCTGGTTGTCCAAGTAACTCCTATTGTGCCTCTTAGAGCCATCCTGAACTCTGCTAGGTCTTTGTTCTCAATGGCATTTTGCAGTAACTGATGAATTGCACTAATATATATTCTAGGGACAGTTTTAAATATTGGTCTTCATTGTTACAAGAGTTGTTTTCATTCTTCAGTATTGTAAAAAGGCTGACAGGACTTGACTTACTCAGACTCTTTCTTCTTCGTAAATTTATCACAACTTCTTAGTTCTCTTTTCTCTTTATAGTGTTGTGTTTTCTATTTCTCATTAAGTCTTGCCATTTTTCACCTCCTAACACTGTTGTCCCTCTGTTTTGGCTCTATCTTTTCTCAAGACAAGGTTATGCTACTACAGCTGAGACAGCAGCGATGAATGCAGAACTATAATAATCTCAGTAAAGTCTCCTACCTTGGTCTAACATTTGTAGCGTTGCTAAACCCAAGAATTGGTTTCCCCCAACAGAGATAGATCTACAAAAATAAAGACACAGACTTCACAACAGTTGCCTTGATTTTGGAACCTTAAAGATTTGCTCTACTCAGTTTTCTCCATGGTCACAAGCTGACTATTAACACTTACCACATGAAACAGGCAGGGTTCCCAAACAATAACTTGGCTGGGGAATGCAAGCCATGAGCATGGTAACGTAACCTGCTTTAACGCAGCTCTTGGCATTCACAAGCTGTTAAATTAGCAATAGCACGGGAGTTCAGCTCCAGCTTCATCAGTATGATACAGCCAAGCACAGCATAACCCTGTCTGCTTTCCTTAGACCAAACAAGGCCAGAACATCCTGATCCACAAAAAGGATACAGCAGCTGCTACCCAAGCTGATCAGAAGCACAGCTACCTAGCACTTCTGAAAAAGCTGGGTAGCCACTTTTAAAATCCCTGATCTGATAATTTCAGCCTCAAACCACATGAAAAACTGTACATATAAACATAACATTTTTCTCTTTATTTTCTGTATCATTAGCTGATTTTTAGGCAAATATATGTGCCTTGGACAACGTATTTCTACGTGGGCTTCTGATGAACTGCATGGAGACAAATTCAGGAATAAACTGACGTGTGTCTCACTTAAATCCCAACCAGGCAGTGAGTTGTAAGCGGTCTTCAGTCTGGTCTGGGCAACTGCAGGCTCCTTCCCAATGGCACCCTCGCTTCGTTATATGACACACCTCTGCTCACCTCTAGCAAAGGGTCAAGAACAAGTCTGCTCTTTCTCCTTTTAAATATGTCTCGAGGCTATTTGTGACACACGAAAATAACAGAGCACGGGGAGATGTATGCTACCGCTGCCTATGTGCAACCAGTTCTATAAATATTAAGCTGAACCTGAGGTCTTCAGCTTTCAGATTCACAAGACATCTTTCCTGGCAAGTAAGAAAAACTTTTTTTTAAAAAAATAGCTTACCTTACAGTTTGCAACCATGCCATCAGAAACTTTTCAGAGAATCAATCAAAAGCAATAGCCTTGCAGAACTGCCATACTGACCTCGTCATTTTTATGCTTCCAAAATGTTTAAATAAAGGTACTTGTATCATGAATTCAGAGCAACTGTTTGGATCAGCTTTTTGTCATTAAGAAATGGCTCACTGCAAAACAGACCAACTACTGTTTGTCACAAATTGACTGCTCCTTAATAAAAGGATATGGATTAAAATGTTTTAGAAATAGAAGACATGAGATTAATTTTTTAAATAAAAGATATAAATGTTCATGCTGCATGATGAAGTCAACCAGTAATTTTCAGTGTAGATTTTCCCTTATTTTTAGGCTATTCCCCCAAAAAACATTTACATTTGTCAACAGCCCATACTTCGGAGGAAAAGACAAGTCTCTGGACTATCTGGACTGGAGTCCTTAATCCAGCCCACACCTCCTATTTACTAATGACGCAATGGCAATATTTTCTCATGTGATTCTTAGTAGGTCTTATGGGTTTGTCCTTGCCACAGTTTTCTCAGCTATATTATGAAACCTATGGGATTTAGTACTGCCACAGACATGCTGTGAGATCTCATGTTACGCGAAGTCCACTGACATCCTCAGAAAAGACATACTATAGCAACAGTAAATATTAAAAGCAGTTTATGTGTCTAAAAGAATGCACAAAGTGAAGTAGCGCACATAAAAGTTTCTGGCAATCAAAGGATGAACCTGATCCCACTGAAATGCCAAGAGCAGCTTTGCAAGTGACTTTAGCACAGCCCATTAACCTCAGATACTCATAATGTCATCCCATTAAAGGAAATGCAAAGATCCACCAAAGATTTAACACAATGTTCATGGAAAGTGTGGAG